>NC_135538.1:74419322-74729322 GCF_045843805.1 Urocitellus parryii | reverse complement strand
CATAGAGTTCATGCCGTGGCTATCAGGGCTCTCTGTACTGTTGGAAATAGTCTTTAGTGTTTTTTAATAGTCTAATCACTACAAATTCCAGAAACCCCAAAACCAATTCAAGAAACTCATACTGAAATTTCAGCTCCACAAAACCATTCCTCGTATCAAAACTGTTAGGGTTCTCCAGAAAATAGGAGATCAAATAAATTATATGTTGATGGTTAGATACCAGAGAGGATTTATTACAGCAATTGGCTTATGCTATCATAGAGAACAAGTCCTATAATACACCATCTGCAAACTGGAAAACTAAATAGGCTAGTGACATATTTCAGTCCAATTTCAAAGACCTGAGAACCAGGGGGCTCCTGGTATCAGTCCTGGAGTTTGAAGGCCCAGGAAGGGGTTTTGATACCCAAGATGGCTGCCCTTGTTCCCCAAGAAAGTGAATTTGCCTTTTGCTCCATCTGGGTTCTCCTCAACTGTTTGGATGGTGCCCTTCCACACTGGGCGAGGGTGGATCTTCCTCCTTCAGTCCACTGATTCAAATACTAAACTCTTCTGGAAAAAAATCTCACATTCATACCTAAAAATAACCTATCTAATTATGGCTTAACCCAATCCAGTCAACACCTAAAATTAACCATCACAGTAGGAGAGGATCAATTATCTCTGGAGCTTTAATCTTCATGAAAGCATTCCTGTTTGAAATAGCCTAAATGTGTCTATCTTCTGTTCTGTCACCCTGAGAACAATGACTAAGACTGATGTTTTTAGTTGTAACAAATACCTCTGATGATGCTTACAGATCTTTAATCTGAAAATATACCAATCTGTGCAAAGCTTATTCCAAAATAGAACATAGGTTTACTTTTTCTGTAAGGAATTATTTGATATTCTACACTTCCTTGTGTTTCAGAACCAGCTTTTTGTGCTTGGAATAAATGACCACGTACAAGTGCAGTCAAAAGTGCAAAGGGTGGGATGGGAGCAGCTATATGCAGGTAGAACAGGCATGCTGATAAAAGACAACATACAAAAAAAAGCACACACAAGTAATAATAAAAATAAATTATTTATAACTTAAAATTCTTTCACATAAAAACAGTAAACTATAATAATTTTACTATATTTTTAGGAAAGATACATTAAAAATGTTGAATGTTAAGACAATAATTACATCCTTTATTTAATAACTTTCATACCTTACACTGGTTGCCCACAATTTCACCAAGATCTAGGTTACCAGTCCTTCATAAAGTATTTACCCTGTAATTATTATTTTATAATTGCACTTATGTAATCACTAAATACTTGGCTGTGGCTTTTCCAAATTGAAATGTGTTATAAATATATATTCTGAAGACTTTCTATGAAAAAAATTCCCAAATTCAATTTTCATTTCTTACCTTTTTAAGTGTTGCTACTACAAAATTACAAATTACACGTATAGCTCATACATTTCATTAGTGCTGGTCTAGAACTTTTAGAACAAACTGGCTAAAGCTTTGACTTATCACTCTCTCACATATTTCCTATCTGTTTTGAAAATGGAAATTGTAACATAACAGTGCAGCTACTTTTATGCATATCTGTATTTTTTCTAATGGACAGATATTTTTCAACAGAAAAGATAAAAATTATATTGTTCATAATTTTAGAATTACAAAAAATTAGGACTAGACACAGACTAAAACAATGGAAAATCAAACTCCCCTATTACTTGTTAAATGTATTTTCTACTTTCTATCAGGTTAAAGAAAAAAAGCCACCTAGAGGAAGCAGCAGAAAACTAGGAGGACATAAGAATTCACCATCTCAATTACAATTCTCATCTCAATTACTAGGGAAATTCTAACTCGGCTAGGATCCAGGAGATGTCCATGCCACTGGGCTTACAAGCTTTTACTCATTTTCATGAGAAAGAGGAAGTGTTTTTCTGTCACAAAGAAAATTAAGAATACATACTTGGTCAATAATAATGTGGCAGAGAATGTGCAATTTCTTTTTCTTTCCATTTCTAGAATGTGAGACCTTTTATAGTAAATCTTAACTAGTTATAAGCATCTGACATTAAGGAACCTGTCCATACTCATTTAAAATGTGATTAGTTAATGCTTTTTGTTAAAAACATACCATGATGCTTTTATTTACTTATTTTCCCTGTTAGTGCAGATTATTTTAAAATGTTGCTTTGGTGTTGTTTGCTTCTGGCAAACACTTAATTGTCAAAAGCTGTCTTTCCGACAACGGTACATTTTCATCCATCTTTAGACCTTTCAATGAGGTCATATGAATCTGAGTTTCTAGCAAAACTTTGGTGCATTTACTTGATTTGCAAAAGCAACTGGTACAACCACCCCCTGCCGGTGCAGCTCCCGAAGGACATCCAGTATTGAGTCTAATTCTGTGCGAAATTTGTCCAGCTCGTAATTCTTCAACTGTGCGAGTTTTTTCCATTTCTCAATTTCTTTGTTTTGCTCGGTTTCCACAACTTGGTGTGTTTGCTGTATTATCTGCAAATACAAAAGCTTCATATTATTTTTAGTTTACAATGGGAGTGAAGAACATTTCAGTCAATAAAGAGCTAAAATTGGACAATGCTGGCATTTCTCTGGGATACTCAGGCCAACCATAAAATTCTGCATGTATACATTGTTTTCTGTCTCTTAAGGGGTATATAAATTTTCATTGTTATAGACTGAATGTCTGAGTTCTCCCCAAATTTTAATGTTTTAAAAGTCCTAACCCTTGGTGTGGTTATATTTGGAGCAAAGAAATAAGACTAAATGAGGTGTCAAGGGTGGGGCCCTGATCTGATAGGACTGGTGTCCTTCTAAGAGCCATCAGAGAGCTCGCTCTCACCTGTTCTCCCTTTCCTTGGTGTGCATGCACCAAGGAAAAAGAGAACACAGAAAAGACTGCCATCTGCAAGCCGGGAACATATCTCTTACTGGAAACCAAACTGACCAGCATCTTGATCTTGGACTTTTGGCCTCCAGAACTAATGGTCGTTTTGGCCATCCTAGTACACACTATTTTGTTATGGCAGCCTGAGCAGACTACGCACTGTTCAAGCAAAGATAAATATCAGCACCTAGGCAAGTACCTTAAAACATATCATATCCTTATATATGCTATTTTAAATTTCTATCAATTTATCTGTTTATAATTAAATGTAGTAAATATATTACTAGGTATATTTTAATGATCACAATTTATTGGAAATTTGTTACAAATATTTGTTGAAATCACTTGAATATGGAATATTGTTCCCATCCATATTCCTGTTCCCTGGGTAAGATGTAAAACTTCTTAGGCACTAATCAATAATTAAGAACACAAGTTTTTTTCTTTCTCCAAATATAAGGCAAATCAACCTTCAAAGTATTTGAGATAAAGGCTTATTTTCTCTTAAAGAGCTATAATTTATTTTTTAACAAGATCAAAATAAAATAAAACACTCTAAGAAGTAACTTTTGGTAAGGGTATCTTAAAACTATAGAAAGTAAGGCACTTAAAAGTTAAGGATTATAAAATATGTAAATGTGATCTACTACTTTACCTGTTGAAGTTCCTGTTCTCGTTGCTTATGTCTCATTTCCATCTGCTTAATTTTCTTTTCTAAGCTCATGAAATGTTTCATCTCTGGTGTATGGTTTTCTTTGGCTTCTCTCAATTCTTCTAAGAGTTTTGCAATCTAAAATTTAAAGTATGAAGTAATTGAGAAACTATGATCATAAGAAAATAATTCCTTTTTAAATAGGTAATCTTAAAAATCAAGAACAATTGTATAAAATTTATCTAGACAAGAGGCATCTTGGATTCTTTGATTAATAACTTCCATTCCTTATGTTCAGGAAGTAAAAACATCTTGTTCTCACATTTCAAGAAGTTCTAGATGATTAGAGCACCTTCTCCCTCCCACATATTAATCTAGTTTAGGGGCTCAAAATGAAGTTGGGCATTTTCTTTAGTGCATTCATCCTGCTACAAAATATTAACAAGGTGATTACTGTTAGGATAAAAAGGGGCGGGGGGGAAACCATGTAAAGCACCCAACCCAGTATAGTGTCCAATGCACAGAATTCAACTCCATGTAATTTTATTTGTAATTCTCCTACTGTTGTTTAAAAATAATTTTTTTGTAGATTATTTCACAGGTAAAGATACATATATAAAGGAAAGATAATGAAAATCTGAGTTCTCTCTGTGTTGATTGCTGTCTTAGGACCTGGGGATGTAGCAATTTATCAAAGACATAGTCCCTGACCTTCTGGAGTTACAATCTAGTACAGAACCTGTGTTTTTATACCATAGCCCACATAGAAAATGGTGATGTTTAATACCACTTAGGAGTAAAAGGGAGGGGATTTTAGGGGCTTATATATTAGGCTTAGTGAAACAATTAACTGCATTTTATTTATGCCATATAATCTTGAAAAGAAATTCCATAAGGAATCAGATTCAGCTAATTGTTAACATCAAAAGGCAGTAATAAACAGTAATAAATAATTTTACCCAAAAAATGGGTAAAATTAACAAATTCAGTCATATAATATGGAAACACTATTACCTTGTAACAATGATAGTGATACTAAAAAAAAAAAAATCACAAACCTTACCTAAATTAGTTGGGGGGGGGAAAGTGAAAGTAAAAGCTAATTAAATTAGAAGCAAACGAAATATTTTAAATGTCAGCCCTGATGATATCACTAGTCACCAAAGAAACATGCAGTCTTTGAGATGATTTGCAGAAAGTGCAGAGGACTTACAGAACATGCTATAGTGATAGGTTCTGGGCATAAAATTCTTTTGTTTAAAAACAAAAACCAAACCCAACTACGATTACTGAACTAAGAAAGTTGATGTAGGCCTAGTCATACACAGAATGATCAAATGTTATTTCAATGTCTACAAACTTTTTTTGGGGGGAGGGGGGTGTTGAAGATTGAATTCAGGGCCTAGGCAAGTGCTCCACCACTAAGCTGTATCCCCAGTTCTCTAAACATTTTAGTGGATGGAAAAAAAATTTTGAGTTTTCTGTCATATAACATTCTCAGACATTTATATTTATAATATACATATTTTTACACCTGTAACCCCTTCATGGCCTTAACAGTAAAGTGAGTGTGAATTCTAATATGGTGTGTATGATGGAGAGATGGCCAAGGAGCAGTGAGTTGGTCAGTGAGGGATACCTAACTCAAAGAAGCAGCAGGCTGGGGGATTCCTAATATAGCTGTAACTGGATTGAATCCTAACTGACAAATCTTAATAGGTAAGTACTAGTGAGTCAGTGCTAGTCACTATGTTAACAACATACATTTGTGTCATTTAATTTTATTTATTGCCTGATTCCCCAAATAAAATGTAAGCTCCTCAAGAACAGGAATTTTTGTCTACTTTGTTCTCCCGAGTATTTGTAGCACCTATAGTTGTGCTAATGCTAACGTTTCTTTCTATATGTTGGTTAGTAACTGGGCAAGTTATTTCATGTTCTTAGCATCACTCTCCATCTAAAAATGAGAATAATAGTACCTAGCCTTTTGGGTTGTGGTAAGAATCAAAGTAATGCATATAAAGTACTTGGTGCAAACTAAACACTAAGTATTTATTACTATTATTATAACTCTTCTATTTTAAAAAATATTAAGTGCTAACAAAGATGTATTCTGATTGCCATGGAAAGATAACTGGATTAGCTATTATGTTAAAAAAGGCTTTAAAATCACATACATGCACATATATATAATCATATTTGTTTTTACATGTATGTACATGTAAGCATTTAACCTTCACACTATTTGTACCTTTCTATGTGTGTATGAATAGAAAAAATTCAAAATTATATAGCAACATCTATTTCTGGATAGTGGGATTATGTATAATTTATATCTAATTTATAATACTAATTAATATTAGTATAGGAAAGATTATACTGAATAATGAATATTTTACAGGAATAGAAAATAGCATCAGTAAAAAGTATGAAATTATGTGTTCCTTAGTGAACAACAGTCTCATGTTACCTTCTTAGTAGTTTATTATTTTACTAAGGGGAAAGAGTGAGTCACTTAAATGATGTCACTAAAGGTGGGTAAAACAGACGTCATTGACTGTTTGCAGAAGGTGGCTCAGGTGGGGGAGTTAAATGATCTGAGTGTAGCCCAGAGATGATTCCCACAGTTATTGCTATTTTTACCATTTTTAAAAGAGGCTGGTTTCTTTGTGTCTATATAATTTTCAATCATCAAAGATTTCCTGCTTTATAACTATTGGCATGATGAGTTTTCCTGGTTATTTTGCAGAAGGAGCTGCTAGTGACCATGAGCAATTAGTCCAGATGGTTGAATCTAATCCCGAAGGTAAAGAAGGAGATACTGGACACTGCCTCTTTAACTGACATTCCCTTCCGTTGCTTTGCTGGCAAGTCCCTGATACTGTTTTTAGGTGTTCATGTGACTCTAGGGTAAGTTCTGTTTAGTTTAAGCCCATTAACGCTGTCCAGTCTCCCTTGGAAATGATGGGTTTAGGAGTTAGAATGTGACTCAGTTCTAATTCAGAGGAAGTTAACTGGGAAAACATTAATCTGCTGGGTTATTTTTCTTATTGGCCAGAATGCAAGCTCCTTGAAGAGCATGCTCTTTCCTTTATCCAGGTACTAGGTGTGTCTAGAGTTATGTGAATCTGCTCATGAGGCTGAAGAGTGATAAATACTACAGTCTGGATCTTAAGTCCTCCTCGAAGGCCCATGTATGTATTAAAGGCTTGGTATCAAGTTTGTGGTTCTGCTGGGAGATAGTAGAAACTTAAAAATTTAATAATATTTCCACATCTTTATGGGGCACACTATGATAATCTGATACAGGTATACAATGTGTAATAAATAGGTAGAAAGTACTTGTATCTTCAAATGTGTCTTGGGAGTTTTGTACTCTTTAGTCATTTTGAAATGTTATTTTAGCTAACAGTTACTCTACTCTTCTACCGAAATCCAGAACACATTTCTGTGCATTTTGGTGTCCCTTACTGAATTTCATTCTGTCTTCCTTTTCCTTCTCGGTCTCTACTGACCAATATTCTATTCTGTTCTTCTGTAAGAATGACATTTTAGTTTCCACAAATGAGAATATGAGGTATTAGTCTTCCTATGTCTGGCTTATTTCACTTAAAATAATGATCTCTAGTTCCGTCTATGTTGCTACAAATGACAGGATTTCATTCTTTTTTAAAGCTGAAAAACATTCCATTATGTAACTTAAGTGGTGTGGCAGTGAACATGGGGGTACAATTTTCTTTTTGCTGTAATGACTTCATCTCCTTTTGATGATAACCATTCTAAATGGCGTGAGGTGGTATCTCAGTGGTTTTGATTTGCATTTCCCAGATGATTAATGGAGACTGAGCACTTTTTTTTCCCATATACTGTTGTCCATTTATGTGTTTTCTTTTATTGAGGACTGTCTGTTCAGATCTTTCACTATTTATTTATTTTGCTGGGGATTAAACCCAGGACCTTGTATATACTAGGGAAATGCTCTACCACTGGCTCTATCCCTAGCCCCTGCCCATTTTTAAATTAGAGTCTTTTACTTTTTGGTGTTCAGTTTGAGTTCCATAAATATTCTGGATATTAATCCTTCTTAGATGAATAATGTTCAAATACTTTTTTACCATTCATGGGTTGTCTTTTAACTCTGTTGATTATTTCCTTTGCAATAAGCTTTCCTGTGTAGAAGCTGCTTAGTTTGAAATAATTCCATTTGTCTCTTTACTTTTGGTGCATTTGGGGTCCTACCAAAAAAAAAAAAAAAAAAAAACAACCCATTGCCTACACCACTACCTTGAAGTTTCCCCCATGTTTTTTGTGTAATTTAACAGCTTCATGTTTTACATCTAGGTTTTTTTTTTTAAATCCCATATAAAGTTGATTTTTGTGTACTATGAGTAAGGATCTACTTTTATTCCTCTGCATATATACATTCAGTTTTGCCAACTGAAGACACTGTTCTTTCTCCACTACAAGTTCTTGGTGGCTTTGTCAAATCAGTTGGCTGTATGAATGTGGTTTAGTTTGAGTTCTCTATACCCTTCCATTGGTCAATCTATGTGGTTTTAGAGCTCTGTAGTATGTTTTGAAGTCGGGTATTATGGTATCTCTAGCTTTGGCTTTTTTCTTAAGCTCAGGAACACTTTGGTTATTTTGGGTCTTTTGTGGTTTCACAAATTTTAGAATTTTTTTATTTCTGTGAAGAAAATCATTGGTGCTTTGGGAATTGCACTGAATCTATAGACCACAGTGAACATTTAACAATATTAATTCTTCTGATCCATGAACACAAGATACTTTCCAATTTTTTGTGTTTTCTATAATTTGTTCCATCAGTGTTTTATAATTTTGATTGTAAAGATCTTTCACTTCCGTGGTTAAATTTATTGTTAATTTTTTTTGTATTCATTGTACATAGATTTTTTATTAGTTGCTCAAAACATTACCATGATCTTGACATACCATACATTTGATTCAAATCGGGTATGAATTCTTATTTTTCCATGTGTACAGATTGCAGGATCACATTGGTTATACAGTCATGTTTATACATACTGCCATACTAGTGTCTGTTATATTCCCCTCCCTTCCCTCTACCCCATCTACTGTAACACATTTCTCTTTTTTTCTTCCCCTTCCCCCCATCTTATATGTAATTTTGTATAACAATGAGGGTCTCCTTCCATATTCTGTGCAATTCCTTTTCTCTCCCATTCCCTCTCACCTCTCGTTCCTGTTTAATGGTAATCATCTTCTCATGCTTTTCCTCCCTGATCTGTTTTGAGTCGTCCCCCCTTATATCAAAGAAGACATTCCGCATTTGCTTTTTAGGGATTGGCTAACTTCACTTAGCATAATCTGCTCTAATGCCATCCATTTCCCTGCAAATGCCATGATTTTCTCATTTTTTAGTGCTGAGTAATATTCCATTGTGTATAAATGACACAATTTTTAATCCATTCATCTATTGAAGGGCATCTAGGTTGGTTCCACAGTCTAGCTATTGTGAATTGTGCTGCTATGAACATTGATGTAGCTGTATCCCTGTAGTATGCTCTTTTTAGGTCTTTTGGGTATAGTCCGAGAAGGGGAATAGCTGGGTCAAATGGTGGTTCCATTCCCAGCTTTCCAAGGAATCTCCATACTGCTTTCCAAATTGGCTGCACCAATTTGCAATCCAAGTGTACCCTTTTCCCCACATCCTTGCCAACACTTGTTATTATTTGACTTCATAATGGCTGCCATTCTTACTGGAGTGAGATGGTATCTTAGAGTGGTTTTAATTTGCATTTCTCTGACTGCTAGAGATGGTGAGCATTTTTTCATTTATTTGTTGACTGATTGTATACCTTCCTCTGAGAAGTGTCTGTTCAGATCCTTGGCCCATTTGTTGATTGGGTTATTTGTTTTCTTGTTTAATTTTTTGAGTTCTTTGTATACTCTGGAGATTAGGGCTCTATCTGAATTGTGAGGGGTAAAAATTTGTTCCCAGGATGTAGGCTCCCTATTTTCCTCTTATTGTTTCTCTTGCTGAGAAAAAACTTTTTAGTTTGAGTATGTCCCATTTGCTGATTCTTGATTTTAACTCTTGTGCTATAGGTGTCCTATTAAGGAATTTGGAGCTTGACCCCAAGAGATGGAGATTAGGGCCAACTTTTTCTTCTATTAGACAGAGTTTCTGGTTTGATTCCTAGCTCCTTGATCCATTTTGAGTTAACTTTTGTGCATGGTGAGAGAAAGGGATTCAATTTCATTTTGTTGCATATGGATTTCCAGTTCTCCCAGCACCATTTGTTGAAGATGCTATCCTTCCTCCATTGCATGCTTTTAGCACCTTTGTCAAATATAAGGTAGATGTAATTTTGTGGATTGGTCTCTGTGTCCTCTATTCTGTACCATTTGTCTACCTGCCCGTTTTGGTACCAATACCATGCTGTTTTTGTTACTATCACTCTGTAGTATAGTTTAAAATCTGGTATTGCTATACCACCTGTTTCACTCTTCCTGCTTAGAATTGCTTTTGCTATTCCGGGTCTTTTATTTTTACAGATGAATTTCATGATTGCTTTTTCTATTTCTGCGAGGCATGCCGTTGGGATTTTGATTGGCATTGCATTAAACCTATAGAGTACTTTTGGTAATATGGCCATTTTAATGATGGTAGTTCTGCCTATCCATGAACAAGGTATATCTTTCCATCTTCTAAGGTTTTCTTCTATTTCTCTATAGGGTTCTGTAGTTTTCATTGTATAAGTCTTTCACCTCTTTTGTTAGATTGATTCCTAAGTATTTTTTTTTTTTGAGGATATTGTGAATGGAGTGGTTGTCCTCATTTCCATTTCAGAGGATTTGTCGCTGATATACAGGAATGTCTTTGATTTATGTGTTTTGATTTTATATCCTGCCACTTTGCTGAATTCATTTACTAGCTCTAGAAGTTTCTTCGTAGAACCTTTTGGGTCTGCTAGGTATAGGATCATGTCATCCGCAAGTAGTGCTAATATAAGTTCTTTTCCTATCTTTATGCCTTTAATTTCTTTCGTCTAATTGCTCTGGCCAGTATTTCGAGAACTATATTGAATAGAAGTGGTGAGAGAGGGCATCCCTGTCTTGTTCCAGATTTTAGAGGGAATGCCTTCAATTTTTCTCCTTTTAGAATGATGCTAGCCTGAGGCTTAGCATAGATAGCTTTTACAATGTTGAGGTAAGTTCCTGTTATCCCTAGTTTTTCTAGAGTTTTGAACATAAAGGGATGCTGTACTTTGTCGAATGCTTTTTTGAGTCTATTGAGATGATCATATGTTTCTTACCTTTAAGCCTATTGATGTGGTGAATAACATCTATTGATTTCCGTATATTGAACCAGCCTTGCATCCCAGGGATGAATCCTATTTGATCATGGTGCATGATCTTTTTGATATGTTTTTGTATCTGATTTGCCAGAATTTTATTGAGGATTTTTGCATCTATGTTCATTAGAGATATTGGTCTGTAGTTTTCTTTCTTTGAGGTGTCTTTGTCTGGTTTCGGAATCAGGGTGATGTTGGCCTCGTAGAATGAATTTGGAAGTGTGTTCATTGTACATGGGGTTTTAAAAATTTTTTTTTTCAGTAAGTTCATTATTGGTGCATAAAATGCTATTTTTTATGTTGATTTTGTATCCTGAAATTTTACTAAATTTATCAGTTCTAACAGGTGTTTTGATAGTGTTTAGGTTTTTTTGGGGGGGTACAAAATTATATCATCTGGGAACACAGATAACTTAACCTCTTCCTTTTCAATTTGGATGTCCTGTATGTTTTTTTAAACAATTTTTTCTTATTTAATTAGTTATACACATGACAGTAGAATACATTTATGCACTTGGATATATCATATATAAATGGGGTATAATTTTTAACATTTTTGTGATTGTATGTTGTAGAATCACATCGGTCATGCAGTCATTAATGTACATAAGGTAATAATTTGTTTCATTCTATTCTTCCTTTTTTCCATATACCCTCTCCCTAATCTAAAGTAACTCTATTCTTTTCTAGCCACCTCACCCTCATATTGTGAATTATCATCTGCATATAAAAGAAAACATTGGGCCTTTCTTTTTTGGGGGGATTGGCTTATATTGCTTAGCATGATATTCCCCAACTCCATCCATTTACCAGCAAATACCATAATTTCTAATTTCATTCTTTAAAGCTGAGTAATATTCCATCATATAAAATAATGTAATCACATTTTCTTAATCCACTCATCTACTGAAGAGCACCTAGGTTGGATCCATCATTTAGCTATTGTGAATTCAGCTGCTATAAACGTCGACATGGCCGTGTTACAGTAGTATGCTGATTTTAAGTTCTTTGGGTATAAACCAAGGAGTGGAATAGCTGGGTCAAATGGTGGTTTTATTCCTCTTGCTAAGTCTTCCAGTACTAACTTAAATCACAGTGGTGAAAGTAGACAACCTGTATTTTTCTAGATCTTAGAGGAAATACTTTCAGCTTTTTCCCATTCAGGAGAATATTGGCTGTGGATTTTTCACACACAGACTTTGGTATTTTGAGGTATCTCCCTTCTATACTGATATATGTTGAGTTTTTAATCAAGAATGGATTGTTGGATCTTATTGAGTGCCTTTTCTGCCTTTATCAAGATGACTTTTTTTCCTTTAGTCTGCTGAAGTGGCATGTCGTGTTTACTAATCTGCACATGCTGAACCGTCCTCCCATCCCTAGGATAAGTCCCACTTGATCATGGTATATTATCTTTTTGATTCAACAGCACTGCTGAATTCAGTTTCCTAGCATTTTGTTGAGAATTTTTGCACCAATGTTCATCAGGGATATGTGTCCATAGCTTATTTTTTTGTTGTATTTGTGTCTTGTTTTCGTGTCAGATTGGTGCGGCCTTACTTTCCATTTCCTCTTGATTCAATTTTTGTGTGTTCAGCATTTTCCATTTTTTTTTTAGCACGTAATTTGTTCAGAGGTTTGTTTCTAAGGTAGCACAACCTTAAATATTTCTTGTAGGGCTGAAATTCATTTCAGATGAATTTCCTCAAGTTTCTGACTATCTGGGAAAGGCTGTATTTTGATTTTATTCTGAAGGACAGTTTTGGTGTGTATATTACTCTTGGTTAACAGTTTTTTCCTTTCATGACTTTGAACATATCATGCTATTTTCTTCTGGACTGTAATATTTCTGCCAAGCAATCTGTTTAATGGGCATTCCCTTATATATGACTTGACACTTCTGCTTTTAGAATTCTCTGTCTTGTACATGTGACATATTGAACATAATGTGCCTTGGTGAAGGTCTTTTTCAGTTGAATCTAGTTTGGGGTACTCTGAGCTTCTTATGTTGGGAGGTTTTCAATGCTTTTCCCCATGTTTTCACCTTTTGGAATTCCCATAGTGTGAGCAGTTACTTGTTTAATGGTGTCTCACAGGCCTTCTTCATTTTGTTTTCATTTATTTAGGGATGGGTCTGACTGAGTTAATTCAAGATCTACTCTTAAGTTTAAAAATTCTTTCTTTATTCTAGTTTTTGAAGCTCTCAACTGTATTTTTTACTTCCCCCAAGATTTTTTTTTTAATGATTTGTATCTCTGGTGAATTTCTTATTCATACCCTGAATTGTTTTTCTCTGTTCTTTACTATCTCTCTGTATTCTCTTGCATCTTTCTTGAGTTTCTTTAGAAGCATTATTTTGAATTCTTATTCAGGTATTTCATTGAGTTCCTTCAAAATTGGACTTATCTCTGGAAAATTATGACATTCCTTTGGAGATGACATATTCCTTTTCATTGGTTAGGTGTGCCTGCTTTGACATCTGAGCATCTGGCATACCAGTTACTTCTCCTAATTTCATGTAACAGCTTTTGTAGGAAGTTTGGTTCATATAGATGGGATAGAGGGTGTCAGCGGGGTAGGTGCTGTGGCTTTGATTACAGCTAAGCTCAAAAGTGTAGCCTCTGATTTCTTCATCTGTAATTTACATCAGCAATATCTATTAGTACCTCAATAACCTAGACTCAATAATCATGAAGGCAGTTGCATAACTTTGCAGTGGACCTAGGTTTTCAAAGGTGTGTCTCAGAGTCGGGCACTGATGGTATTAGGGATTGTGATGGCAGTTGCCATGGTCTGGCGGATGTGGATCAGACTGTCCTCAGGTACCACAAGAATGGGTGCCCAGGACTGTGCCATCAAGCAGTCAGGATTCCAGAGCCACAGGGTGTGAGGGAGACCTTCCCCAGGTCCTTCAGGATGAGTGAGGGAGATCCCTGTGGCCACAGTTCTTGAGTTGCAGGATTGTATGGGACCTGAGGAAGGTCCCCCAGGATGAACATGGGTGATGCTGAGGTCTGTGGTCTCTTAAGTGCAGATCTGAGGTTTTAGGATAAAAATGTGATCATATACAAATAGGCCCTGATTGTGAGGAATGCTGGAAGTGGTAGCACTGCTCATCATTTTCCTAAAGCTGCAGGCACTGGTTAGGAGATTCTCTAGGACCCAATGCATGGACTAAAACCTTTAAAACTGTGAGCCAAAGTAAACCTTTCTATAAGTTGATTACCTTAGATAATCAATTAACTAACTAACCCTAGATCTTAGAAGCCCCACAATCATTCCACTGTTTGTTCATAAAATAATAGTAGCTTGCTACAGAATATCTGAAGTAACTTACAATAAGAATTTTGATGAATGGGCCCTAATCCCTCAGAGCTCATATTAGAGATCAGTCTTACATGATTTCTAAAGCTTTTTATAAGGTTTTTATATATTAAATAATCACACTAATGACAAAGTTCTATAACCAGTAAAATGCATATATTCAGTAACTGAGAAAATAAGGAATAGTAACATCAATCCTCTCAGTTGTCTCTAGAGAGTGAATAGAGACTCAAATCATTTCAACTGACGTTTTTGCAGTCAACTAGGAGTGGGAAAATAAGATTTGGAATCTATAATGAATGCTAAAACATGAAAGATTAACACTTTCATCAAAGTATTAAGAAAAATCCCCCCAAATCTTGAGAAATATGTGCCTAAGTTTCTGTCAACTGACTGAAGACAAACTAAGGTTTTTTTTTTTTTTTTTTTTTTACTCCATTGCAGCACATATGCTTTTAAAGAGACATGGTCTGAAAACATTTAGTTACTAAAGGCTTGAAACAAAATACAGAGCATAGAAGAAGCTTTCAGGTTTTCATAATTAACATGCTAAGGAAAAGCAGTTCACTTCCCAATGATGTTAAGGGTATTTGCTATAACTATGTTGAAAACTTTTAGGTCACTGCTCAGTTTTCTCATGGCTCTATACAATATTTTTTAAAATACAGCTAATTACATTGCTTTAAAATTTATAATGTGCTTTTTTACTTGTGGAATAAATGCGAGAGGGATTTAACCCTCCTTTCTTAAAGCAACTAGCAGATAACACAAACAGTTTTCAGACACTAGATAACATGCAGGACTATGATTCCTGCAAGAAGGGAAAGAAACAGGGTGAGCTCTCCAACTGCCCAGTTTGTTGCCTGGTGGCAGTTTTGAAGTCAGTGAAAGTAGCCTGAAAAATTCCTGGAGCTCATAAAGGCATAGGAACATTTCACATTTCTGTCAGTCTGAGACAGAATGCCTCATAATATACAGAATATCCAGTAGAGTGCACTGAAGGTTATCAGTAGTGGGAATAAATTATTCTTGTTAGAATAGCTACAATAAATTAACTCCATATTAAAAGGTAGGTATTCAAAGAGTATTCAAGAGACTCAGTACTTTAGTTTTACAGTAACAAGGTTGAAAAGTTAATCCCTAAGGCAATAGTATTGGGAAACAGGGTTTAATAAGAGGTGATTAGTTCTGAGGGTTCTGCCTTCATGATTGAGAGTGGATTGTTATAAAATGAAGTTTGGACCTCTTTGTCTTGCCCTTCCACCTTCTGCCATAGGCTGATGTAAATGAAGACCATTCCCAGATACTGGCACTATGCACTTGGACCTCCCAGCCTCCAGAACTATGAGTCAAATACATGTATTTTCTTTATAAATCACTAGTCTCAGGCATTCTGTTATAGCAGCAAAACATAGACTAAAATAAGAGCTTTTTTATTTTCAAATATCTTGAATTCTCTTGATTATCATTATATTGCTAAATTAACAACACTAACTCGACTAAAATCAATCTTTTAATCTCATAAACATGAACACATAATTCCTTTTATTGCTTGTCCTAAAAATTTCAGGTCTTTGAAATTCTGTAAATTTAATGCTTATGATAACAAGGTTTTGTGTGCATCTTAAACACTGAACAGGAAGTGCAATGTTGAACTACATAGCTCTTCAACTACTAAAACAAGACTTAAAAAATTGATTAGTGGCATAATTATAAAGAGTTTTTATATTTATTTCACCATAATGCAATTAACTGTTTCACTTATGTAACTTAATTATTCTTTAATAAAAAAATGGTGCATATGCTTCAATTAATAGAATGTACAGGTTTTCTAGTTCTTCATATTTTCTAGAATCAAAAGGATCATAGAGTAATAAAATGGTAGGTTTTCCAGAGACAGCTTTCTTGTAATATCATTATTGGTGACCTGGCATGGTTGCTTTATTTCTAATGAAACAGTATCAGTACTAAAGGTAACTCGAGTATGTCATTCTAAAATACACTTAATTGTCTTCAACTAAAAAATTTTGTCAGTTAAGAGGCAGAAGCTTTCTTCATCTTTCACATTTTCCTTTCTGAAGACAGGGTATAAATTTTTATTGGGCTCTAGAGAGCACTCTTGACTTATTAGTGCAGAGAATGCACCAGAGGAATCCTCAGACAAAGCTTATACTATTAGTTTTCTCCCATATATTTATCTTTCCTCAGTTTCCTACCTTTGGAAACCTAACTGATTTCCTTTCCTGTCATTTCTCTATAAATTTATTGCTCCTTATTGGAGATGCTATGTAAGCTAAAGTTTTAAACCACTGCTTTGAGTTATTTTTGATTGAGGTTTCTCTTGCATGATGTGTACTGAATGTGTTAGACCCTTGCAATAAATGACAGATTTTGTCTCAGCGAGGAACTCATGAGAATTGAAGGAAAAAGATTTTTCTTCCCTGACAGTTTGTGGAGACCCCAATAAGGACTTTCTGGAATACTCTACTTGCTCTAGAGCCTGTAGATAGGATTGTAGGAAAACTGGCAGAAACTGGTAAAAGGTACGAATTGTCACTACTTACTTCTCCCAGATCTCTGTCTATAGTACCTTGTTGAGAGGGAAGTAAAAATTTCCCTTTGTCCTTTCTAAATTCAGATTAGTAGTGAAAAAAAACAGTTCTTTGATTTTTGTGGATTTGGTTTGGGTAGCTGCTGGTTATCAATGAATAATCTCCCAGAGATGCCTTTTGCATTACTTGCCATAAGGATGAGAATCATAGACATAGATCTTAAGTCTATTGTGAAAACCAGGCTCAGACTGGTGAGTTTGGATAAACAATGCTGAAGCTATTCTTTGAGATTCCTTTAGTAAAGATTAAAAAACAAAAATAAAATGCAGTAAGACTTGATAAAATTAAAATCTATACCCGCTTTAAATTTCTTTACTCAATTCCCTGACTTTGACCATCCAAAAGATCATCTAGATTTCTGGTCCTTGTTTCTCAAAATCTGGTCTCATCCTCTCAAACTTCCTGGGAAAATCCTCTAAATGCTCAGCTGTCCATTTTAACTTCCCCTTTTCAGAAATATTTACAAACAGCCCTCCAGCCTAATCATCAGGACTGGAGTATACAGGATATTTATGTAAATGCTGATGACCAGGAAATAAATCTGACACAGGCTCAGGAACTTCCACTCAAATTTATAGATTTGAGGCAAATTCTAATGACAAAACCTTGGCTTATCCTTCCTAATCTGGTGACGCTTTGAAAGTCCAATATAAGATTCCTCATTAAAAGTTCTAGCAAAGCAGACTTTAACAAGAGCCTGTTCTTGCTGCATTTACGTGGATAATCAAGCTAATGAGACTAGACTTATTTTTGAAAACAAATTGATCTGTGATTATCTTTGACAGAAACAGATGTGATGTAGAGATAAAGCTGTGTCTCAGTAGCGAATTATAATGGCCCCTGTGGATATCAGATTCATAGCCTTTTCATTTTCTCTTGATTTTGTTATCGAACTGCCATCTGGCCTAGATTCTGAATTCTAGTTTACTTTAGTATCAGGCTATATACATATAATTCACCAAAATAATATTTCATAGTTTTCTCACCTTTATGGCTTGAAATCACTAAAACTTAGAACTTTAGAAAAAAATACAGTTTTAAATAATGTGAGACTGAATGACGTGATATAAACTGCAGAGAATCAACACAACTCACATGTGGATAATTTTCAGGCCTGTTGCTGCATGGGGCATTCAGATATCACCAGAGACATTTAAACAGCCAGAATCTAGAAATCTTCTTGATTAGCTTGCCCTCCTAGACTCAGAATGGTCTTTAAAGCAGTTTCTAACCATAATCTTTGTTTTTTCTTTTAAATGTTACTTTACAGAGGCCAAACTTTGGGAGCCACCTCATGGGACAATGTACTTGAACTAAGACAACCAGAAAAGAACAAATTTCTTTTCCTCTACCAATCTTTTATCTTGCAACCTCTAATCCAAATCTCTCCCAAACTACCAACTTGGAGAGTTCTAAGCCACTGCTTTGAATTGCCTGCAATGGAGTTTCCTGTGTTGTACAGATTAACAAAAGGAAAAACATACTTATTAATCTCTTGATACAGGGGAGTCCAAACTAAGAACTCAGGAGAACTGAACAATAAACTATCTTTCTTCCCTGATATTACTTAAAGCAGAAATGGCTATTCCATTTCCTAAAAAGCCCCCAAAGAACCAAACATCTCTCATCCCACTGGACTATAAAACTTTAACAGCAAATACAAACTTATAAAAACTTACTGCTAATAATTTGACTTCAGCTGGGAAAAGCAGACATTATATAGCAAGTTACTAATATTTTTGTGAGCTGTGATAAGTTTCACGTTATATCTATGTGTACATTAAAGTTAAATTAGAGAAATATGAATAATTTAAATACCTAACCAAAATAGTATGCTATGATAAATTTTTGGTATTTCTTACCTCTTTCTGTAGGATTTCTTCTCGAACTTGAGAAACTGTAAGAGATTCTTGATTACCTTGCAGCTCATTAATTTGACTTTGGAAATGTTTTATAAGTACCTAGGAAATTGTTAAAGAGAACTGAGTTAATAAAACTCTCCCTTGAGCGCTATTTGAAAAATATAAGAAAGCCAACTCATGACTGAAAATCTTTAAAAATAAACCTCTATAATGTCTGAGCTTTTGAAAAAGAGTGGATATTATTTTGTATTTTGTAATTAAGCAGAATGCTATATTTTTATTAATTAAAAATACAAGTCTTATAGTATCTGAAATGTTAGTCTCATACTTTAGGTAAAAAAAATAGAAATACCAGAACAGATATACATCAAGAAACTGAAAACATGAAAAATAACTCTAATGATGTATTTTTACTATTTAATGATCAGATTATATTGATTTCCATTTAACTCACAATTTTACAATACTGCATTTATAACTGAGAAAAGAACATATTCATGGCCCCATCACACTACTATTCCCACTTCTTCTAAAATGTTCCTTACTACAGAATCACTTAATATAATTCTTACACCTACTCTTTTGAAAAAAAAAGTTAGAGAGGTTATCTGAGAGTTTGTATGGAGAGTTACTTTTGAAAAGCACTTTAAATACTTCTGGAATAGTACTATTTATAAGTCATTTGCAATTAAGATGCAGATTTCATTACTCTTCACCCCCTAAATATTTCAACAATACCTCTTATACTAGGGGCGTTTCTCAAGTATAAAGATGTTACTTTGATTCTTAAGAAAGTCAGTTTTTTAGTAGCCAGCCCATAAAACTTCCCTAATTGGAGAATTTGTTTTTTCCTTAAACTTGTTTTATTAAAATTATAAACAGGATAAAGAGTATTAGAGTTCTGTTCCTAAGGTTGTTTTATTTAGTGGAAACTTTACAAGGATAAAGCATATTGGGAATTTAGTTTATTGTAGAGTATGTATTTGAAACAAATTGTTGACACCTGGTGCTATTTTATGCCATTTGCTCCTGCCATAATGTGCTTACTCACCTCAAACAAAAAAATAAAACTGTAATACAAATAACTTAAAAAAAAAAAAGAACAAAACAAACATTCACATGTTCTTCATGGATTTTTCAAACATTTTCCCCACTATTTGGATACATGATTTTTAAGTTGCAGATGAAAGTTCTATTTAATGCTGTTTTTCAACCTACTAACATCATAGAAGATGGGCCACATGGTAAATATTTTTAGATATTCTAAGCAGATATACTTATTATCCAAGAAGGAAGTCATTTGTTAAGGAAATTGCTGATGAGTTGTCAGCATTCCTCAGGTTCTTAGACTGTACTTCATAAGGGCTAGAGCTTTGTTCATTATTTTATTTCTAGTCAACAGACTTTTAATTATTTGCTCAATGAATGAAAGGTAATAGGAAGAATGCCTGGGGATAATTACTTGTCAGTTGGGACTTGGGAGGGAGGTAGTTTAACATTCAAGCTCAATTACTAATGTCCCAATCATGTTAGACTCAATCATTTGTTACAAATCTTTTATAGAAAGAGTTAAGAAATGTAGAGTTAATTTTTTAAAAAGATATAATTTTAAAGGAGAAAAGTTAAATATGATAATGGTATCTTTTTTTTAAAGCCAATACTAATTTCCCATTTCTATTATCAATCTTCAAAAAGTGAAATAACTTACAAATTAAAAAATGTTTTGCTAACAGTTCTAAAAACATCACATTAAAGTCAAAGAAAGATCAAAACAAATTTGCCAGGTACCTCTTGAGTTGCTATTTTGCGATTCAGTTCAGCTACTTTGGAAGAAGAATTTTCGACTGCATTTTGACAAAGGAGTTTCTCTACTTCCCTCTGATGAGATGCTTTGAGGAATGCAATATGTGCTGCAGTATCTTCCTTGACCCTATGGAGCAAATGCAAATCACATAAAAGTAGCTCTTCAATCTCTAACTCAGAGTTATGCTAAGTCTAGAAATTAAAGAAGCAAAGGGTGAGAGGGGATCAATTTTGTGCACCATGCAACATGATTTACAACCTGTAACTTCTTACAGCCACTCCATGAACACACTATTATTTACTGTATTTTAAAAGGGCAAACTTGAGTTTAGGAAAAGTGATATATCTAGGACTCCAGATTAATAAACTTTAGAGCTAGGATTCAAGTCTAGCAGAGCTGGACTTCAAAGTCTGGGTCTTCCACTCTATCCCCAACCTGCTGTTACATTCTTTGTGGGAATCTAAGGTTCCAAAATCTCTTCTTGAATTTAAAGCAAATTGCTTGACCTTTTTATCTTTTAAGGTAAACAGAGTTCTTCCTTAGATTTTTATTTGGATAATCACAGCTGCTTCCTTTAGAATTTTCACTATTTGTGTCCTGATAGCATTGACCAATTTTTTGATCCTAGGGCTATTTGTGAGAATAAAATGATCTTTATGATAATTCTCAGGACATAAGGGAAAAATCTGAATTTAACTTTGACTGTAAATGTGATACTATTCACTGTCTTTGACAAAATTGATGAATTCCAAAACAGTTTAACTATCAACGGTTAGTCATTACCTTTTAAATGTGGTAATTTAAAAACTACAAATTTAATCGGTTGCTTATTTCACTATATAATATTTCTTCATGGAATGGTCAGAGTTCTGGGAAAAGCAAAAAATCCTAACTGAATTATTATTTTGAAAAACATCCTCTGTAATAGGAAAGACTATTCCTTGGGTTCCAAGCTATCTGAGAAACAGACTAGGAAATTTAAAAATTATGTACAGAAAAATTTATAAGAAAAACATGAATTTTAAATTATTTCTAGGAAAGTATGTGATTCTTCACAAACAGCTTCATACCACTATCGTATTCAAGACTGAAGAAACAAAGTTTCCATTTGGAGCAATATGGCTGCCAATCAGTCAATAAATACTTGTTAGGTGATTCCCATGCTCATTCTGCACCTATACTAGATTGCTGGCGGGGATGTAGAAGCATATTCTTATCCATTCTCAAGGAGGCACAAGGCTGTGTATGATTAATGCTTCCTTGGTACATATTATAAGTCATGTAGGAGTTGGGGGTGGGAGCTGGCAATTTTCAGGAAAGGTCCAAGAAATGTTTGGTAGAACAGTAGGATTTAAAACACAAATGAGCAAAGGCATGAAGAATGTGGCAGGTAAGTCATGTAGGGTAGCATCAGAATGGTGATGGGGCTTGAGATGTGAGGCAGTGAAATTTAGTCTTGATATTTAAGGAAGTGTGGAGTCACTAGAGGGCACAGTGACTTGGAGTATTTAAAGCATATTAATGATTTTTAAGCAAAATGATTGGGGGAGTTAGAAACAAAGTCAAGGTGATCAGGGTGGGATGACTAGCGTCAACCGTGTAGGCTAGTAAAGAAGCCAAAATGATGAGTATTTATAAGGAAGTATTCTATAGACCATGAACCCAAGGAAAAGAGGTAAAAATGGGCCTGAAAATTGGAATTAGTATGGCTACTAGACAGCGATAGGGAACTTGGAAGGGGGGACTAGTTTTAAGATTAAAAAAAATGGAGGGGGGAAGCCTGAAGTAATGTTGATTCTAAGAGGAGCAATCCAATAAATAGTTGTTAGGCTTCATATCTGAGAACAAGCTTTAAAAAGTAAATCATGAAGCTATAAGAACAGATAAGCTTAGAAATGGAGAAACAGTTTTAGGGAGAAGGAAAGAAAGTGGAATCTGAAGTCAGAAAAGGTTGTGTAGTCAACACTTTTGAGGAAAATGGAGAAAGACACTGGGCTGGGAAAGGTCACATTGAAAACAGGTTGAAAAGAGTGAAGACGATGAGAGCTACATTTCAGAGGTGGAAATAAAAGTGGCTACTTGTGGAAAACTGGCACTGACAGAAAGAGGACCAGAACGTGGTTTGACTAAGGGAAAGAAACGTCTGAGGATGATGGAATGCTTGGAGGATGAGACCATGGACAGCAGCGGGAGATTCTAAGGAGGAAAGGAGTAAGTATAAAAGTTTCCCAAGGGATGCACAGATCACAATGACAGTTTGAAGAGTTATTTTTGAAAACAGAATCTTTTCCTCTTAACCTGCCTATAGTAATAATAAATGATAATTTCTTTGCAAGAAAGGCTCAAGGGACCAGCTTATTAACATCATTTGGGTGTATGCAGAAAGACAAGACTGGTCAGACCAAAGACAGTTTGGGTTGACATGGAGATTTTGGTTTGTCAGAATCTGGTCCACCAGCAGGTAGAAGACCCTACACTGAAACAAATCTTATCACAATTTCTTAAAATTCAGTTATGGATTCAGTTTGGATCCAGAGAAAAATGTTTTTACCTTTTTATTAAAAAAAAAGTCTTTTATGTTCCCATATATTATAAACAACATTTTACCTCTTCATGGAGTTTTCAAATTGGTTCACTGCTGCTTCAGATTCCATCTTCAGCTTATTTCTCTCCAAAACTAATCCCTCTAGTTCATTTTTTAATCTGTAGTTTTCTTGCAAAACCTCTGAAAGATGAGAATCGGTAAAAGTTTGTGGCTGGTACAACTTCTTATCCATGGTTCCAGAGGAGTTTGCATTTCTTTTATTTGGATGCAAAACATCTTTCTTCAACCTTTTGACATTCATTTCTTCTCTGCCCTTTGAGTTCTGACTAGACAGCATCATTCTTCTCTCCTTCTGAAGCTTCTCCACAGTTTTTGAAAGGTCTTGTATTTCTCTTCCTTTTGCAGCCAGTTCTTCATTGAGTCTCGCCAGTTTAGCTTTAGCATGAGCCTGCTCCACCTGGAATTCTATAGACTGTAAATCTTTATCATCTTTGCTGTTTTTCTTGAGCTCTAATTCAGCATTCTGGTGTTTGAGAACATTTATTTCTGCTTCAAGGTTCCTTATTGTGACTTGATGGGCCTCCTTAATGTCCTCAAGTTCCGTCTCTAGTGCTTTAACCCTTGAGGAGCTGTCTCGTTGGTTTTGGGGTGTTTCTTTCAATTTGAAAGCAAGTAACTGTTCCTGCTGCTCTAGTCGTTGTTCATACTGAATCTGAGGAAAAGAATCTGTGTAATATCAAGCCCTTGCTCAACACTTTAGTTACTGTAGTTCTGCATTTTACCAGGCCCTACCCAGTCCTTCCTTGAGGCACTCATATATTCTGATATCTCCAATTCTAAGTAAAAAATATTGAAGTCCTACTCTCTGAAGGATATAACATTATATATTCTTATATATCTTAAATAATTTCATAATTGAGAATTTGCATCATAAATATTAAATCATACATGTAATTTGTATATCCCCAAATTTAAATCTTAAAAATAAATTTCGAACTTAGAACTTATTAAATCAATATTATTAATTTTAATTCATGTAAATAAATTATAACTTACTAATTTGATATGAGCAAATTAATATTAACCTATTTACATCCTTCTCCATGTCAAACATCAAATACTCTTTGATATTGGAAGAGTAAAAATGTGCTGTTTTTCTAAGAATTCAATTTATTAATCTCATGAGTAAGAGATTGGAATTTGTATACCTAAGCTTTAGTATTCAAAACAAATTAAACAGTCTACTCTATGGAGGGAGGAACTAATAGTGTTTGCTCATTCATTCAATATTTATTGAGCTACAATTCCATTCCAGGCATTGTGCTAGGTTCTAGAGATAAAAGAAAGTTCAGTTGTAGTTTTCAAATAGACCAAACCCTAGTGAGGACAGCAAGAGACCAAGTTACAATGTACACTGCAGTAATGGGCCTATGAACATGATGCAGAGTGGGAGAGGTATCCCAGTTCCTGGAAATCTGAGGAAGGGGGGCAAGAATGCAAAAATAGCACATTTAAGTTTGACCTTGAGGGATGAGCATAAATTTGTGGATGAATAGAAGGGATATTTTGGAAGTAGGAAGAGGATATGTGAAAGTGACTGCTTGGTGTGTACTGAGAATCAGAGAGGTAGTGACAGGGACTGGAGGCAAGAGTAGGATGGTGGATATTGTAAAGAGGGAAAAGTTATTAGTAGATTCAGATACATAAAAATGGCCGAGGGGTTGGAGTTCATACTTGAGAGCCTTCAGCATGGTACTAGGGTGTTACATGATACTTGATCCTCCTAATAGCTCATAACTTAGAAACTAATTAAAATATTAGTATCAACTCTGTGCCAAGCACCCAATTGAATAATGGAATATGACAATAAGAGTAGAACAGTCCCACCCATCATAGAGTTCAGCATCTAGAATGGGACAGAAACTGCTACCGATCCAATCCAAGTGGCTACAATTGTGGTAAATGACATCAGGGAGTGCTGCATGGGACTGAGAATGCCTATAGAGGTAATTCATCTACCAGGGAATCCAGCGGAGGTTTTGCTGGGATTGAAGGATAAGAACAACTTCACTGTGGGAAAGATGAGGGCAGAATATACAAGTTTCTATGGCTGTAGGAAAATGGGAGAAGCAAGCTGGTGTGAATGAATAGAAACATGGTATTAAAACAAACAACAGAACACTGGAAACCAAGGAAAGGTCTGGACTTCTGTGGGTAAATGCCATTTACTTACACTAAGAGCAACAGGAAGTTGTTGAAGGATATCAACAAAGGGGTGTATGTGAGTGTGTGTGTGTAAGATGGACATAAAAATATAATTTTAACTTTAGTGTCAAGAATTAAAGGATAGGGCAAAGTGGTTGTGTGCAGAATAGTCAGGAAGTTATTACAGTAATCCAGCCCCCCCCTTTTAAATTAATGATTGTATAGTGACATGTTATTAAAGAAACTGCAGAACTGAAAGATAATTGAGTAAAAGTAAATAATTGGCAGTAAGTTTCTTTTCCAGACAGGTTATGTAACTAGCAGAGTCATACTGGAACTGGGCCTCAATTGAAGGTCAGTCTGATGCTAACACTTATTTTTCCCTTTATGTTATATTCTCTTGATATATAGGGGACATGGTCTGCTAAAAATAGAATAGGGGTAGAGATGGGGGGCAATATAAACTTGACAAAAAAAGTTGGAGCAAAGACTAACAGGGAAGAAGGAAGGATCAAATACATGCAATAGGCTTGTCAAATACCACTGAAAGACTTCCTGAGACTGGACACACATATACCTACAGCAACCCCGCTCTCTCAATTGTGCAGTCTTCAGACATTCAAAGTAGCATGACTGAAGGAGATGGGGTAAATGGGGGAACAAGGTGAGGACATTAAGGTGGGTGAAATGGGTGATAAAGAACATACTAGGAACAGTGAGAAAACAAAGTGAACCAGACAGGGGCTGAGAGATTTAAGAGGGTGGAATAGAGGAAACACAACTTGCTTGATATGACATTAATTTTCAGGTCTTTGTATTTGCAGGTTTTTAACCTTTTATTGTCCCTGGAATCTAATATTCTTTGTTGCTTCTCTCAGGATAGAAATCTGAGGCGCAGGACTAGCTTCCTAAAACCATTTGTGGCCCAGGGTTGGAGGCCTTCGATTTGAGCCCTTGCTTTGCCCCCTCCAGCAGTGGAACTCTGGGCAAGATGGTAAAATTGTGAACATCCAATTCCCTCATCTGTAAACCAGGGGAAAAATGACGAAGAATTGTGCAAGGTGAACTGGCATATTCTTTAAAGCACCTAGCACAAACTCCTGACAAGAACATTGTGCTCAACAAATATTTAAAAGTAAATTAAATACCTCATCCTTGGTCTGTTCAGGCACTTACATTTTGATCCATTCCCACTTCACAAAATGTATATTTTTGTCTCATTTTTTACTCATGGACATAAATTTCAGTGAAAATATTTTTAATTATGGTAATTTCATTTTACACTGAATATGTATCAGGTGTTTTTACTCTGCTTCATCCTTGACTTAATCTCCATTAATTTGAATATTAAGAGTAACAATGAAAAGATTATCCTGTGCCTTAAATAAAAACAAATTGCTCAAAGAGGACAAGATAGGATGGAGCCGTTTTTTTTTTGCACTTACTGCCACTTGTGGTAAGGAATTTTGTGGGCAATGATGCTTAGAGCTAATTGTTAAAAAGGATTTAGGAAGGGCCATCTCCTTGGTCCCAGCTCTGAGCTCCATCTCTCCGGCTACCTCGCCCTTACCTTCATTTTCTGAAACTGTTGTTCCATGGTACGCAGGCTTTTCTTTGCTTCTTCATCTTTACCCTCCAGATCAGCTTCTAGATTTTTTATCCTTTTTTCCATAAATTCCACTGTGTTTCTATCTACTGTATCACCAGCTGCTGATGCAGCCAATATTAAAGCAGGTAAAGAATTGGGATATCTTCTCTTCAGAATTCCTTCCATTTCCTTAACCTATTAAAATATTTTTTGAACATATGTAAGGTCACAAATATGTACAAAAATGAAGTAGTTTAATGTATAAACTTAGATGATGCTCAGTCATTTTTAAATCTCAGAGTGCTTATAGCAGGCCTCTAGACTGAATCAAAGGCACAGAAGTACAAATTAATTTCAAAATCCTAGATTATCTGATTTAAAAATACCCTATGGTAGTGTCTAACTACTGGTTAATTTACAGAAATCCTTTTATAGTCACTTGAGACACACCTTCAGCCTTTCTTTAGGTAAAAACCAGTCTGAGTGCAAAGTTGTTGTTTTCCTACTTCTTTTTCCCACAGACCCCCTTATATGATAGTGTTTCTACTAGTCATTGATTGCACGTAACTAATATTTCAAACTCTGGCAATAAACAGAGAGCTTCTTAAGCACTTGCTCATCAGCAACAATCTTGCCCCTACTTCAACATCCCCCCAAGGTCCCCTCCAAAAGAAGTTGAATCTAATTTAAAATAACTTCTTTTAATTGAGAATCAAGGCAGATTTATAAAGATTTCATTAAAAATCATCTAAAGACTAAATACTTCTCATTTCATTGATATAATATATGGTCTTTCTATAAGACAGAACTGTATCAAGAGTCCACAGAAGTTACAGCTTGGTATTATATATGACTGTGTGTATATACCTGGCATTTTAAAAGGTATTATGGCTAAGATATCCTTGAAAAACATACATTAAAACATTAAATTTTTTGTTATTAATTTTCTAGCCTATAAGCATGCAACAAAATACACCTGAGAGGCAGACTAGTACTATGGTTAAAAACATGTTTGGTTTGAGTGTACCACCAGCTTAGGACCCTGGGTCAACTCTTTAATCTAAACCTCTTGCCTTGTGGGTAAAATGAATATGCTAACAGTATAGTCATAAGGTGATAGAATTAAGTGAAGATTAGATGGTTTTCATCTTGGGCACCTGGGAGAGGGCCCAACATTTACTGGCAAAATGATAAATGTTGGCTATTATGAATTTTTCTAAAAAACTACCTAAGGCAAGTTGAGTTGCTGGTGCTCAAAATCCTGTTTATATACTAAATATTATTCATATTAGCCATTTAAGGGTCATACCATTTGCAAAATTAATAGTAAATGCTTGCATGTTCATTGATGCACTATAAACTGGGATATATTCAGGTACAAATACTAATACCTTATTTCATCTATAAAAATTCTTAAGCTTTGTTTCCTCTGTATTAAAAATCTAGTTATTTGAAGTTGTAAGCATATGCAAATATATGCATAGAATACATACCACATATATTAAAAAGAACTAGATTTTCTTAACTGAATTTGTTAAAATTTTAAATGACTACATTAATTATAAATATTTTAAGAGCTGGGGGAGCCAGGCATGGTGGCACTTGCCTGTAATCCCAGAAGGCTTATAAAGGAGGATCTTGAGTTCAATGCCAGCCTCAGCAACTTAATGAGACCCTGTCATTAAAAAGTGGTTAGGCATCCATAGGTTTAATCCCTGGTTTAAAAAAAGAGGGCTAGGGGAGTAGTTTAGTGGTAGAGTGCTTGCCTAGCATGCATGAAGCTCTGGAAATTATCAAAATTAAATTGAAATTTTTTTTTCCTTTTTTGTGATATCTTAAATATAACATTTTTAGGAAAAACTAAAATTTATTTCTATCTTTAATTTTGCCTTAAAATATTCTTTGTATACCAGTTATATTGGTCCCATTGACCATAGTTTAGTTTTCAGTAAGAGTTTTTAAAAATATACTATGAAATACTCCATTAAATAAAAGTGAACAAATACACATAATTTGAAATTATAAAATCTATCTAATTAGCCCTGTTTTTACTTATGCTCTATTTAGAAAAATATTTATAATTAATCTGTTTCTGAATATACTGTGGTATAACTTAATTATAAAATACATATTCAGGTCTACAATTATTAAAATGCTAAGAAAACAGAATACATAAAATCTGAAATGTACATGCAGTATTCTAGCTACACAAAATACTATTAAATGATGAATTTTTATATAGATATAATCTAAGATGATAAAAATCAATGAATATTTTATGAAAGTGTTAATAAAAGAGGTTTCTTTTATAAAACAGTGTATTTCTGGTCAATATAGATCACTATTTGAAGTCAATTTTGATATTTAGTATGTTTTCTTTCTTTACTGTCACACGTTCAGTTCTACAAGATTTCTCTTTAAAAAGTCATCAAATGGAGAGGTGATCTCTTTGGTCTTTTTTCTCCCACAATTTTTGATTTCTTCTACATTGGCTAATTTAAATTTGAAGCAAAATCTTGGGACTACACTCACTCTAGAATATTTTTAGCTTTTCAAACCTTTTTTTCCTCTTCGTTTCTTGTCCCCTGAATCAAACTACTAAATCATACCTTTCAACATAAGCAAATGTCCTGTAAAAGTAACAAAGTTTTTAATTTTCCTCCTGCTCACAAAACTAGGATAATTTTCATCCCACTGATGACCTCACAGTTTGAGATTTGTGATGGAATAATAGCCATATGTTATTGACTACAGAATCATGCTCCTTCATGAACAAGGCTGAAAATTCTTATTTTAATATTTAGTTAAGAATATAAATGCTATATTAAGGTGTTTTTTAAACAGATCAAAAAAATAATCATAATTTTTGGTGGAGGCAGAATTATATTAACTACAAGGCTCAAGTGATCCTCTTGCCTAAGCCTTTCCCAAGTAATATGGGTATGTACCACCATGCCTGGTGGTGACATGCCTAATTAGATCCTCTGTATGATTTTAACATTTTCCAAGCATTATCAACATGTTCCCAACTCAAGGACTTTTCTTCCTGTGCTCCTCTGTCACCTATCTTTCTTTGGTCAGAAGTAGTAGTAATTTATTTGTTTTGAAAGAGATGAGGTCTGGCTATGTTGCCCAGGTTGTCCTGAACTCGAGCCACCTTTTGTCCCAGGCTCCTGAGTAGCCAGGACTACTGAAAGGTTAATAAAATAGGTACTTGTCACTCCGTTTTTCTATATGCTTAACAAAACACTGTTGAAATCTTAAGAACTGTTTGCTAATCTTGTTCCCAGAATGAGCTGTCCCCAACTGCCAAACTACAAAATGCAACTTCTCTCCCTGCCCTCTCCAAGGAAAGTATATAAGCTCTGCTTAAGCTGTTCTCAGGGCTCTATCTCTCTTTGCTATAGAGAGCTCTGGGCCCTAGCATGCTGGTCTCCAAATAAACCCTCCCTTCTGCTGTTGCATAAGACAGTCTCCTGTGGTCTCTTCCTCCGACGTTTCACCGGACCCTTACACTAAAAGTGTGTACTATTGTGCCTGGTTTATGAGAAGGAATACCTAACTCTATATCCAGAACTTTAAAATTCTGTTCCTTTCTTCTTTTAGATGTCTAATAGACCTGGAACCAAAATAAACTTTCATCAATAGGTCTACCATGTTATAACTGATGCACATTAGTCTAAAAATTCTTTATAAAGCTATAGATTATATAGTAATTTTTAAAAATTAATGTTACTTTAAAACAATATTCTCCAGGTTAACGACATCTAACGCAGACTCCTCAAACAAAATGCCCTGTACACAAAAATGCCTTAAGATTTACCCTTAACACATACTTGTCGCTCCAGATCTTGAATTTTTTTGGCATCACATGCTCTATCTTTTGAACGTAACTTTTGCTGAGCAGATGAATTGCCAGATTCGGCTTTCAATTTCTCAACCTGTCAATAAAGAAAGAACAGGTTTAAGTATTTTTAAAACCTACCAGGAAAGGCCTAGGGGAAGCATAATTTTGGTTCATTCATTGATTAGTTCCTCAACAAACACTGAATGAGCTCCTCCTTGAGTGCCAAGTACAACCCAGTGCTGCTGAAGATAAAGAGGATAAAGAAGACCAACTGGGTCTCTGCTCTCATAGTCTACTGCTTTGCAAGATAGTTGACAAGCTAATAAATAAATCAATTAGTAAATAAAATTACTTCAGAGTGTGACAAGTACTATGAAGAAAATAGTGAAAAAAATAAGAACAAAGAGTCAGAAGGGGTGGAATTACAATACATAAGGGATTACAATAGATAAGGGAGTCAGGAAAGGTCTTTTCTGGGGGATAGAAATTTGAGCTGAGACTTAAACAGGAAAGAACAGTGAACATGGAAAAACTGAGACCAGAATATTCCAGGACAAGGCAATAAGTGGAACAAGGCTGGCACATGCCAATAATGAGAGTGACTTGGGGGAGAGTGATTTGGGGGAGTAGGTACTAGCCAAGGCTGAAGAGGAAGGCAGGGTTCAAACTACATGGCAATCTGTCAGGCTGTGATAAGGAGCTTGCATTTATTCTCAATTCTAATCTAAAATTGACTATCTAAACCTGAACCTAAACCATCTATTTAAATTAACAGGCTTCAGATTAATAATGCAATGACACAGGGTTATGTAGAACTGACATTGAGGACAACAGGGTTCATCTGCAGAAATACATTCTGAAATGGTCTATTACCTCAAGTTTCAGCTTCTCAATTTCTTCATTTGCTTCCTTAAGCCGAGTTGCATCTTTGTCCAGAAGTTCCTGATTTTCAGCATACCATTGTAACCTTTTTTGCAGACGACCGATTTCTTGTTTATGTGTTTCTTCTAAAATTTTTATTTCATATAATTTTTCACCTATAGAACAAAGTAACTCAATAACCCGATAGCAATTTTTTTAAGTATGGAAAAAAGATTTTGCATGAAAACCATTGCCCATTTAATTAAAGCATTACGAAGAAATAAAATAACTGATATACAATGTAGTGTATGTATCTACTCATAATGGGAGACAAGAAACTGTTATTTATAATCCAAATCTTCAATCTCAAACTTGATTTGGAAATTTTGAAAAAAAATCTTTTTCTCCACTGTTTTTTTTTAATAAAAGTAAAGTTGTTTTCATGGAAAACTAAAGGTTGATTAAAGAGATAAAAATGAAGAATGCCTACAATTATATTTAAAAAGAACACTGGCAAATGTTCCTGAGTGCTTAGCATGTATTAATTTATTTACCACAATAAACTTCAAGAAAAAAGTTTTAAAACATTTAAAAAAATTTTTAAAAAAACTCATTATCATTATTCTACAGAGGAGGAAAGCAAATGTCATTTTCTTACAAACAGGTAAGAATGGATTTCTTTGTGCATATCTTACACTGAAGCTAATGACCCTGTAGAGGAAAGATCCTTACTTTGGCAAACAAGAGTTCTTCTGATTTTTCCAGCCATGTGTTCCGCTAGCCTAAGCTCCCATCCACAGGTGCACTTAATGTGTTCAGGGTACACACTTAAGCAGCTTCCCTCACTTTCCAATCTTAATATCTGTGTAAGTCCAGCTCAAATGACACTCTTCTCTGAAAATTTTATTTAGCACTCCATTTCCTCTTGTTTATTTGTAACTTTTTTCATAATTTTTTCCTTAAAGTTATCTGCATTCTTATCTTATACTCCCTTGACAGTAGAGACTGGCATTCTCTATAAAATACAGTGCAGTATTATGTGTTCATTTGGTAAATACTGAAGACCATATAATGTTTCAAACCCAGGGACAAAAAAAGACAGATCCTGCCACTGGGAAATTTGGTCCCACTGAAATGACAGACATGTAAACAACTAACTATTAAAGTTCATGAATTCAAAATCTTGATTCTTTGATTTTTGTAACTATTCCTGTTAAAGCTGATTAAAAACTTGCTAAAAAGTGTAGTACCTTTAAACATGTTTCTGAAATTACAATATACGTCAAGGAATAGTCTTAATTGTATCATTCTGAGATAGGAGGGCTCTTTGGGAAAAAGATAAAACTCTTATTAGATGGAGACCCAGATCTATGACCATGACTGGCCATGCTGTCTCTTCAGTTAGATGAACAAAACCTCCAGTGTATGCTTGTACTAGATCATTTAGGACAAAAACAATCACTTGTCAGCAGATTCAAAGACCTAAGATTCAATGTACCCAAGATCAATTTATAGCTAGACTACTTAACCAAGAAGATATATTCTGAACTGCAAATATCAAATGATTGACATAGGGTTCGATTTTTCACAAGTTTGCCTGGGAACCTCCACATTTCTTCCCAGGAAAATCCTATATATAGTCAGAGAGCTCTACTTTGGGTGCATCACTTTGTCTTCTCTTCTTGGAGAGGTGAGGGGTATCTGCATCCTGCCTTTGGGATGTGTATACCTTTGCTTTGTTGTCCTTTAATAAATCTTTGCTTGTGCCTTGTTTTGATGCATCTTGAAATTCTTTCCAGTTGGCATAAATCAAGAACCCTCCTGGCCCAAGTTGAAGTTCCACTGGCCCCTTAGAGGGACCTCTCAGATTCATGTCCAGTGATAAAATAAATTTATACTACTTAAAGATTAGAGCAATTATGAGTATAAATGTAAACTGTTTCAACTCAGTGTTTTACCAGTGGCATAAGCAATCTGATCTTTGGCTTGGTCCCGCTCCTTCTTCATTTTTTCTAAGTCTACTTCAAGACCTTGTTTGTCTTGCTTCAATCTTTTGATGTCTTCTAATAAACCATATTTTTCTTTCTTGATAACAGAGAAACACAAAAGTAAATTACTTTCAAACACAACAGATTTTTGTATAGTTTTTGCAATCAATCCATCAAAAATAGTGCTGTTAAATTTTTTCTAAATTTTAGTTCTGATTTTATTACTATCACCTGCCCCACCCTGAATCATGAGTAGCTTCCCAGAGCCTATTAAAATTAGCTCTAATCTCCTCAGCATAGTTTTAAAGATCTTCCAATCTATTGATCTAATTCTTCTATTTACTAGCCATATTGATGCTCATTTGCCTGAATTGCTCATCTCCTGCTGGATTGTTGTAATAACCTCCTAGTCTGCTTCTTCTACCCTGAGCCACTATAGTTTATGTTCCTCAAAGTAGTTGGCAGAATTGTTGCAGTCAGTTCACATTATGGTTTGGATATGAGGTGTCCCCTAAAAGCAGGAATATTCAGAGGTGAAATAGATTATGAGAACTGTAACCTAATCAGTCCACCCTAGTTTGAATGAACTAACTGGGTGGAAACTGTAGGCAGGGGAGGTGCAGCTGCAGGAGGTAGATCACTGGTAGTGTGCTTTCCTGTACTTCCCCTTTCTCTCTGCTTCCTGACTACCATGATCCAAGCAGCTTTCCTCCACCAAGCTTGTCATGTTTTGCCTCACCTCAGGCCCAGAGCAATGGAGCTGGATTAAACTAACCCTCTGAAATTATGAGCCAGAATAAACTTTTCCTCCCCTCAATTTTACTTATCAGGTATTTTGATCACAGTGAGGAAAAGCTAACACAGTTAATATCATAGCCCTGAAACACTCAGGTGGTTCTTCTTGGGATTAACCCAAACTCTTTAGCATGACTTTCAGTCACATAATCCGGCCTTGACCATGACTGACCACAACTACTATAAATATTTTCTCTCCTTTTCCATTCTAGACACAGAGACCTCATTGGTGTTCTTTGAATACCCCCAGAACTCTCCTACCTCAAGGAGTTTGTACTTATTGCCTCTTTTGCCTACAGCATTCTCTCCCTGGATAGCCAGGTAGCTTGCTCTTCATTTTATTGGAATTTTGACCTAAATGAAGCCCCAGGAAGGCTTTCTCAGACCATCCTCTCTGAAACAGCAAGCCTTATCCTGGCCCCCAGGTACAGTGTTTCATTTTCTTCACACAGCACTCATTGCTTTCTGACACATTAGCTATTTATCCAGAAGCAGAATTTTATTTTGCTACTCTTTGTATGATAAATGCATAAAAAAATGCCTGAGACTTTAAAAAAAAAACTAAATGGATTCTCAATGTTCTATATTCTGTATTCTTCTCAATACTCAAAGTGCCATGCCCCATTGCTTGGCTAGACAAAAATCATATTTATCCCTCAAAACTTAGCTCAAATTCAGCTAAATGACTAGTGATAATACCCTCTTCTGTGCTTCCACAAATTTTTATACTTTTAACGTGGCATGTATTACTTTTTATTTCATGTAACATTGATTTGTGTACTTGCCCCTTCTCTTTACTAGGCTAAAAGCTCAATGGAGATTAATTGCTACTGTTTACTTTATGGTACTAAGCACATGGCATAGTCAATAAATGTTTAATGAACCAAATCCACAACTGCTAAAACAACAACAAAAAAAACAATAAACTCTTGGGACTCATGGCAGTATACTTGGTAGCAAAATAACAAATTTTAAATTAGTACCACCTTAAAAATCTTGCAGATAAAATGAGTGTATTCATAAAACATAGTTAAATCTGTAAGGTAGCTATAAAAAAAGATTACACAATCATTTTAATTGTCTATGGATGTCTTTTCAGGAGCACCGATTGTTGAGTTTTTGAATATTTGGGTATCTTTTTACAAATGCCTTGTTTAATTAGTTTAATTTAGAAATGTTCTCTAGGAGTTCTTACTTGATAGAATTACATAATGCTAGAATCCAAAGGATCTTTAAACGTTTCGAGTTTAGTCTGGCAATCAATGCTTAAATGGGTGTCCACTCTGGGCCTGCATATGTCCAGGGATGGAAACTGCCCACCTTCAAGAAAACCTGAATGCCTCAAGTTAATCTTGTGGGCCATAGGTAGGTAGTACTACTTTCCTTCTCCTTTAATTCATTATGCAGACATTCAGAGGTCTTTGTCTACTTAATCTTCCACGGCTCATATTTTCCCACCCATTTCTGCTTCCCAGAAGGTAACTCGGGGCTTTTTCATTTACTCTTATACCTGGCTAAAGACTCCACCTCAGCACGATTGGCTGCTGCTTCTCTTAGCTCTCAACTCAAATCTTTTTCAGAGAGCTTCCTTGTCCCCACTATTAAAAGCTGCCTTACCTCTACCTTGCTTCTCATTATTGTGTTTTAATTTTCTTCAAAGCACTAATTTCTATCTGTAATTATTTGTGTACTTAATGCCTATCTTCTCCATTAGCTTATAAGTTCTTCATGAGAAGTGGAGACAGAAAAATTTTCTTGGCATCTCAGTCTCTAAGTAATGTATGTATATACAGAGTGATTAGATACGCAGGTAGATTGATTGGAATTTTTTCTAACTCCATTATTTTGCTTAAAGATGTGGTCCTTTTTTAAAAAATTCTTAAAAAATTATTATTTATTTATTTTTGCATTACGATTCTTAATACACCTTTTAAGATATCCTGAGTATATTGTGAAAGTTGCTGATACCAAGATGAAATTGTTCTTGTCAGGCCCAGACAAAAGTAGTGTCAGGAAATAAAGGGGTAAGGGCTCATGTCTGAGACAAGGACTTTTGCAAAAAATCAAAAACAACCATTAGAAATTCCTTCATCTTCTACGTGTAGCCATGCCTGTGCAAGCCTCGCATATATCACATAATTATGTAACAAAGTTAAACTGTAGTATTCTTTAAGACTGCAGAAATTCGGATAAGGTACTTTCCACAGGAGATACTTGCCCAGCAACAGCATCTCCACTAATGAGCTCATGCCAACTCATGCCTCAGGTCTCCAAGACCAATGAACTTTAAATCCAAGAAAGTTACTTGGATTTCTCCTCTTTGAATTTCAAAACTACTCCTTCCCTGGGTTCAATCCCCAGTACCCCAATCAATCAATAAAATCTTCCCCTTTCCTCAACCTCTTTGAGTAGTCATAGTTTACTATGAATGTATTTCCATTGCAATGCTCTGCATGTTCCAAATAAACTTAATTCTTTATTAAGGAATCTTTCTCTGTTGTTTAGCATGACAGTACTTAGCTGTTAAAGTTCAGGCCTTGACAGTGCAGTGGGTGCACGCCTGTAATCCCAGAGATTGGGGAGGCTGAGGCAGGAAGATGGCAAGTTCAAAATCAGCCTCAGCAATTTAGTGAGGCCCTAAGCAACTCAGCAAGACACCGTCTCTACATAAAATATAAAAAAAAAGGGCTGAGAATATGGCTCAGTGGTTAAGAACCCCTGGGTTCAATCCTCAGCATCAAAAAACAAAAAAACAAAACAAAATAAAACAAAGTTTAGGCTTTGTGGTTACTGAACCGGAGACCTGAAGAGCAAATACTTTCACTATCAGGTTTTTACTCCTCTTTATTTTTGGCCCCCTAGAGATTTTCCTTCCTTTCATGTTATTTACTATATTTTATCCAATACTTTTTTGGGGTATTTTGGTGAAAATTCAATCTTTTTAATTTGTCATAAAATGTTCAAAACAGAACTTTTAAAAAGGTCCCTAAACAACAATTTTTGAATGAAGACTGTACTATATTATACTATATTCTTCCAACCTTTCATCTAAAGTATGGCAAAACTAATTTGTTTTAACTTGATAATTTTTGAGGCTCACTAGTAAGGGGTAGTAGGTATCCAGTCATTTATTTATTTTTTTCAGTCATTGATTAGGCACATTGGTATAAAGAATAATTCTATACATGCATGCGCAAATGCTTCTGAAGTTCCCTCATGAATTCATATGTGAAGGTGCATTTTACATGCTACAAAAATCTGTTAAACATCAATTATTAAATTATGTTACATTTAGATTTCTAAGTGACCTAATTGTACAATAAATTTCTTACTAAAAACTAGTACATAATTAAAATTTTTCTATTTACATAATCATTCAAACAGATTGAAATGTTTTTTTTCAGTTTAGTGGTATGCCTTTTTATGGGAGGGGAGGGGAGAAGTAACTCTACACAGGATGTTTGAAAAATGTGGCAGAGTGGCTTTGTTAAAAATGATTGGTGGGTGCTATGAGCATATAGTTCCTGGGGACACAAAGCATGTAAGTATACAATACTTCTGTTTAAAATGAAACTAATTTTGATATAGTTTCATGTCATAAACACCTGTTGAAAGAAGATCCAATCTAAATATAGTATTATGTTGATTGTGCTAAAGTTATGGTCACATGTAAACTAAATGCTAATCAAATATTTGCTCTTAATTTTTATTTTATTTCTTTCTGGTACTGGGGATAGAATCAAGGCCTCATGCCTGGTAGGCAAGTGCTGAGCCATATTCCTAGTCTCTGAATTTTAAAATGGCATAAATTTAAAAACAGTCTTATGGTCTTATACATAAGGTGTTCCCAAGTGAGACAATGCAAGAAAGTTTGCAGGTGAAATGACAGTTATGAGAGTTGTTTTAAAGAGTGTATTAATCCAATAGGGATTAACTGGGCAGATAGGATGTAGCAGGAGGAGATGGGTCATGACTTTGGGGTATATATTTTTTTTTTCCTGGTGAGGAACTCTTTGCCTCCTGGTTGTCATGTCGTGAGCGGCTTTCCTCTGCTACATCTTCCATCATGATGTTCTGCTACATCTAACACAAACAGCTATGGAGATGGCCATCTATGGACCGAGACCTCTGAAACTGTGAGCCCCAAATAAACTTTTCCTCCTCTAAGTTCTCTTGTGAAATCTTATGGTTACAGTAGTGAAAAATTTAATTGTGAAATCTTATGGTTACAGTAGTGAAAAATTTAATTATGAAATCTTATGGTTACAGTAGTGAAAAATTTAAACAAATACTTTACTCATCTAAGTATTATAAAAACAGATTTTTTTTGACACATGTGGGGATTCTTATGATATTTACTGTCACTAATAGTTAAAATCCTTATGCAACTTACCTGTACCACCCGAAGTTCTGCTAATAGATCTGAAAAATTTTGGTTTCTGGTGGGTTCTGAATCTTCAACTGCATGAGACACGAATCGACTTCTGTGTATCTGTTCTCTAATTTATTTTAAAAAAGAGATCTCTTTTTTATGAGGTACTCCTTTAAATACAAAATATTAAATATATTTAATTTAAAAATTAAAATACTAACCTACAAAAAATGGGAAATGCTTAATTTCATATAAAATAATTGAAATCCTAAAATTATTGGTTTATTTGCAATATAAAAATATTTTCTCCCAATTTTCAGAGGAAAAAAAAATCAGTGGTGCAAAAAAAAATGTGCTGGCTGTTAATTTTCTTTGGTGTTAAGGTACTCTTTGTCCCACTGTTTTACACTCCTTTCTGTGGAACAAAAATTGCCAATTTTATTCATGGAAACTAACAAAACCAAACATTATTTTAGACCTCAGATTCAATTTTTCTGTTTTTCCAGATACATTATATAAAGAGTTTAAAAATTTATATATTACCACCAAGCTCTAGTACACTAAAGAAACTATTTCATCATGAAAGTTCACTTAGAGCTTAGCTTTGGCATCCTACAATAGTTCTTTTTACAGGCCAGGTAGTGTAAGATATGACAGTTTAAAACTCGTTATGGAAACATCTAGAAAGAAAGCAAAGATAACTGCTTTCATGTATTAGAACTGTGCTGATCATCATACTTGGCTTTGGTTACACTACCCAGAAAAATGGGCATTTTTAATTTTTTAAATTTACACAAAGGTGTCCTGTTTTGCAACCCATGTGGCTGCTAGTTTTGTCTGCTATGGGGTGTGCCTTCTTCTACTTTGCATGAAAGACCAATATGAGCTAATGGCAGCCATGCCTTTTTTGCCCTAGGCTCATCTAACAACCACCAAAATGGAAGAAGACTATGAATAAACATAATCAACTTATAATATTTATGATCAAAGAAATTTTTCCTAATAATGGTCCTGTCTGAGTGATTTAGTGTTTATATATAATAGTGTACAAATACTAATCATTTGCAAAAAGATAGCATCCTAGCTTTTCCATATTTGTGGGTTCAGCATTTTTACTTAATATCTTAAAGCTGGAAGTAGTAACATCCAAAAGACCTTATAATCAGAAATATGAGTAAGTAAGTGCTGGTACTCCATTGCCTTCTGTGGTAAGTGTTCACTGATATCAACTCACAGGTGTCTCCTCCTCTGGAGAAATGCCCTCAACCAAATGGTGATCCCTAGCTCAGAGGATATCTCCTACTCCTTCCCAGCATCACCCAGTAAGTGCCTGAGGATGCCCTCTGGTACAATCTATTCTCCCGAGCTTCCTGGAGGGAACAGAAAGAAGCCAGGCTCCATCCAGTAGAAACCATATTCTTACCTACTTTCTCTCTCCCTTTCCCAACTTGTTTCTCTTGTTCCCCTTTTCTTGAGGATAAGTTATTCCACAGCACATCACCTTCACAATGATCTCCATCTTAGGTTCTGTTTCTACAGAGCCTGATTTAAGACTGAAGTGATCTTGTAGACTTGCATCTCAGGCTTAATGACTGATCAAGAGAAACACTATCTTCAATTTTCTGAAAATGATGTCATACTCAAGTATGAATATGTTGAAATAGTACTAAAATATGTACTAGTCATCCAATATGCAAAAGTTACTAAACTGGATATCAGGGTATAAATAAAAATAAATGTGAAAATAAGTAAATATTATTTCTAAGTAAAAACTAGTCTATTATTAACATACTAATGCTTAGAATGAGTCTAAATATACTTGATTGTAAGAATTTTAAAAGGACTTACTTTAAGGAGGCTAACTCACTGAATAAACTCTGGTTTTCCTTAAACATTCGTTCTTCATTTTTCTTGTTTTGGTCTTGGAGATCTTTCACTTGATTATATAAACGTTCATTTTCCTTTTGAAAAACAGAAAATTGTATTTTAGTTAAAAGTCAGTAGTACTTATATAATATACTTGTAATAAATAAATCTTTTAAATATTTTTATCTTTGAAATTTCTTTGAGTATGTAAAATCTTTTTCAAATTTTTTATATTGTCTTAGAAGACTTTGTGTCTAAAAACAATTATTTCCAAAATGTTTAAAATGCTTGGCTGAAAAGCTGTGAAATTTAATAAAGCTTAAGAGCTCTGTATCTTTAACACACCGAATTTCAAGGGGTAAGTGAGAGGGTCTCTGAAGGTATCATAACATCCCAACTGTGTTGGCCAGGGAAGGAAGGCCCAGTGGGACACTGTATCCTATTGTTTCTGTCCTGAAAGCCGGAGGTGGAGTCGGGGGGATCACTCCTGGAAGAAGACTCTGGAAGGCCAGCTTCCAGCAGTGAGATAGACAGTCAGATGTATCCATAATGGGTATTCATTCTTATATCTGAAACTGATAAAAGAGTTAAAGACCTAGTGTTTCTGAAAGTTGTCAGGACAAGGCAGAGCAAAGAACAGACCCATTTAACATTGGTGTTTGAGCTAAAGAGTGACTCAAACCAGCTGAGATCAGAGGGAGAAGAAAAAGTTCCAATTGACATTTAAATTCTCTAACCTACCAATCTCTTTAAAATTAAGAATGTGATAAAAACCAAGGGATTTTTGAAGATTCAGTGAAAATTATGGACTATCTGTGTCTTAGACTAGTGCCTGGAAGATGGCACTTACGTATGTACATAATTAATGATACCCTCCAAGTGCCCAGATAATATTGTATTATCTTCATGGGAGAGATGGTTGACATCCTTTGGGTCTCATGAAATATTATAAATTCCTGCTTAATATGGCAACATTAGAGGGCAGATAAAGAATCTGAATAGTTTTCACTCAAAGATGCAGTGTGTTTGATAAAATCTGACTATTTAGAGTGTAGAAAAGCTTTTTTAGGTGTAGAAAAGCTTTTGTTAAAATCTGTGTGATAATGCATGGTTCAGTGCTCATATGCTAGGCATCAAAGGAGACAAATGTAATAAATGAGGAGATGTGGAAAGGAATAGGGATAAAGTTCATGCTAGAGATCACTCAGCCTTCCTTATCTGTTAGGGCAGCATTACCAAGATTCCATTACACATCACAGACATGTGCCTTTGTAAACAGGTCTTCTCACAGTAAACCAAAAAAACCTGTTCACCTTTAGGGCCTTACCAACTGATTTCAGATTTATATTTCTGAATATAAGAGCAAAACTAGCCAATATTTTTACTATGAAGCATTGTTGAAAACTAAAGAAAAATATAATAGTTTCTAAGGAACATGGCTAAAAGTGTACCTACTAGAAGCTAAATTATACTGTCTTATTTGATTTTACCATTACCTTATGAGGGAATACTATTACTGTTATCCCTCTTTCACCAATAAAGAAACCAGCTTAGAGAGTGAGGGGATTTTCCCATGTGTGTACTCTAAGTGGCAGAACTAAGACTCAAAACCAGGCACTTTGAATCTAGAACCCATGCGCTTAGCCACTAATTCTGCCACTTTAGTCAGAAATAACTAAATAGTCTAATTATTACATGGGCACAGAAATATTTTAATATGCCTCATTTTTATAATGTAAGGATTAAAAGCAAATCTGCCATATCCTAAAGAATTGCCACACCTGTTGATATCCTTGAAGAAGTGTCTCTTGTTCTTGTATTTCTTTTTGGATTTGCTTCAATTTTTCTCCAGTGACAGGATCAGTTATGTCTCCGAAATGTAACCATCTTTGTTTTCTGCTTGTTTCTTCAAAGCCACTTAACTTTGAGAAAATGCAGAAATTGTTTTATTTGGGAAGGGAAATGATGCAGCGAGAAGTTAAGAAGAATAATAGAAAACACCAAGTGCTTAGACCTAAACTGTCGTAAAATACTGACCACTCAGTATGTAATGTAACTATAGTTAAATCATCAGTGATATTTTGTGCTGATGTCTCTGGTAAGTGAAGGATCAGAAAAGTTACAGAGAAATTCTCAGAATCGAGAACTTCCATATACCTTCTTGAAACTTAAGATTTCTCTGAGGGTCACAATAAACTAACAGATTTGTTTTAAAAAGGACTGCTAACAGAGGAAAGTCAATTAAAATTTAGACCCCTCCCTGCTGTGGTTCAATTTACACTCTTGTAAGGAAGTATACTCTGGCACCATTTCCATATCTTCTATAGCAAACATAACAATTTGACAGAACCAAAATCAAGTATTATAGTGCGTTTAGCAAGGAGTACAGGTTTTTTCTTTTTTAATAAATAAAAATAGAACAATGTGTTAGTACCTTGGCTTGAAGAATATAATTTTCTTGATTCAATTTGAGTATCTCTTTTTCTTGCTCTCTTTTTTGTTCTTCCAACTTACTTTCTAGTTCTTTTTCTTTTTCTGAGAATGTGACTTTAATTTGCTCAATTAGGGCCTGTGCGCCCCTCCATTTCTCCTCTGCTTCCTGAACTCTTTTAAACATGAATGATTCTTTCTCCTTGTTTTCACCACAGTATCCTGAAGAATCCTTTTAAGGACAAACATTACTTCATTATAATGGTTTTACATACAAAATTCAAAAACTGGCACTTGTAAAAAAAAAAAAAAAAGGACACAAAGAATAAAAATAATAGGACTAAAAATGCTGTTACATAGAATAGCATCAAGAGGGCTTAGAATATCAGTCTTGAAGACAAAGAAATTTCACATGTTATTTTTATATATTAGCACATTAATCATATATAATGGATTCACTGTGGTATTTCCATATATGTATATAGCATGCACTGATACAACACTGTTATTTATTTATATTCCCTTGTGCATACTTATTTGATTCCTCATTTGTATAAATGCTTATTATACTGTAATCACTGTTTTTTAATTGATTTTTTAAAATACATGGCAGCAGAATGCATTACAATTCTTATTAAACATATACAGCATAATTTTTCATATATCTGTATATAAAGTATGTTCACGCCAATTCATGTCTTTATACATGTACTTTTTTTGCATTACAATTCTTATTATATATAGAACCACATTTTTGCACATCTCGGTTTTTATATAAAGTATTCTTATCTTCATACATGTTTTTTGGATAATGATGTCCATCACATTCCACCATCCTTGCTAATCCCCTGACCCCTCCTTTTCCCTCCCACCCCTCTTCCCTATCTAGAATTCAATTTAGTTTTGAAATGATTTTTGAATGAAAAAGTTATAAATTCAATGTGAAATTTAATACCTACAGTCTGAAGCTGAACATAAGAATCAGCTGCTGTATGATCTTCAGACTTATTAGGAGTGGTCAGGCAACCTTCACTTTTGGGAGTCAGTTTATTCAAAGTTGCAGGCTTGATGAGTTTTGTTTCAGATAAGATATCTAAATATTGCAAATAATGGATGAAAATGCCACAAATGTAAAGTTGATGTCCATTCAGCAATTATGTAACAATAAATATGAAAACAGTAGGAACACTAAGATAAATGGAGAATCTCCAAACAGGCTGATGAACAACAGGGCAACACAGCTGTGTTACACTGATAATTGTGCTCAAAAGAACTGCCACCCTTAATAAACATTCTTCTCAATGTGACACAGATGGCTAAATGGCCCAGAACATATCACATAGCAAATGGAGCTAAATAAATGTGAGGAGAGTGAACTGGGATAACTTCATGCTTTATTACTTTTAAATAAATTATTCTTTTAAATGTGCACAATAAGGAGTAATAATTTCTAAATGATGAATCCAAGAGCATAAAACACCTGATAATATTATGAAGAATTTTAGTTCAAATTAAATGTGTCTTTTAGAAATATATAACAAGATATTATATTATCAATAAAACAAACTACATGGAGGACTTTATAATAGTTAATCTGATTTTAAAAGGTTAATAACACTGCTATAATATCATAGTAACATATCAAATCATAAAAAAGTGATTAACATATATTCTGATTCAATATTTGCCTTCAAGTTAACTTATGAAAGCCTAAAGAGCAGAAATAATTCTAAGGCCAATATACCACTCAGCTAATAATTAACATTTAGGGGAAATACCTAGACAGGATCTTAAAGCCCATATTCAAGTATTACAGATCCTGAACACCCAATAAACACTATCTGATTGCCTTAGAGGTAAATGAAAAATTCAGAATTTATAAGAATTTCTTCAAGATGCTAATATTTTAAATGTACAGCTTACTTTTTCATTAAATTATTATACATGTGCTTCATATCAGACCAGGCAGCTATGAAGAGCTAAAAAGACTGTTGTCTGCCAGTCTTTTTACAAAGGGACAACCTGGATGCCATTAATATTGGAGGTTTGAAAATGAATCTGAGAGGGGTTGGAAGTCAAATAGGGATGTTCCCAGTGAGATGTGGCTATGAAAATATCTCATTTTAGTAAATAGAAAAATATGAGTTTAGAACAGCACGTATACTGTAATTTAGACAGACAAGGTAGGTAGGTGGGTTAACTACAATATCTATATTCAGTGGCTGAGAAGCTCACCTTTGATTGACTGATTTACTAGAAACTGAACCCAGGGGCTCTACTAAGCTGTATTCCCAGACATTATTTATTATTATTATTTTTTTAACTTCTAGGTGGACACAATATCTTTATGTGGTGTTCAGGATCAAACCGAGTTCCTCACGCATGCCAGGTGAGCGCGCTACCACTTGAGCCACATCCCCAACCCTTCTTAATTTTGAGACAAGATTTTGCTAAGTTCCTGAGGCTATCCTTAAACTTTCAATCCTCCTGCCTCAGCCTCCCGAGTTGCTGGGATCACAGACATGTGCCACCATGCCGGGCTTCTTACAGATTTAAGCATAAATAAGTCTAATATCATTTAAAGAGAATGTGTAACGTGTGATATATTTAATTCTTATAAAATGTTTTGTCCATTTATCCATGTCTACCTGTCCCCTTCCTTCCATTTGCTCATTCACACTTCTTTTAAGATATCAGAGAAGCCTAGAATCACATTCACCATGCATGACACCAGTGTTTCTGAGAAATTCTAAATTATTGCTTCTTCCTTTTTACTTTCTTACACTTTTGAATTTTAAATGGGAAAGTTTTCCTTTCATGAAAATAAAATTAGTCTAAAAATAAAGACACAGGAGTTAAGAGTCAAAGAAAATGCAGAATAAAAAGAGAAACAACCATATGGCAGTTACTGCTCGTTGCTGATCTCTTCTTCCTTCCTATTAATAGAGACCAGTTTTAGTCCTAGGCAGGGCAGTAGTGTGTTCAGTTAAACATACATGACTCCTTAAACTCTATGCAACTGAGGGTGGCCACAAGATCAAAGTTTTGGCCAATAGATGGGAGCAGAAGTTTCCTACATGGGGCTTTCAGGAAAGTGATTATTTTTCTGATTAAGAAGCTGACAATTTGACTGCCATCTACTTTTTCATTCTACTTCATGGACAGGGCCTGAAGGCTAACCCACCATTTTGTGAGAATGAAGACAGGTCCTATACTATGGATTTTGTAACAGTAAAGAAAGGATCTGGTTTCCTGCACAGCTGTACCAGCTCTGAACTGCCTATCTCTGTACTCTTTGTTACATGAAAATGAGAAGCCTTTTATTTGGTTAAGCCCCATTAATTAGACTTCTTTTTCGTTTTAAATGATGTTGATTCCAACTGCAATTTCTATTCTTCTGGAATTTTAATCTCTGAGTCTGCTTCCTGGAGAACTCACCTGTGACAACAACTATTTCAAAAGAATAAAACTCCTGTGTAAAATTAACCAAGTGCTGTAGGCAATTCTTCAATAAAAAGATTTTTAAAAATAATTATAGTTTAATGAGAAAAAGTACTTAAGTATAATATCAGTCATGGGCTACCATTATACTTTAATGTATTTTTATTTTGGTAGGCACTGTAAAACTTTGAAATATGGAAAAATAAGTTTATTAACTTTACTCATAAAAGTATTGTTGCATTCATCTATCATTCCTCTTGTTTCTTTTCCACTCACTGTGATATTACTTCTGTCTTCATTCTTAGGGATGTCAATATAGTAATTGGTGATCCTTTCAGTGCCTTAGCTTTTTATTTCTTCATCTTCTGTCCAATCAGCTACTCACTCCCATTGACATTGTCTTAAAGGTAATACAGAGACTTGGACTATCACTTCCTAATCTGTCTTAGGAGTCTATTGGACAATTACTTTACATCTTTTTGCTCCTATAGCATCCAATTCCTCTTTCCCATCTTCACTTCATCTACTGACATTTTCTATTTCTCAGAGAAAACTGAAGCAGAAGGAAACATCCACATTCTCTTAACCACACAGATCCACGTACCAGCATATTCTCCCTCCCTGTCTGCTTCCACAGTTCCCAGGAGGTAGGAACTACACACGTTCCTATCTAATGCCAATCCTTTTACCTGCACCATTAGAATTCTTCTACTCAAAGATATTGCCCTGGCGATTATTCCTTCTCTTTACAATTCTTTCCTTTCTACTTAATCTATCTTAATAGGATACAAACATACTATCATTTCTCCCATTAAGAACAAAGCAAAGCAAAGCAAAAAACAAATCTTGATCACACCTCCCAAATCACCTACTCTCCCATTTTTTGGACTGCCTTTTATAGCAGCTTTCCTCCAGGGTGCTCTTTGACTTGAAGCATTAATTCCACTCTCCCTATTCCCTCCTACTGCTATTCAATTTGCCTTTCACAGAAACCGCTCTTCTGCTGTACTGAGGACCAGCTCCTTACTAAAATCAAAGCCCAATTCTGAGTCCTCACCTTTCTTTTTACCTGTTGGCAGCAAATGACAGAGAATAAGCCTTCTTAATACACTTTCTTCACTTGGTTTTCAGGATTTTCCATGTTGTCAGGTCTCCAACCCCACAGTCTCCTTTGCAGGTTCTTACTCTTCTTCCTGATCTATTAAGTTTAGCATGCCTATACCTCTGGCCTCGGTTTGCTTTTTTCCTTTTAGTTTCTCTGGTATTCTCACAGTGAGTTTCTTGACTTAAAAAACCATCTCTATTATTTTTTTTGACAACTCCCAAATAATACCTACAGTCCGTACTTCACTCGTGAACTCCAGACTTTTATATCTACTTCCTTATCTCTGCTTCCATGCCAAATATATATCTCAAAATTTATCATTTCAAAAACCAAACTCCTGGTCTTTTTTTGGCCCCAAATTTACTTTACTTTACTATAGCTTTCCCCATTCCAGAGGATAGTAACTCCATTATACCAGTTGCTTGGGCCCAAAACTTTAGCAACCCAAAAGTAGTTCTTCAGATTACTGGCTCTGCCTTCTAAGTATATCCTTATCCATCCATCACCGTCACTGCCACTAACCTGGGTAAAGCCCTGTAATTTCCTGTACATCACATCTTCCAGGAAAATCAATGTATATCTTTAATAAGAGTATTTCTCCCCTAAGAAACAAGTAAAATAATATACCATAGGCACAGAATTCTATTTTGAAAAGAATACACTATTACCTTTTTTCCTAGCTTGATTTGAGGTAGAAATGGATCTAAAGTTCTTGCCTCTCCCAATGTCCTTTGAAGTTTTCTTTTCAAAGGTAGAAAACATCTTGAGTGATGAACTGGGTTTGCCATAGCCTGAGCTCCTAACGGATGCATATAATCCACTCTGGGGTTTTCTTTTAAGCAAAGGAGGTGCACTTCTGGCCTTCTTGTATGGCACTTGTTTACCAGTTACACTTCCTTCTCCAGAACTGAATTGAGATCTAAAAGTCTGTATACAATGAACACAAACTCTTTAGTGTCTAAATGAACTTTAACTACTGTTGTTAATGAACATTTAACAGATGGCAAAATAGTAATTATCAAATAATATAGTTTGCAAAAACAAATTAGTAAATTTCTCTAAAATTCATCAGAATTTAAGCATTTAAAGCATATGTTCAAAGTTAGTATTAAAATGAAGTAATGCAAATAAATAAAACAGATTAGCTTGCCTGAAAGCAAGACATGATTACCAAAATGAACAGAGAACATATTGAGATATTTGAAAACTTTCTTTTCTCTAGACTTTCTTAGATGCTTTAAAAATTGTATTAGTGCCCTCCCTTATTCCAAAAAGAATTGGAGATGATTTATAATACACAATTCAAAATTATAGAATACACGTAGAATATCTTGACCATGGAAATTATAAAGCAGAAAAGATAAAAAAAAAAAAAGAGACAAATGAACTCCTATAAAATGCCAACTTATTTAAGTGCAAACTTAAAAGTCTTTATGGAAAAGACTGAACAATGAGTGCTATACTGATGAATAAACATTTTCTTAAACTATTCAAATTCTGGACTATATGTACTAAAAAGACACAAAAGTATAAAGAATGGCTAAGAAAGCTAATATTATAATTATAATGGTATTTTTGAATTGGGGAAATGGCAGGTGGTGGTAATAAATATCACCCTCACTGAGAATCTCCTGTGGGGGTTCGTGTGTAATCAACCCCACTAGCTTATACTTATTTTTAGTATTTATATGCTTTACATAATTTTTTAAAAAAGAAAAATGAAATTATTTTTTAGTTGTACACAATATGTTTATTTGTTTTTATGTGGTGCTGAGGATCGAACCCAGGGCTTTGCATGTGCTAGGCAAGTGCTCTACCGCTGAGCCACAACCCCGGCACATAACTTCATTTTTCAATACAACAAATCAATTTAGATTATAAACACTTACTTTGTTCGTTCTGTCATCCCGAGGTAATAATGAAGTATCAACAGATATTTTTTTCTTCAAAATATCAAGGTACATTTTATCAATGTGTTCTTCCATAGCAGTTACCACTGGACAGCTATTTTTCATACTTTCATTTGTTGTCTTTTGTAAAATCACGTTCTCATTTTTGTCAAAATATTGGTTCACGTGTCTTGGGTCTTGAGACATAACATTTGCATTCATTTTAAGGGGTAAAGAGCTAACATATTCAGCTTCTTTACTATCAGTCACTTTCTTAGAACTATAAACAAAAACAGGATACAGAGAATAAACTCTATGTAACACAATTCCTCAAATATTAGTTATACACACAGAGATATACACACTATAAGTTGCTGACTATCCAAATTAAGTTACAAATGTTAAATACATTATTTACAATTCTGGTTAACATAGGATACTCACATAGTATCACATAACTGTTTTTAATTTCAGATCATTTTCATGCAGCAGAATGGAGTACTATGCAGTATAATATATAAGTGACTGAGACCTACTTTAAAGAAGAGCCACAAACAAGACTAAGATTATGTTTTTGCTTAAGAAAAACATAATATAAATTTAAAAATGAACTTTTTGTAATGAACTTTTTGTCCATAACTTTTTATTAAGTCAGCATGCATTTGAAGCAGAAAAAACATTTACACATTTCTGGAATAAACTACAGAGGTAAGTATAATTTATGCCAAGGAGACAGAGTATAAACACTAAGAAGCATAAAATGTAATCATAATATGGAAATTTTTAAAGCAGAACAGAAAAAAAATCAATAGATCTTAAAACCATTTCTGTAGTTTAAACTACTTAAATAAAACAATTCAAATAATTAGCTATTAAAAATCTGGAAAATACACCTTAAGGAAATGTACTAAATTTGGTTAAATACCAGAAAACTATGGGGACTTCAAAAAATGAGAATTGTTATTTTCAAATTATTTAATCACAATCAGTCAATTAAGTCATTTAATTTTATAATTAATGAAATAAGATTCAAGAAAAGTATAAGAGGCTACTAATTTCCCATATATGGACTGGCTTCCTAGTAATTGCTAAACTTAAGTAGTTGGAAATCATCAGAATATGTAATAGTGCTTTCCTTCTTCACAGCAGCAGAACCTAATCAAGATTGTTTTCCGTTCTTGTTGGATATTAAGTAAATAATACTTCCTTGCTACTTTTCATCTAGATGAAGCTGTTCACTAGTTCTTGCCTTTGGAAATGTAAATGCTAGGATGACAAGAAATCAATGCAGTGGCTTAGTGGTCAGGTTGTGGGTGGGAGGAAACTGATAGCAGAGTCTGAAGATCTGTTTTACAGTACAAAAACACATGCTAAACTGTCACCTACAACAGCTTATAAAGAAGAGCTTCTTTACCTACTAAACCTGGAGTACTAAGATAAATGGCTGGACAGAACAGATTTTACTCCCGTCTACTACTGGCTGCTTTCACTTAATAAGATATACAAAAAAAAAAAAAATATGGATGAGCTCCAGATATATTGTTCCTTATAAACCAGACCAGTCTAAGGGAATAGACAAGAGTCTAGAAACTCGGGGCCCACTGGATTCACTCTCTATGTCTGGACCCATAGAATAAGATTCAGCGTTGATAAATGGTATGAGAAATGAGGTTTTATGAAACATCTCAGTCAAAAAGAATTCATCAGTCCCTTGGCAATGAAGATATCCATTTCACATTAAAGGTTCTATTTCCCAAAATATCCAAAGAGCTGCAAATAAATTGAGAGCAAAACCAAACAAACAACAAAAAAAAGAGTTTCAAGGAACCCTAGATGTAAAGCAGATTTAAAACCTTTGTCTAGCAAAGAACTTTAAGTACAATTACTGGCATATGGATCTAACTGGAATCAAACAGATCAGAAGGTTACTAAAAACTTTCTGAAATCACTCAATCCTATTTGAAACAAAACAAAAATGCAAAATGTCAGCCACTGGGAGCACTAAAACTACCTATAGGCAGGAAATGGATTGAGAAAGCAGTGTAGCCCCCAGGTCCTCACAAAACCTACTTTGGTTGGGGCCAATGGTAATAACATACAAGCTGAATGCTCCAAAGATGGGAGCCAGGGGCTATCCAGAACAATATCTTGCAGACTAGAATAACTTAATCAAGGAAAATCTCCATCCCCAAAGTGGGGGGTCTTTACAAAGTCATTCCAGTGTTTTCAAAGTTGCAACATTGGTTGCTGTGTTTTCCTCATACTTTCCTTTTCTGAATAGGAGTATTTGTTGTAGTTTCATCATTATATACTAAAAGGAAGCATATAACTTGCCTTTTTACTTCATCCATTGGTGGGCAAGGTGGAGCCACACCCAAACCTGATGGAGAGGACTGCGCTTCATCAGGAAATCCTGGTCCTTCAAATGGAGGCAGTCCTGAGTGGTACTTTGGGCTATCTGCTTTAGGGAGAAGATGAGTGTGTCTATGTGTGAAGAAGAGTGAAATGGAAATTTCATTATTAGAAGGGTATATTCTGACAGAGATAATTACAAAACTAATTTGCTTTCTTTCTAGGCACAGAAGCAAACCACATTTCTCAACCCTCTTGGACTGGTTAGCTAGTTAGATATGTTCATTTTTACCAAGAGAATGTGAGCTGACATACTGTGGCCCTTCTGTGTTGAGGCCATTAGAAGAAAATCATTCTCCTTTCCTATAAGCTTGCTGGGTGATGACCAGCAAGATGACAGAAACAGCCCCAGTCATGAAATGACTGTGTGGAGCTGAGCCCTACCCTCAACCCCACTAACACACCTCCAAACAACAATGCTCAGTGAGCAGTCTCCCCTTTAAAAATACTCCTAGCACTAAAGTGGAAGAATACTATATTTAGCAAGAATTTTAGTGTAAACTTCACTATTATTTCCTCTCAATAGGCCAAATGTGGAAATAATGACAAGAAATCACTTCCATGTACATTTACATGATGAGAAGTAGTGCAGGAAGGACTCAGATGTGCCTGTTGAACACAAAGGAGCAAGTGACTAGATGAAAGTCTCACAGAAATATTTCATAAAGATCAAAGATCTGACAACACAAATGGTTAAAGATTGCCTGTGTTCTCTGGTTACAATCATTTGAGCTTGGGTAATTTATTTATTTTAGCTTTCAAACAGTTTTCTTGTCTGTCAAACAGGAATAATAATGAACTATGCCCATGGGGTTGCCTGAAGGGTTAAATAATGTATGTAAATAACTTCGCTTTGTACCTGTGCATGGTAAGCATGAGAAATGTGAGCTGTTGTGACCACCATCTGGTTCTTATGAGAGTTCCACCACTAGGTTTGGCTTAATTCAGGTTTATGATTTTAATGATGAGAATGAAGAAGCTTATCTTATATGTTATGAGGATCATGTGACATGGGATGTCACACTGTAAATGCGACATAAAATGCAAAGATTACTGTAAAGTGCTATTCTGTGTTGAAGGATCACATTGGGTTGCATACTTTTCTATTAAACTGTACTGGCAGTAAAGCATTTTTATGAAGTCCTTTTCTCGTGTGATCAGAGAACTCACCCTGTGAGATTATGGCCAGTCTATGACTAAATCAAAACTTACTGGTTTATAAAGAAGCAAACCACAATAAAATTTACTTTCCCAAAACTGTGAATAAACTCCTCCTATTCTATTTAAAGTTGAAGAGATTGTATTTTTCAGTGAGGAGCTTTAGTACTAATTAATAGTAGGAACTTTCTTAGTAGCAAATTTTTTTAGAGTAGAAGAATTTTGATAATTAACGGAATGAGAATAAATACAAAGAGCATGCAGAGGCTTCTAGGTAGATACACATGAGTAATTTGGACATTAATTCATTAGGAAGGAGTAAGTGGAAAAAAAAAACGATTGCACAAGTTTCCAATGACAAAGCAGTACACAAATAAGCAAGTAAAAACTCAATGAACCAATCAATCCACCTGCACAATACATTCCAAAAAATTCATACCTGACAGGTTGTAAATCAAGACCAGTGATCCCAAAAGAATCTATTCTGATAGGTTTCATTAGTTCCTCTACTGTGGGCAGATCTAAGAGGGAAAAAAGTTAAAGGAGAAACCTAAAACTGAAAGCCAATTAATTTTCATTTTCTCTTGCACAATAAACCCAGCTTCCCACCATAAAGTGTTTGTACCAGGAAAGTGTCCTTTGATATTTATCAAATATCAAAATCAAATACATATTTCTAATGTCAATATCAGATTTATATTTGTTTGCTAAGTATGTATTTAGTTGAGATCTTAAAAATCTTTAATATATGTACATTAAAAGTAAATGTCAACTGAGTTTTAATTTGATCAAAGCATATTAGAAGAGGAACTGAAATTTTATTCTGTTTGATTCTTTTAAGTTAAAGCAATGATTCTGGATTTCATCTGAACAAATCCTTCAAGTTCAGAAACAAACAATCACTTAGACAAATTATTATTTAAACTACACTGGAAAATATTTAGAGAGGGTTTCAAAAGGTTGAAACTTATACCCATCCATCCACCCACTCACCCATCAGCTTTTACCAGATTCAGTAGTAGAGATGTTTTTTGAAGACTCTTCATTTTCTTGAGGATGATCTTTCACTGAGTTTTTGATATTTTCTACTGTGATACTCTCAGTTCTTTGTTCTTCTGCATCTTCTAAAGAATGAGCTATATGACAATAAGCATGATGTAGGGCTTCAATGTCACTATTGCTCTGTCCATAAGACAGGCCTATTGAAATAAATATAAATTCCTAGGTATAATTACATCATAAACACATGAGAAATATAAAACACTATTACCCTTTCTTAATCCAATTAGGAATGGTGAACAAGGCTGTAGGACAATAGCAACATTATAAAAGCACAGCAAAGTGGAAACCTACATAATCCACGACTATAGCCTACCAATATAAAAATCACAGCAGGCTCAATAACTGCACTTTAGCAACTTGAGACCTATCCTGACAAGGTGACTGTAAAGTCTGACCTCACTAGTTTCTGCCCTCTCTTCCCATTATCCTTAAGCAACCTCTTTGCATTGTTTAAAACTGGATAAAAATTTCCTAAACTGATACATTCTTTTGAAGGATTCTACCTTTCCCTTACTGCTACCATTCTCTCTCTTCTTTTTCCCTCTCTCCCCCCCCCCTCTCTCTCTCTCCTGTTCCAAACCATCTTGTAGTCTGCAGTTTTTTCAGTTACAATTTATTCTTCTCACTGTGCAATCCACTATATATTCCAACAACTTGCTAAAGCTATTGTAATCCAAAGTAATTTCTTAATGGCCCAATCCATCCATCTTTAGTACTTTTCAAATCTGTGAAACACCTGCCATTGTCCTTTTCCTACTGATTTGTTTCTTCTTCCTTTCTTTGCCATGGTCTGCCTACAAACCTGAGGGCTGCTTATCCTGGGAGGTGGGGTGTCTATCTTTAGCTCTTTAGCCCTCTTTTTTACCCTTCTGTTTTTTTTTTTTTAAGATGACTAATTCCATCGAGTCCCTTAAATTTTTAACTATTACTCATATACTCATGTCTCCCCAATCTACATCTTTTGTCCTTATCTCTTTTCTAAACAAATTCTTTGAGACCTTTAGATTATCAGATAAGTACATCACATCAAACATCAAATAAATAACATCAAATAAATTTATTATATCCCTCTCCCTCACCAAAACTTGTTCTACTGTATTTCCTATTTTAGCTAATGAGATTATTATTTACGCAGTTACCCCAAATAGAAACATTAATGTCACTGTTAACTCTTCCTTCTATTAACCTTCTCTTCCTACCAGCTGACAAATAGATTCTACAAGGAACAATTTGAAGAAACGAATCACAATAATAATGTCAGATATTAGAGTGTTTTCTTAACAATTTTTAAATATTCATTCCTAGAAGAAATTTCAAAATTAGAGAATAAGTCATAGAAGAGGGGAAAAAAGTGAAAGAAATAGGGTGACCAGTCTTCTCTTCCCTTGATATTCATAGTTAATTGTTTAAAAATTTATACGTGTGTGTGTGTGTGTGTGTGAGTGTGTGTGTTTATACTTTAAACTGTATAGTGCACACCTCTGAAGGGGTATTTTCAACTCTAAATGTAAGAAACAGTTGACTGCCACATATGAGTGTATAAGAATACCTTATGGTGAAATTTCTTTCTAGCTAATGCTTCAGGTCACCAGGGCTATTTGGAATACAGTTTGAACAGAATTAATAAGAGTTAAGGGGCAGAGATTTTCTACGAGGACATGAGGAAAAAGATCTCGCCTGTTAAGCTGAACCGGACTTTCCCTCTAAACCACCAGTTACACTCAGAGTAGCACTACTGAAAGAATTTTTACGGAAAAAAGAAAAGTACAAAGTTTTCTGTCCTTTACAAATATATTAGTTCACTTAAATATTTGCTAAATATTCATAAAAGAAATGACTCTGATGGTGAATGTTTGCACCCAATTTAATGGGTATGAGGTGTCAGAGGAGCCTCCAGGGTTTAAAGCAACAAAAGATCAAACATGCAGAAAAATAAATGACCTGAAAGTTAGAAGGGGGATAAAGACATATTAGGGGCAGCTCAAAAACAGCAGGGAAAGGTACTTTTTCCTAACCTGAGTCCTTTATCAGTCATATTAAAATTAATTCCATGAACATGAAAAATTAACTTTTCTTCAGGCATTTTAGGAAAAAAAAGTGGAAGGGGGGAGGCTTACTTATCTACCTCTTAAATTAAAAAGAGAAAACTATGTAATTATTTTATACATATTACAAGTAAAAAGCTTCCTATATTTTTCAAATTTAGAAAATTGAGAAGTGTCAAATCCTGTTTTTCAGAGGAAACGGCCTAGTTTCATGGAGCGACAGTATCATTCTGTGACACTATCCAGTCATGCAGCCATAGCACAAAATGGTACTTGCCTGGGAGACAAATGAAAGTAAGGGAAAGGTTACACCTGGCTTGATGCTAAGAAAATCTCATTTTTATATTTGATAATGTCTTAATACAAAAAGTATAGAGAATTTCACAAATGATATCACTAATAAGAGAATCTTTGACAATATTTTAATCAAACCATCTACTTATTATTAAGAGAAACATGGTAAACAACAACCATCAAAATTATCAGTTTTAATACCAAGTTCAGATGCTCATTTGAAGACTTCAGACTGTAATTTTGAAATACACTAAATTTAATATTTCACAGCCCCAAAGTGCTTATACTATATCCTTCAGGTTCTATATTATAGCAGACGGTGATAATCTTAGCACTGTACTGCACATTATCTCTATTGACAATTATAAGACCTCATCTTAAAGAAGAAATAGGCTTAGAGTAATTGTCTGGTGTCACACAGCTGGTAAGTGGCAAGGCTAGGACTATGAATCCATGTCTAAATGATAGAAAATTCATGCTCTACTATCTTCTAGTAATTGACTAATCAAAATATTTCAGTCAAGAACATTTAAGAAACAAAACTTAAAAACTACAGCTTTTTACACATTAGGCCATCTTAGAATTTCTGTGTTTAGTAATATACTTCTCATTTTCGAGTTTTTAACAACCCACAATAGCAGTTTTCCTACTGTTATAAAAATAATCAGTTTTTCAGGGAAAATCTTGGGTTCCACAGATGTTTGGTTAGCATCACACACAAAATTATGCTTTGGAACTTAATCATAATAAAACCTGATCTTCCTACTCATGTAATTTCCAAAACAGTGGTATTTCGAAGACATAATATTTTTGATAACGTTTGCCTTCTCTTGTTTTTATGCATATCTTAAAATTTCTCTGGCTATCCTCCACATATGAGCTTCTTATAATTACTTCTGATTAGAAAAGTTGTAGTTTTGCATTGTTTCATTAAAATAATTCCTGTCTGCTTACTGAATACTGTGCAAGTCAACTATCATCTATGTGGCATATTTATTCAAATAAATAGTAGCAAGGCTGAGGGGCATGGGCTCTGCACACACTTTCATTATGGTAGAAGAGTCAGCTGGTCAACAAGTGAGTGACATCCTTGATGGAAAAATTCTGTCTCATACAAAGATCTAATTTTTTTACTTTTATATCTATATTTGAAGATGAAAGAGGGTTCAACAAATCCAGACAGTGATGACTTTTGGAAGTATAGTAACTAGAAATAAGAGATTTGACAGGACATTGTGGGCTGGGTCTTCTTTTGTTTTCTGGTCTGGTTGCTGATTACATGAGTGTGTTTAGTATTTAAAAATTCATTAAGTTACACTATTATGATACATGAACTTTTCTACAGGTATACTATACTTCAGTAATAAAAAGAAAACAAACAAAAAAATAAAATAAAAATGAAATGCAAGCTGATGTTTAGAGTTTGTGATTACTGTTCTTTTATCCAAGTGTCTGAATAAGTTTAGTTGACTAATAAATATCCTGAAAGATTGCAAAGCAAGCTGATTAAAAAGTTCCCATTTGCAACTATTCATGTGGTAAACCAAGAATATTTTTTTACTATACAACAAAAACAACATATACACACAGTGGAAGACTGACAGTATTGTGAGAATATAACAAAATTTTCAAAAGACCATTTTATTGTTTTCACTAATTTCATAGGTAAATGTTACCAATGTATCTTTATATTCTTATATTGAGAGAGAAATAGCATTTTGCCTATATAGAGAGTTCTATATGAAATTTCAACCAGAGATAAGGGTTTCACTGCTTGAAAATGTTTGAGAAAGCATTGTCTCAAAGATCTTTTGAGACCAAAGCTTTAAGAAAGATTAGTTAGTTATATCCTAGGATTTGGGGATGTAACCTAGTTTTTTACTAAAGAAAGGAAACTGTGGAAAAGAACAGTAAGGCAACGGTCCCATTTCTTCTACACATGGCAAATTAAACTGAATAGTTTGGAAAGGCACAGCAAATTAATATTCACTTATACTTTGCTTCAACAGCATCATCCTTATAAGTAATTATTTAACCATGCTCAACTTGATGCATCAGCATTAAGTGTCACATTAGCAAGTTCTGATTCAATTGTTAAATACCATAGAAAAATTTAATTAGAAAAAAGATTTAAAATTTTGTCAACATGGTTATTTTACATGTTTCCCTAGGAATGAAACCAATTAGTCATAAGGTATTCCATATTTAGAGAATAGAAAACTTTTCCCTTTTACCTGTTCCTGTCATTTCATTTTCAGTCTTTTCTGGTAGGGCCTCTGGCTTAGTTGTTGCTTTATCTTGTTCATCAAGGTTTACCTCTTCAATAGAATCTAATGAATCAAGCAGCACAACTGGAAAAATATAAAAGAAAAAAATATAAGCAACATAGAAATGTGTGTGGTTCCTTTGATCAATAAAATTAATCATTTACATAAAACAAAATAAAATGCATAAAAACAGATGTTTATACATAAATGGTATATAATTTGGGGGGGGGGTAGGGGATAACCAGGGACTGAACTCAGGGGCACTCAGCTGCTCAGCCACATCCCAGCCCTATTTTGTATTTTATTTAGAGACAGTCTCACTAAGTTGCTTAGTGTCTTGTTGCTGAAACTGGCTTTGAACTCTTGATCCTCCCATCTCAGCCTCCTGAGCCACTGGGATTACAGGTGTGCACCATCACACCTTTCTAAGTGGTATATAATTTTATATGTATGTGTGTATAAATATATATATATGCACCAAAAAGTAGGCTAATATCTGCATACATATTTATGATTATATACAGGTCTGATGTGTATTTATAAGTGGAAGGCAAAGGGCCTGAGAAAAATAACAAAAAGGAAACATTCTTAAATGTAACACTGGATTGAAGATACGCTCATGATTAAGAAAAGTTATGAAGTTTAATTTCTTAGAGACATTTACAAACAAAAGAGTGATTTTTCAGAATTATTTCGATAGAATTTTGAACACACTGATTTTTGGCCAACTAAAACACGTGAGTATACATAATATTTACCATTAGCCAGCATACCGGTTTTCTCTTCTTCCTAATTTAAAGGATAAAAATAATTATATAGTTCATGAAATCAAAAGTAGATAAAACAACTTCAATGCAAACAGTTACAAATTTGAAAACCAGCGCTTTACTCCACTGTGAGAAGATCAGAAACCGCTTTCTAGGTTCCTGTCACCACTCTCATTCACTGATAATTTTCCAAGCCTAAGGGACTATAGTTCTGAAAGAACTTCTAAAAATCTCTTTCAAACCTTGCCAATTACTAAAACGAATTTAGTCCTTAAAAAGCCTTGCTTAAAATATCTAGGTGTCATGTGCTCATTTACTTTACTCAAAAATTCTGGGTTTTTTTGAACATTAAGATAATAGAGTTACTTCAAACAACAGCCTACAATCATAACATTGCCATTTTCCCCTTATCATTCAAAATTATAATCAAATAACATACACTCCTTGTTTCATCCGTTTTAAAAGACAAAACTTTTTAGAAAGCCAAGCCACCAAATGGAAAGGCAGATGAAGGTCTTCAATATTACAAGTTCCTTAGAGTATGTTTTCTAATTAGTATCATCTTATTGCCCACCGGATTAGGCAGTGGGTATGGTCCTCTCATTAACAGCAGTGCTTTAATTTCTTCCTGTTTTGACTAGTACGCAGACAGCTCTCTATAAGCCCTCCATACTTAGGTTGACACATTTTTATGTAGGTAGATTTTCTTGATACATTGTACTACTGTGCCTTCTACTGACTTATTATTTTTTTATAAAATATTATAATGGCCATATTTCAAATAAAAATCCATTAAATTGATCAAGGCCATATCAATCTTTGTGTTATTTCTAAGCTTATTTTTTCCCCTCAGAGTGAGTGACATAAGTTACTCAAGGATAAATTATCAAGTAAACTTGAAGATAGGAGTATTTATGAATACCCCCAATTTTTTTTCTCTTCAAGAGAGTCTATGGTTTTGTACATGTTCAAATCATCTAGCTGTAACATACAGTTCCAAAAGAGACTACATCCAGAATAAGAATAACAATTAGCAATTACCCTACTAGTTAGCTCACTAACTTTTCAAAGATAAATTCTATTCAGTTGGCAATAGCCCTGAATAAATCTTGAAGAACTGAGAAATGAGAGGATTAGAGTATGGCACTGCTGAATTTCAGATACTAATGTTACCAATAACAAATACTGAGAAATGGTATTTGTTATACTTCACAAGGACAAGACCTACTAAAGAGAAATGTAATTTCAGATACAAGTTTAAAAATAAGTTTTACATTTTAATTGTTTGAATTTCTAAAGCTTGATTTAAGGAAATAATCTGGCAAAAAACAACTCATAAATTCACTGATACTTTGATTTTGTTCTTTAGATTTTACATTAAATTGATATTCTGAGTTAAGAAAATGTTTGAGTCTCAAAAGACAAATAAGTTTACAATATTGAACAAGACTATGAAGAACCCCCTATATGGCAATAGTCATCCAAATTGATAAAAGAAGTAGCAAAACTGTCAAATATATAATCAATGTATACCTGTTTGGGTACATTTATTTTTTCTGATTTGAGATTTTCCTTGGAATGAGTCTCTTCATCTTTAGAAATCAAAGGTACACCTATATCCTCTGCATCTTCAAAATCATCCGTGTAATTTTCTGAAGGAAATAATTTTAAAAAGTACAAGAATCACGCTGTCAAAAAAGTCAAATTCTGGGTAAAGATTGTTGATTTCCAAAGGCAGAAGTCTGCATGAGAACAATTTATTGAGATATTAACATAAAGTAGGTTTAAAGAATATGTTTTGCAAAGATTTGATAAGAGTTCAATTTATAAGACTATCTTGGGTTTATTTCATTTTTTTGTACTTTCAAATAGTTCTAAGCTTTAAATTTTTAAGCTTTTATATTACCCAGTTGAAAATTTATAGAGCTGTCTAAAAAATTTTATATCATTTTAAATAAAAGTTTTAATTTTGTTTCTTCAAAACTTAAATCTCCAGTTGATTATTTATAAAAGGCAGCACTTTTGTGAGATCTTGACACTCTTACAAAGGTTGGATTTTTCTTACTTTGATTTTTTATTTTGATCTCAGCAGGTATCCCTGCCTGTAATCTTTTAATATACTTTTGAAAGATCTCTGACTTCTTGGCTAAAGACTCAATGTCTCAGTGGCTCTGCAGCAGAAGCAAAGGTGTCTCCATTAGCCTATTTATGGAGAATATGGTGCATACTTGGCCAGGATCTCTTCACCGATTTTTCAAGTTGTTTACAGCTCTTAAATCAAAGGATTAATTAAGACTTGTGGGTTGAAAAGGAGCACCCCTTTCAGAGTGGTACCATTTTGAAAATGAATGCCATCTTAGTTGTACTTTTTTTTTTTTTTTTTAAATTACATCACAGTGAGGAACAGGATGGCCTCATAGGAAAAAGACTGCATGGGTCCTATGCTGTTGCTTCTGGAATAGCTTTTACTCTTCTCTTACATGCAGAGGACAATGTAGATGCAATTAATACTGGAAGAATGAATTTGAGAGGGCTTGGAAGTTAAATAAGGATGTTCCCAGTGAGATCTTGGTATAGAAATATGTCTACTTTATATCATAAAAAATGAGTTTGGGAGAGAAGGAAGATGGCAAGCCAGAGGGAGGCAGCTTCGTAATCCAGATCTACTTCTTAATTCAGATCTCACTAAGCGGAATACTGCATCTCAAGAGTGTTAGAGGAACCTTATGCAGCTGCTTTCGAGCAGAAATCACCAGCACTGTGACCCCGAGCAGGACTCCTGGCTCCCAATACCCAACCCCTCAAAGTTCTAGCCAATGCAGAGCTTGAGAGCGCCTTAGCAAAATCACCTATCAGCACATCTGCAGAATTCCCAGACTTCACTCTGCTCCCATGCAGGACACTCAGCTGCTACCTACCCCCAGCACAACGCCACCACCCAGCTGCCCCAACCCCACCCAAACACCAGCTGGCCAGGTACCAGGTTTCCAACTTCCCCCTCTTCCTAGTGGTGGAAACCCAATAGTAGTTGCCCAACACAAAACAACTCTCAGTTGTACGCAGTATGACCAGGACACTGCTCACGGGAGCCCCGGTGTGGGAGTTCCTGCAATTGGGAACTGCTATAGGAGAGGAAGATGGGGCTAAAGTTTGGAGCCTAACAGAGAGACCAGGAACTGGGAAATCTCCAAGAAAGATAGGGAGATAGTACAGGTGCTCAAGTCATATGAGTGGTCCCAAAAAGAGACCTTTGAGGTGCAGTCTCCCTGCAGGGACTGGCAAGTGCCATTCACTGCTTCCAGGCACCCTGCACTAGGACCAGCCATCCCACCCTGGGTTACCTCCACCATCCTGAGGGCAGAGACACCAGCTTACAACAGACAACCCACCTATTGGATGAGAAGAGAAGCAGGGACAATAGGGATCTCTAAAACTATCAACAATCCTGGTTTCTTCCTTCTAGCATTTTTTTCCCCACTTTTTTCTTATACCTCTCTATCCTCCCACTCTCACATTCCCAACATATGTAAAAACAAGAACTTTGCATGAAATAGGATTTTGAGATCTGGAGCATCTGAATAATATAATATAAAGGTGTTGTATATGCCCTTTTTCCTTCTTTCCTTTCTTTTTCTCTAATTTTTATGATTTTAACATCCTTTTTTTCTAAATACACATGTGTGTTTGTTTTATGTACTCTACTGCCTTACCTTGTACTTGTCTACCTTAAATTACTTTGTCTATTCTCTTGCAACTAACCCTCTTCATTAGATTTCTCTTTCACCCTTCCTAAGATATATCAATTCTATATCCTCACATCCTGCCTCCTCAGCTTATCGTCCTATGCCCCACCCCCAGGTCATTGTCCACCATCATAAACTGTAAACCCTTTTACAAACTACTTATTATAGATAATGACCAAATCCAACATTTCTGTACACTGAGACCAAACTCTAAACATCTTAATAGAAACAATTTGTTCATAGATGGTATATTGTTGATATTAGGTTCTGTTAACATTGTCCTTCCACACAAAGGAGAGGTGTTAGAACCCCACAAGAGCACTATAAACATGTAGGGTAAAAACAACACCACCCAGGACCCACAGAGCTAGAAGGGAAGACATACAAGCAAAGTGAAAAGACAAGGGAATAAAGTGCCTCAAACAAATCAAGACACCACCTTATTAGAATCCTTGGCAGCTACAGCAGAATGATAGAAAAGGAGTTCAGGATATATATGATTAAAATGTTCTGTGAACTCAAGGAAGATATAAGAGAGCAAATACAGGCAGTGAAAGATCATTTCAACAAGGAGCTACATAAACAAATACAGGAAGCAAAATATCACCTCAACAGGGAGACAGAGGTTCTAAACACACACACACACACACACACACACACACACACACACACACACACACAGAAATCCTTGAAATGAAAAACAATAAATCAAATCAAATGCTCAAATGAAAGCATCACCAAGAGTAGACCACTTGGAAGACAAGACATCAGACAATAAAGACAAAATAAATCTTGAAAAGAACATAGACCACACAGTGATAATGGTAAAAAATCATTCAAGAAATATGGGACAGCATAAAAAGGCCAAATATAAGAGTTACTGGGATAGAGGAGGGCACAGAGGTCCAAACCAAAGGAATAAACTATTCAATGAAATAATATCACAAAACTTTCCAAACATGAATCATGAACTGGAAATCCAAATTCAAAATGCCTACAGGACACTGAATGTACAAAATCACAACAGATCCACACCAAGGCACACTATAATAAAAATGCCCAACATACAAAATAAGGAGATAATTTAAAAAGCCATGAGAGAAAGGAATCAGATTACATATAGAGGAAAATCCATTAAGATAACTGCAGATTTTTCAATACAGACCCTGAAAGCTAGAAGATCCTAAAATGACATATCAAGCTCTGAAAGAAAATGGATGCCAACCAAGAATATTTTATCAAGGAAAATTAAGCTTTAGATTTGATGATGAAATAAAAACCTTCCCTGATAAACAAAAGTGAAAAGAATTTATACCTAAAAATTGGCACTACAAAACATCCTTGGAAAAATATTCCGTGAAGAGGAAACGAAAAACAATGAAAATCAGCTGAGGGAGGTAGTACCCTAAAGAAAAAGCTAATCAAAGAAGAAAATCAAGTGAAGTTAAATAACAAAATAAATAAATATTGGATTGAAATTAGAAATCAATGACAAAGTAAAAAATAAAAATTTCTCCAATACCTGGAGATTAAACAATATGCTACTGAATGAGCATGAGTTGCAGAAGACATCAAGGAGGAGATTAAAAAATTCTTAGAGGTCAATGAGAACATAGACACAACATATCAAAATCTCTGGGACACTTGAAAGCAGTACTAAGAGGAAAGTTCATTGCATGGAGTTCATTCCTTAAAAGAAAAAGTCAACAAATAAATGACCTAACATTATATCTCAAAGCCCTAGAAAAAGAAAAACAAATCAACACCAAAAACATTAGAAAGCAGGAAATAATTAAAATTAGAGCTGAAATCAATGAAATTGAAACAAAAGAAACAATTGAACAATATTGACAAAATAAAAAGTTGGTTCTTTGAAAAACAATTGACAGACCCTTAGTTATGCTAATGAAGAGAAGGAGAGAGAAAACTCAAATTACCAGCATACGTGACAAAAAAGGTAATATCACAACAGACACTACAGAAATAGAGGATAATTAGAAATTATTTTGAAAACTATACTCCAGTAAAATAGAAGATATTGAAGGCATCGACAAATTTCTTAAGTCATCCAATTTGCCCAAATTGAAATCAGGATGATATACACAATTTACACAGACCGATATCAAGTGATGAAAATAGAAGACACCATCAGAAGCCTACCAACCAAGAAAAGCCCAGGACCAGATGGATACACAGCTGAGTTCTACAAGACCTTTAAAGAAGAACTAATACCAATAGTCTTCAATTTATTTCAGGAAATAGAAAAAGAGGGTGCTCTTCCAAACTCATTCTATGTGGCCAATATCACCCTGATTACAAAACCAGACAAAGACACAAAGACAGAAAACTTCAGATCAATATCTCTAATAAACATAGATGCAAAAATTCTCAAAAAATTCTGGCAAATCGAATACAAAAGCATATCAAAAAGATCATGCACCACGATCAAGTGGGATTCACCCCAGGGATGCAAGATGGTTCAACATATGGAAATCAATAAATGTAATTCATCACATCAGTAGACTCAAAGATAAGAATCATATGATCATCTCAACAGATGCAGAAAAAGCATTTGACAAAATATAGCACCCCTTCATGTTCAAAACTCTAGATAAACTAGGAATAATAAGAACATATCTCAACATCGTAAAGGCTATCTACACTAAGCCCCTGGCCAACATCATTCTAAATGGAGAAAAATTGAAGGCATTTTCTCTAAAAACTGGAACAAGACAGGGATGCCCTCTTACACCACTTCTATTTAACATAGTTCTTGAAACACTGGCCAGAGCAATTAGACAAAAGAAATTAAAGGAATATGTATAGGAAAAGAAGAAATTAAATTAGCACTATTTGCTGACAATATGATTCTATACCTAGAAGACCCAAAAAGCTCTACCAGAAAACTTCTAGAACTAGTAAATAAATTCAGCAAAGTAGCAGGATATAAAATCAACACACATAAATCAAAGGCATTTCTGTATGTCAGTGACAAATCATCTGAAAGGGAAACAAGGAAAACTAACCCATTATAATAGCCTCAAAACAAATAAAGTACTTGGGAATCGACTTAACAAAAGAGGGAAAAAATACATACAATGAAAACTACAGAACCCTACAGAAAGAAATCAAAGAAGACCTTAGAAGATGGAAAGACCCACCTTGCTTTTGGATAGGCAGAATTAATATTATGAAAATGACCATACTTCCAAAAGCACTATACAGATTTAATGCAATTCTCATTAAAAAATCCCAATGACATTCCTCAGAAATAAAAAAAGCAATCATGAAATTCATCTGGAAAAAATAAGAGACCCAGAACAGCTAAAGCAATCCTTAGCAGGAAGAGTGAAACAGGCAGCATCACTATACCAGATCTTAAACTATACTACAGAGCAAGAGTAACAAAAACAGCAAGGTATTGGCACCAAACAGACTGGTAAACTAATGGTACAGAATAGAGGACACAGAGACTAACCCACATAATTACAGTTATCTTATATTAGACAAAGGTGTCAAAACCATGCATTGGACAAAAGATAGCATCTTCAACAAATGGTGCTGGGAAAACTGGAAATACATATGCAACAAAATGAAATTAAATCCCTATCTCTTACCACGCACAAAACTCAACTCAAAGTGGATCAAAGACCTAGGAATTAAACCAGAGACTCTGCATTAAATAGAAGAAAAAGTAGGCCCTAATCTTCATCCTGTGGGATTAGCCCCAAATTCCTTAATAAGACTCCTTTAGTACAAAAATTAAAAGCAAGAATCAATATATGGGATGGGCTCAAACTAAAAAGTTTCTTTTCAGCAGAAGAAACAATCTGTGAAGTGAGTAAAGAGATTACATCTTGGAAGCAAATCTTTACCCCTCACACATCAGATAGAGCACAATCTCTAGGGTATATAAAGAACTCAAAAAGCTAAGCACCAAGAAAACTAATAACCCAATCAATAAATGGGCCAAGGACATGAACAGACACTTCTCAGAAGAGGATATACAATCAATCAACAAATATATGAAAAAAATGTTCATCATTGCTAACAGAGAAATGCAAATCAAATGCTACTATAAGATTTCATCTCACTCCTGTCAGAATGGCAGCTATTATGAAGACAAACAACAATAAGTGTTGGTGAGGATGTGGGGAAAAAGGTACACTCATACTTTGCTGGTGGGATTGCAAATTGTTGCAGCCAATATGGAAAGCAGTATGAAGATTCCTTGGAAAACTTGAAATGGAACCACCAGTTAACCCAGCTATTCCTCTTCCTTGGTCTATACCCAAAGGACTTAAAAACAGCATACTATAGGGACACAGCCACATCAATGCTTATAGCAGCACAATTCACAATAGCTAAACTGTGCAACCAACCTAGATGCCCTTCAATAGATGAATGGATAAAGAAAAATGTGGCATATATACACAATGGAATATTATTCAGCAATAAAAGAGAATAAAATCATGGCATTTGCAGGTAAATGGATGGAGTTGAAGAGGATTCCCAAGTGAAGTTAGCCAATCCCATAAAAACAAATGCCAAATGTTTTCTCTGATATAGGTCACTTTCTCTGATATAAGGTCATATTGTTTAGAAAATAATGAGAATATTAACTTATAACTCTTACCTTTTTGGCAAGAAGATGGTATATATTCTAGATATTCTCTACTCTTGTGACTGAAAATATTTTCATATACAGAAAATATTCTTAGAATTTAGATACAGTAAACTATAGTCAGTGTAAAAGATCCCTTTTGAAGACATTTCTCATTTTCTGGAAAATTTAGCTTTAAGTATAATGCAATTTAAAGAACTCAGGGTGGGGTAGAAAAGGGGAGCAGGGAGGAATAGACAAACTCTAGATAGGGCAGGGGGTTAGCAATGATGGTGGAATGTGATGGACATCATTATCCAAAATACATGTATGAAGACACAAATTGGTGTGAACATACTTTATATACAACCAGAGGTATGAAAATTTGTGCTCTATATGTGTAATATGAATTGTAATGCATTCTGCTGTCATTTATTTTAAAAAATCAATTAAAAATTAGTTTGGAACAGCAGATGTACTGTAATTGAGGTAGACAAGCTAGATTAGCTAGTTAATTGCTTCAGTACCTATATTCAAGGACTGAGAAGCTCTTCTTTCTTTCTTTTCTGAACTGGGGATTGAAATCAGGGGCATGGTACCAGTGAGCTACATCCACAGCCCAGAGACAGGATATTGCTAAGTTGCTGAGGGTCTCACTAAGTTACTGAGGCTGACCTAAAACTTATGATCCTTCTGCTTCAGTCTCCTGAATCACTGGGATTGTAGGCATGCACCACCATACCTGGCTCATTTTAAGTTTCTTTTTCACATAGGAGTGATGTTTGGTACTTTCTAAGCAACAGTGGATATAAGAAAATTCTCATAATAGTAATGACAATTACTTGGTATTCAACATACTTGTAGGTGATAGGCCTAATATAAGATTATTAAAATTTTAGTATTCTAATGGAATTGTGCCATTGAGCTATATCCTAGTTCTTTTTATTTTTTACTTTGAGAGAGGGTTTTGCTACATTGCTGAGGTTGGCCTCAAATATGTAATCCTCCTGCCTTAGTTTCCTAAATCACTGGGATTAGAGGCATGAACCACCACACTGGACAGACCATCAAATTTTAAGTAACCTCAGAGGTTAGAGTTACTTAAGAAAAGTTGAACAAGGAGAGAGGAAATATGGCAGAGTATGACGTTGAAATCAGGTAACTGCTTGGATCTGGGACTCAATGGTAGGGGTTGTAGTGTATAAGCAAATACAGAGAGGCAGTGTAAGAAACAGTTCAGACAGTACAGCATAGTGCTTAACAGCATGACCTGGAGGCAGACAGAAGACATAGATCAATTCTTTGTTCTACTACATTTAGCTATAGAACTGATGGCAGGTCACAAACTCTTTTAGTTTCACTTTTCCCGTTGTAAAGTGGGGTGATAATAGTATGTATCTCAAAGGACTGCCGAGAAGATTAAGCATTATAGTGTTCAGAACAGCAGTTCACATATAATATACCCAAGAGTCAGCTAATAATAGTAATTATTGTTGCTAGCATTATTTAGCTAGGTAGTCTTGTACTTAACAAGTAAATAAAGCCAAATCTTACTTTGTTGTTGTTGTTGTTGTAGTGCTGGGGATTAAAACCAGAGCCTCATACATACTAGGCAAGGGCTCAACCAATGAGTTCTACCTTGATCCCTTCAAATATCTGAATGGGAAAACTGCTAATGCAATTTATATTATTCCAAACTATATTTTAATACACTCATTCAGTAACTGAACAGCCAAAGGCAAATACTCCCATACAACATATGAATAACTAACCCCCTTCCTGGGAGTCTGCCATGAATAAAGTCAGTCAGAAATAAAAAGGAAATGTCATTGACATTTCTCACAGAAATGAGAAAGACAAGATAAAGGGAAAGAAAACAGCATTATCAAATATTTCAGAAACAAGTACCAAGGCAAATTCATATAATAATGAAAGAGCAAAACCAAATTGAGTGATTTTTATATGACAAATATCACTTAGTATTCAGGCTCTTACATATTGTTTAGAAAATAATGAGAATATTAACTCATACACTCTGACATTTTTGGCAAGAAGATGGTACATATTCCAGATATTCTTTACTCTTGTGACTGAAAATATTTTCATATACAGAAAATGTTCTTCGAATTTAGACACAGTAAACCATATTCAGTGTAAAAGATCCTTTGGAGACATTTTTCATTGTTTTCTAGAAAATTTAGCTGTAAACTTTAAATATAATGCAATTCAAAGAACTTTTTCCTCAGTTGTACTAGAGTTACTTACAGGAACTATATTTAACTTCCTTTGCAAACAATTAGTAAACTGGACAAAATGTATAAAACAGTTGTTTTCAAACACTGAATAACTGGCAGTGAAAATGTGATTCCTAAAGGAATCACAATCCTAAATTATAAACACAAGATGAGCCTCACAACTACCTGAGGGTGTGAATATTCTGCAATGCTAAGCAGGGAATGGGAGGACAGCTCATTGAATTGAGGAGACAAGAGTTTAGAAAGGCTGAGGCAATCCAAAGTTGTAGGGCAGTAATCAAGAGAGGAGGGAGGTATGTAGAAACAGTTTTGGAAAATTTCCCAGTGTCTCCCTTGAGCCTATACTAAATGCTAAGCTGCTAAAGTGTAGGTTGAGCCAAGAACAACTGCAAAGCTGTAGGCTGGACAATTCCCAGAGTTCATAAGCAAGAAGACTCAGCAATAGCCTGCTCGAGTGGAAAGTCTGCACTGATCACTGGGGACATTAAGTAGAAACCTCAGAAGGGATACGTCTTAAGAGTAGGGTTAAATGATACTTATAGTGGCTACTCTAAATTTCCCCTAAGAAACATATGCCTCAAAAGGATCAAGTGGCAGGGTCAACTATCTACCAGAACAAAGCTCAAGTTTTAAAAGAAGAAAATAAAGTCTAGATATTCAACAATGTAAACCCCACAATATCCAAAATATGAAGCAAGTATCCCATAACCAGGAAAAAAAAAAAAAGCCAAGGTAAAACTATCCAGAACTCAACAAATGCTGTAATCCATAGACGATGACTAATATTCGAGACTTGAAAAAAATGAACATAAGAAAGAAATTTTTAAAATCCGAAAGGAATTCCTATAGTGAAAGGGGAAAAAACAAAAACAAATGGATATATGTAATTCACAGCAGATTAAAGAAAAGATCAATTAACTAGAAGCTATAGCAATAGAAACTAGAATACAAGGGTAAATGTTTAAAAGACTTTTAAAGATGGAACCATCCCAGTAACCTATAGGGCAAAATTTTGTGTTCTCACACATTTGTAATTAGGATCAGAGGGCAGGTGGCAAGAAGCAGAAATATTTGAAGAAGTTTTTATTTTGATGGAAACTATAATGATGCTCAATCAACTTCAAATTTTGAACAGGATAAGTACAAGAAAGACATACCAAGACACAATATAATCAATCTCCCAGAAAACAAGGAAAAGAGAAAGTCTTGGAAATAGAGAGAATATAATATTCAGCGAGCCTTCTATATCCCTCTTCATCTTTGGATTCAATCATCATTGAATTGAAAATGTAGAGAAAAAACAAACAACTCTATCTGAACTGAACATACAGACTACTTGTTAACTTCCCTAAATAAGACAGTATAACAAATACTTAGACAGTACTTTCACTGTATTAAGCATTGTAAATGAACTAGAGATGATTGAAAGTATATGAAAAGATGTGTATAGTTCATAATGCAAATATTATATACCACTTTATATAAGGGACTTGAGCACCTGCAGATTGTGGTATTTGTAGGGAATCCTGAAACCAGTCCCCCACAGACACCAAGGGACAAATGGATATACAAAATAACAATAACAGGAATTTCAGGAACTTCTCATGAGAACTATGGTCAGAAGACAATAGAATGAAATTAGCGTTCAAAGAAAAAAATCTAAACTCTATATTGAGCAAAAGTATTCTTCAAAGATGAAAGCAAAATATATTTTCAGACAAATGAAAACTGTTATGATTTCTTCTGAGCAGTCACCTGAACTACAAACAACATTAAAAGAGTTTCTTCATGTTGAAGGAAAATAATTTGAGGTAGAAATCTATGCAAAGGAATACAATGCACTGGGAGTGGTAAGCAAATGGATCAATGTAAATCTTTATATAAGTAGAACTTATTTACAACAATATAGAAGAAGAATGTTGATAAAAATAGCAAAATGGAGAGTTTACTATTGCTAATGTTCATGTAAAAGAAGTGGAATAACATTATTTGAAAGTAAACTCTAAAGTTATTCATTGTTAATAAGATGGCAACTAAGAAAAAAATACAACAAAGAGTCATAACTAAATTGCCAAAAGAAGAAATAAAATGAAGCGTTATAAATAACCCAATAGAATGCAGGACAAAAGTAACAACAATGATGGAAAAGAGAAAATACTGGCAAAGCAGTAACAACCATACCAATAAGAATGTTTTTATAAAGGGTAGAAACACATCAATTTGAAGTCTGAGGTGGTCATATTAGACAAAAGTACAAAACTTGGTTATATGATCTCTATAAGAAAACCATTTAAACATTAAAAACATAGACATGCTGAAAATCAAATGATGAAAAAAGGTGTAGTTCCCACCCCAGTGCTTTGGAGGTCTTTGTCTTGGCTTCACCCTTTCCTAGACTGGCACAGAAACTCTTTTTCCGGTCTTTCCAATTGGTCCTGGCCCACTCTCAACAAATGAGGCAGCCGTTCACTTTTAATAACAGGGAACACCACTCTACCTGTTCAAAGCTCTTTCCAAAACACTACAATTCACCTTTTCATTATTATTCTCTCGGCAGTGGGCAGTGTCTCTACTAAAAATTATATTATTTTTTCAAATATTATAAAATTTAAAACCAATGAAATTACCTGGGGATTCTTCATGTTTTGATTCAGTTTCATGTTCGATGTCAGTTAATTCCACATTAGCTTGGTAACTGGAAAAAATATTTAACATGAAGTATTACTGTTAACAATATTTTTTTCAAACAATCCTTTGTGTGTGCTAAAATTACATATATCTTCAAGTACTCTTGTCCTACCAAAGCTAAAAATTTGGGAGCTATAAGAAAAATGTTTTGAAAAATCAAGGATCTTCAAAGCCTAAGACTAACTGTTGCTGCACACATTATCAAAGAAAAAAATGCCACTTCCTAAATTTATATACAAATAATTTTATACATAATGTGTAATGTGTAAATGGATACACTTATCTCATGACTTGTAGATAATTTCTAATCTTCAGTAAAGAAGGTGACAACAAAGTATAAGAACCAGCAACAAGGGGGTGGGGAAGGGTGGGGGACCAAGGTCAGTATTGACATGCTCATTAACCATTAATTCTTGAAAGAAAGTTGAATAGGAGCCTCAAACCAAAAACACCCCAACTCCCTGCCCCTCAAAGGGCCAAGTTGTTTGAACATGTTTTAATTAAATTGGATACATCAGTACTGTGTTCTTTCAAACTAAGGAAACAGTTCTACTTTTTCAATCTTGAGGGTCACGAGCAGACCTGAAAAACCATAAGACTATAATAATGGTAATAGCAACAACACCTAATATTGCATACTCAATGCTATGCAGCATTCTGATCAGAATGTTCCAGAGCAGAAATACTAATAGTTGAGAATATTGTTGAAAAATGAGAAAAAGTTAAGGAATATTGCAAAGCAGCAAAAAAAATGTGGCCAATAAACCTATACGTGCTTAATCTGGGAGAGACAATTGCTATGGTCCCCGTATGTCCCTGCATGTTCTTTCTAGGTATGCCAAAATTAACAGCTTTGACCAATTTTTACCAAGCCATCTCGGGGCTGTGTTTGCAGTAAGCTATCTTGAGGCATTAGGCAATGTTTTTACCCCTCAAAGCTGGCCTGTTTCCATTTAAAATAAAAGCAATAGATTTCTCAAGGTCAGTGTTCCTTTTCTGTAAATGCCACCTACCTACTACATGTGCAGACATGGATCCTTGATCTTACCCCAGCAGTATGGGGAATGAAGAAGCAATGCAATATTGCTTCTGTTCTGAGAAATAAGGACTTTCGTTTCTGACACAGGAATCTAGTATTTACTGTCAACATCCAAAGATTGGAAAGCTAACTTTTTAATGTACAAGCAGGGTAAAAGTCTCAGACCCTAGGGCCTGGGATTATAGCTCAGTGGTAGAGCACTTGTCTAGCACATGTGAGGCTCTTGGTTCCACCCTCAGCACCACATGAAAATAAAGATATTGTGTCCATCTTAAAAAAATCTTTAAAAAAATTCTCAGACCCCTGAACAGTTCATGCCAGTAAATGTATTGCTTTATCCACTGTTTGTAAAAGTGAATCTTCTTGAGACTAGGCACTCTAATAACCAGAGGACCTTGTTTCTTGAAATCCTAAATAAAATCATAATTGGATTTCTATTTATAACAAAAACAATAACATGGTTAACTAACCTGAGGAAATTAAAGACCTCAGGTTCCACAAAGGTCTTAAGAATGGCAATGGTCTACTGTGTTTAGGAGAGGACCAGCTCAGGCAACTACGGTTTCTAGGATGAATGAGGTTTCCTATTATTGTTATAATAAGAATTAACTGCCATACAGTGATGTAAGACACAGACCAAAACTTGTCTTTGCTTCCTGGTTGCCTGGTTCTTACTTCCCTTTCTGTTCTTTTCTCCCCTCTGCCCTCTAAATGTATAATGTAACTCGAACTCTTTTAAAATCACCTATTTCCTAGTAAGAAGCGTACTATTTTCTATAGTATCTTACATATGAAATTTAAGGTATATATATTATGTTCGTACACAGAAAAATCTTGACTATAAAAATGAATAAAGTTTAAAAAAAATTCAAGATTTATTTTATCTGTTAGTAACTATTTGAGTTCATGCACATATCAATCTTCCAAAAACACAGAAAAACACAAACATAGTTAATAGTTTATATTATTACTTTACCTATGTAAAGCTTTACAATGCGTGGAATCATTAGAATCCAATTCCTTATTCAATCTTGAATAATCAATGGATGAAGTCAAGCCTTTCTCAAGCCTGGCAAAAAACTGTTCTTTTTCCTCTTGTTCTTCTAATGTGTCCAATCCCAATCCAATAATACTATGATTCAGCTCAGAAACTACTAGTTCTAAATAGAAAGCATAAAAGTATTTTATTAATATAAAAATTTTCACAAAATTTGAATGAAGCATTTATTCATATACATATATACATAAATAGTTTAACGAAAGTTTAAAATTTACTTAATCTTTCACCTACCAAATAATTAATAATCAAAATCAACATGGAAGGTTTAAGGCTTCTGAAGAGTTGCAATTCTAACATCTGGGAAAATATGAAATCTGTATGCTTCGGTAAAGAAGGATCCAAGATAGTTATGAATTAATTTTTATAAAAATTCTGATATAAGCATATGAATTAATAACTTATTGACTCATATCCCTCAAATTTCTTACCATTTGTTTCTAAGCTGTCAACACTTAAGATAGAGGTTCCACTGCTCTTCAGAAATTGAATTTTTTCAGCAGAATCCTCTTCTGTTTCCACAACAGGTTGAGAAGTCTTCTTTGTTTTCAAATAGCTTACATTTGTTCCAAGCAGGCCTGGGAATAGAATTGAATGTGGCTGGATATTTATGTTCAGAGAACTGTTTGATCACTATGCCAACACAATAATACTGTTATATTATTTTTGTACACAGTTGCTACAAAATGAATCTCCTCTGTTAAATAAAAAACCCATCCTAGAATTTTCAAAAGAAAAGGGTATTGCTCTTTTTGTCTGGTGTACATTTTACTAAAGAGAAAATTTCAAAAATTTGCATGAGATTTAAAAAATTATTAAAGTATTTGAACTCTCTTAAAATCACCTAAGAGATTTTAAGAGAATTCATTTATAAATTAAATACTTAATATACTATGCCATATCACTTTTCTTCTGCCTTATTCCCTGTTCTCTCTTTACTTAGAAATTTTGTTGCTTGACTCATAACACTCAGAAAAAAGTATGGACAGTATGAACCAGCATAATGAAATACGAGAATGGGAAAGGTAGGTACAAGGATGGACAATTACAGAATTAGCCCAAATTTTTCATTAGTGTAAACAGCACTTCAAGAAAAATAGAAGGAAACATTTTATGATTTCTTTTCTCTTGGGGGTGCTGGGGATTGAACTCAGGGCCTCCTACATGCTAGGCAAGTACTCTACCACTGAGCTACACCCCTACTCCTTTGAGTTAAAAGGAAACATTAAAAGATCTTTCAAAGTCATCATTCCTACAATGTTGGAAACAGTGGCTCACTGCAGTAGAGATTCTTATACCAGAATATGTGATATCTGTTATTAGGGGAGAGGAAGCTGTTATCTCTCACAGCTTTTGTAATGTGAATTTGTCTCTAAAACTAATATATATTAAATATATTAAAAGTGTTTTATGACTGATTAGATATCATATTAAGGAATTTTATTGATATTTGTTAAGTTTTATATATATTTTAAAAGTTCTCTAATTTTAAGAGATACTTTACAATATCTGTGGACTGAAGTGATACAGTGCCAGTAATTGTTTGGGGGGAGGGTTGCTATGGTTTAGATGTGGTGTCCCCCAAAGCTCATGTGTGAGACAATGGAAAATTTGGAGGAGAAATGACTGAGTTACAGCTTTAACCCAATCAGCTAATTAATCTCTGATGGGATTAACTGAGTGGTGACTGGAAGCAGGTGGGGTGTGGCTGGAGGAAATGGTTCACTGGGGGTATGGCTATAGGGTAAATATTTTGTATCTGGAGAGTGGAGTCTCTCTCTCCTTTCTGATCATCATGTGATCTGCTTCCCTCGAAAATGATATTCTGCCTCACTTGGAGCCCTGAATAATGGAGCCGGCCTTCTATGGACTAATACCTCTGAAACCATGAGCACTCAAACTTTTCTTCTCTAAAATTGTTCTGGTTGGGTCCTTTAGTCACAGCAGCAAAAAAGCTGACTAAAACAAGGGTATAAAAAGAGTAGACACAGATGAAAAATGACTGACCATGAATTAATAATTGTTGTATAAAGGTATGTATATGAGGTATGTTCTACTTATTTCTAAATGTTTGAAATTTTTTACTTTTAAAAAATTGTTCCATGAATCTTGAAAGTTCCAAGAAAGTATAATCTATGTTTATATACAAAGGTTTTGAATATTATCTATTTTATTTAGATATTTTGACAAACTATGTGCCTATGTGTTCATGCCTGCCATACAATGAAGGCCGTTCTCACCATGAAGGTTAAAGTCTAATAAGGGAAGCAGACAATGGTAACAAATATTCATTAGTTTGGTATGTGCTGTGCATCGTTTTAAATGCTGGGGATTTAGCAGTGAAGAGGAAGAAAAAAAAAAAAAAGACAAAAATCCCTGCCTTTTTGAAACTTACATTCACATTCATGAAGATAGAAGACAGGCAATAAGAAAATAATTACATTATAATTGAAGAGTTTATTAGAAAATGGAGAGTTAAATGCGGACTAGAGTTGAATGTGAACAACTCTAGAATTCTGAAAGAAATCTACAAGATGTTAGTGGCAGGGGGAGTCCTAAGACTGGAAAATCTAAATAATATTTCTGCAAGGAAGTAACACTTCTACCAAGATGTGAAGAAGAGGAGATAAGTAGGTGAACTGGAAAAGGAAGACAACTCCATGCAGTGGCAACAACAGGTATGAAGGCTCGACAATGGGAGGAATAGGCCACATTTGAAGATGAAATCAATGAAGTTGGACCAAAGAGTATTAAGTGTTGGAGGAAATAAGCCTAGAGCAATAAGTCAATGGCTGCACCAGAGGTATCTTATTAAATAATATTCTTTTCAAGTACTAACAAGGAAGGAGATTCTAAAAACCAATTCTTTAGCTGGGTGCAGTGGCATACCCCTGTAATCCTAGTGTCTTGGGAGGCTGAGCAAGGGGGAGTACAAGTTCGAGGCCAGCCTCAACAACTTAGCAAGGTTCTAAGCAACCTAGTGAGGCTCTAAGTAGCTTAGTGAGGCCCTGTCTGAAAATACAAAAAAAGGGCTAGAGATGTGGCTCAGTGGCAAATTGCCCCTGGGTTCAATCCCCAGTACCAAAATAAGTAAATAGATAATTCTTCATATGTGTACTTTAATGTTGTTGCATGGTTTGGGTATTTATGAAAAAGAATGCACTAAAACTTTTTAAATAAGGTGTTCCCTTAATGTACTATATAGTATTAAGAACAAAGAAGTGAATCTACTCTAACATTCATTTATTAAACACACTTATTTACTGTTGAAGGCCAGGATATAAGGGAAAAGAGATATTTCTGCCTACACAAAGCTCCCAACTGCAGAAGCAGTCCTACAGGTTACAATTAGCAACACCTGTGCAAGTGCTATTATGGTGTTCTCACCTCAAAACAAAGGAGAAAATAACTGTCGACAAGGGAGCAAGAAGAGTTACTGAAGGACTGCACATAGTAGTGATGCCAAGCTTTACTGGGTAAGGAGGACAAGAAACTCCTGAGCCAATCAGAGGTATGGGAGTCAATGGTGTTTTAAGGAGATACAGAATAACTGAGTGTGACTGGGAAATATGAGCTTAGAAGGGAAAGTTCCATTTGGGTTATAGATAGCCTCAACTGTCACATTAAGAAATTCAGACTCAATTTTATGGGAGATAATAAAAGTCACAGGTAAATCTTCTAGAGAAGAGAGAAATTCTATCAGTTCACAAAATGGTGCTTATACTTATTCACAAATACTGAAAACATAGATATTTAAATAGAAGCACTCTGGGTTCTTTACTGACATGGCATTATCATAAATTAAGTGTACCATATATAGTGCTATATAGGATATACAGATACTGCCAAGTTACCGGTGGGTAGTATACATATGATACATTAGCACAAAACACTCATGAAAATACTTTTGCATTTGTAAAGGCATAAACATGTGCCAGAAATAGTGAGTCCTTTACCATTAAGGCAGTAAATAATTTCTATTTTTACTACTAATTAATAAACTCTGATACCCAAAACTACGGATTTGTTAAAACCTTCCCCACGTGATCACTGCAAGAATATCTTATTAAATCACCTTATATCAATTCACTATTAAATACAATGATATATAACAATATTCATCACCTTGAATAATGATCTCAATGTAAAATAACCTGATAATGCAAAAAAACAGATTTTCAATTATATAATAAAATGTGAAAAACCATGAAAATCAATTTAAACCTCAAGAAGCCACACTATTAGTATTATTTTCCTTTTATATTTATAGTGCAGAACAAAATCCAGAATTAAAAGTCTTGACTGACCCCTTGTGGTGAAATTATTCAAAACTAAAAATTAACAATATTTACCACCATCTTCAAACTCATCTTCAGTTATCCACCAAGGCACTATATCTTTCTTCTTCATTTCTTTTTCAGGTTGTCTAAGTGTTTTGCTTGAACTTTCAAAAGAATCATCTGAAAGCTGAATCAGATACAAATTATTAAATTTCAAAATAAGTTGTAAATTAAAGAATATCACATTTATCCTTTAAAATGTTTTAGTTCCACAGTTATCAGATATCATCCTCAATAATGTATAAATTCATATCCATAAACAGAGGTGGTCAAAGAACTTGAAAATCAAGCATATGTCTTTGAACATTGATTTCATATCTAGAGTTAAACAAGTAAACTCAGAGAACAACCAAAAAGAAAATGATCAATAAACTTGCTCAGGAAAGGAAAAAAAGAATATAATCCTATCTTCCAAAGATTATCTACAGACTGTGGTGGTTGATTAAAAGCACCTGGGGTCACTCTAAGAACGCAGAATTCAAAATTTCCAATTTCAAAACAAGGAAGAACTGAATTTCAGTCAGTGGAGCAGATGGTGTTGACCCGAGAAATGAGCATTTTGTCAGTGATTAATAAACTTGGATAAATTTGTATTTATCTTTTCCTGTGTAGAAAATGAGTATTCTCAAATCTCCTACTCTAATCCCAATTCCCTCTTCCCTCTTAGCCAGTAAGGTGAACTCTTCACTGAGACCTTAGTCAAACACCACCTATCTTCCCCTCACCCCACCACTAAGCTCAAAAGGCACTTCCTCTCTCTCTGAGGAGACAATACTTTCCTCCACCCCCAACAGAACCTCAAAGGAGTCACTTCTCTTCCCTGGGTTCTTTTTTCCTTGATTATCCACTTTCACTTTTGTATCTTCACTCCCTCTGCTCTCAACTCTCTGCTTACCTCAGATTATAAAACCTGCTCAGCAACACATCTCTAGCACCCTGTGTAACACCTGACACTGATGTGGAGAAAAAGAATGAATACCCTCTACTTTGGGGGAAAAAAAATGCAACATGACAAGTCCCTTTTACCCTATATACCAAATCTTGAATTGACTGCTCAACTCCTTAAAATCTGGTTTCCATCCAAAAGAGCTTTCCTTTGGGCTCCAAAGGCCTCCTAAATGACACAAAGGACAACTGTCAGTCACCCTTCTAACTGACCAAAACCTAATTTTAAAAATGTGTGGAACCATGCCCTTAAAAATAAAGATAAATACATTTTTGAAAAGTCTTCTTGAAAAATTTATGAATCAAAATATCAAAAGAATTTTGCATGACTCTTAAAATCATGGTTTTCATTGTAAAAACATGAAACACTGCTTTACCCAAATCTCTGTGGGAAATATGAACCCTTCTAGGTCATGCCCCAAGTGACCCACCACCTCCAGCCAAGCCCTACCTGTCTTCAAATCAGAATGGGTTGATTAGGTTACAGTTCCCATAATTCAATCATTTTACTTATGAATATTCCTGTAGAAACACAGGAGTTTTGTGGGAGATACCTAATATCAAAACCATAACAATAGTGGTGACCAATTCTTCTTGAAACTTACTTCGGCAGCATTGCTTCCCATCAGGTTACTCTGGAGTTCTGTGGTCACTGCCACCCTTCTATATCATAAGGAAATGGGCAAAAGAGCCCAAAGCTATTAACAAAAGATTCTCTAGAACTATGTTCTTGATCCTTTTTCATTCCCATGTCATAAACTTTTTCTGGGGAAGAAACCAGCATTCATTACATGCCTGTTCTATGTCAGAACCTAACCTGCCTTTAGATTATCTGACTTAGTTTTTTAAGCTATTGTACAGAGACTTACTGATGAGAAAACTGAAGCTCAGAGATTAAATAACTTGCCCAAGGTACTATTGTCAGTAAGTGGTATAAAAACAGAATCAAACTTATTCAGGTCTCTGACTGAAAGCCTGTCTACTTTCCACTATACTATGTGGTCCTCCCCCCACCCCCACCCCCACAGGATACTGTTTCCTGAGTGGCCTTTGAAACTTCCAATATAACACACACACACACACACTTACACCTGCCAAACAAAACTACTTCAATGTCTTATAAAGAGTGTCAATTTTAAAAATGTTCCAAAGAAACTCTGTCTTCCTTGATAACAGGTAGGAAGGATAGAAGGGGAAAAAATATTCTTTATCTTATCTGAATTCCTGTTAGTAGCATCTCTTTCTACTTAGCCTCTAAACATCACTACACCCTTAAAACATTCCATTTCTCTCTCCTTAGTTTATTTATCTGTAAGTCAGGAGTAGGCCTGTGGAAAGATCAGAAAAATATGGAGAGAATCCATTATTCTAATGCAATGTGTCTCACTCTCAAAACCTTTCACACTGCTTTCCAGGTTTGTCATTAAAAAACAAACAAAAAGCTGGTCCTCAGATAATTAGTGTTAGCAAGGATATAGAGAAAATGGAACCTCATTAAACTAATACACTGCTAGTGAAAATATAAGTAGCAAAACCACTCTAGAAAATAGTCGGGCAGTTCCTCCAAGGTTTAACCTTGGAATTACCATATGACACAGCAATTTTACTCCTATGTGTATATATAAAAGAAATGAAAATATACATCCACACAAAAATTCATATGAATACTGCTATGAGCAGACACATAACTGCCAAAAAGTGGAAAGACTCCAAGTTTCTATCAAGTGAAAAGGGAATAACCAAGATGTGGTATATTCATCCAAAAGCATACAATTCAGCTATAAAAACAAATGAGGTGCTAAAGCATGCTATAACATGAATATTGAACCATGAAAACTTTATGCTAAGTAAAAGAAGGTAGACCCAAAAGAACACTGTATGTCCATTTCTATGAAATGGCCATAATAGGCAAACCTTTAGGGACAGGAAAAAGATGAGTGGTTGCCTTGGGCTGGGAAAGGAGGGAAGAGGTGTTGGGGAAGTCTAAGAGCTATGGGTTTCTTTCTGGAATAATAAAAATGTCCTGAAACTGACTGTGGCAATGGTTACATCACTCTAAAAACACTGAATTATACATGCTAAATGGGTGAATTGTATGGTATAGCATGTGAGTTATATCTCAATAAACCCAATTTTAAAAAGCTTGTCAAACCACACTTCTAAAAACAAAGAGATAAACTATACTTTGAATACCTGTTTGAATAATTTATCAAAATGTCCAAGGAAGTTTGCGTGACTCTTAAAAATCATGGTTTTCACTGAAAAAAAATGAAACACTGCTTTACCTAAACCTCTAACATGAGACAAGATCTTTTATAATTTGAGAATGGATGCGAGAGGAAGATAGACAAGGAGAGAAGGAGACAATGTTGGAGTATGTGTTTTGGGGGGGTCATCAATGATGGGTAGAAGAAAAATATTTTCCAAAAGGCCTATATTGCACTGCCATTAATCTTTCAAAATAAAAATACTTTCTATAAATTTGATTTTTAAAATTTGCCCATATTCAAATTCAAAAATCAAGACCTGTTCTGTATGCCGAGTAAAATTCTGGCAATTGATAGATGCTTTTTAAATTCTTAAAACAATTCTATAAAATAGGCATTGCTATTCCTATGAGATAATGAAACTCAGGTTCTTTCTATTATACAAAATTTCCTTTATAAATGAGAATACTATATAACATTTTAAAACGTGGCTTTCCTAAATACTTTACAAGGACCCTTCATTGATGTACCTACATAGGCTGTGGTGGAACCCTTTATTCATTCAGTAGATATTAATTAAGTATCTATTAGGTCTATTATTAAGCATGTATAGCAATGAAATTACAGCCAACATGTCTCAGAACAACTATTCTTACAATAGAAAGTAGAAGACAGAACCATACAAGAAAAGTAATAAATGGTGATAAGTGCTGTAAGAAGTATACATGGCATACTAAGAAATTACTGTTATTTTTTCATTGGGCTAACAAAACCAAAAACAAAACAGAAAAAAAACCTGTCTGCGGTAGTGATATTTAAGATCTTTACAAGCCAGGTTGAAAACAAGGAAACACGGTTGGTGGAGGAACAGATAGCACAAAGCCCTTGAAGAAAAATGAGCTTCACAAGTGGGGTCAGGGGTTGGGGGGAGGGAGGGAAGGCAGTTGTAGAATAAAGTGGATGAAGGGGTAGAGTGACAAAAAGTGAGCGAGGTAGACGTGAACAAAATCATGAAGAGCTTCACAACACCATAAGGAGTTTAGATTTTATTCTACAAGTGATGACAGGAATACCAATAGCATTTTAAGAGTCAGATTTATGTAACATTTCATCTGGTTGCAGTGTGGTGAAAGGAATACTGGGAAATTAATTGTGAACAGCTCCAGTAGGCCAGGTGAGATGATGGTATTGAAGGAGCAGGTGGCAGTATTTAAAATGGGAGCCAACTACAGAGATAATGGGTAAACTCTAAAGATGGCGGTGATAGTTTGATTATAAGGTGAAAGGGAAAATTAAGGATGCATCTTTGTTTTTTGTTTTTAAGTTTTATTAAATTTTATTATTGAATAATTTTGCATTTTTACTTTTCTTGACCTAGTAAAAATAAATATGGGGTAGGGGGTGTGATACAGTGCTTGCCTAACACGCATGAGGCCCTGTTTAATCCCCAATATTACAAGAAAAATATACAAATAAATAACTGTCTTGTTTTTGTTCAGTATGCTGCGCTGGTGATCCAACCCGGGGCCTCATACATGCTAGGCAAGCACTCTGCCACCAAACTACATTCCCAGCCCTGAAAGATGAGAGTCTCATGAGACAAATTTACCAAACATCTTTTAAAAATATGAACTTACCTCCTTCATAAACTGTTCAAATTCTTCATCCAGCTCTTCTTTGGAATATTGAGCCATAATCAGTAATTTTTGCTTCCCAAAGCAAACACACTATTTACAACACTGGAAACACTAAATGGCAAAAGAGAAACACCTTTTGAGGAAATCCTTCACATTAGCTTCAACAACCTACCTTCTACTTGAGGTCCAAAATTACATTTTCATCTGTTAAGATCAAATTGTTAAAGGATGGTCTTCACAATATTTCCTAAATATATACCTATCTGTGTGTTACCTCTCAAACACAAACCAAGCCCTCACATATAATCTTAAATTTTATAACAGCACACCAAAGGGCCACTTTTTCTTACAAAGCCTAACAGTTGTGTAGTCTGATTCAACTGATTTCTGCACTTTACCAGTCAACAACAACAGTTTGGCAAAACAGACTTTTCAGATATGGGAATGTTTCCAGATATAGAGAATTTATTAGGATTTGGAATACTTAAAAATTAATACAGTATACAAATCGGAACGAATCATGTTTCTTTTGAAGCAAAGACGACCACAAAAAATCGGTGCACTGAACCCCTTAAAAAAGAACACAGTGATTTGCAACACGGAGTTCTTTTCCCATAAAAATCTCAACTTTGGGGGCTTACTCTGCCTACCCCAGTTTCCTTTTGCAGAGGTGAGAGTGGGGTAAGTGGTTGGAGGCCCGGACAGTACTTTCCCCAAACACAGAAAAAGACCTCCTCCCTTTAGTAGCATTTCCATCAGTTCAGGGTGGGTGCAGTTCAAGTCTTGGCCCAAGGGCTGGGTAAGGGGCTGACCCCACTAAAAGGCCTTCAGCCCCGGGGCGTCCAGGCTCCAGAAAGCGCGGATTCGGTAGTTGGCGGGAAGACAAAGACTTGCTTACAGTGGAGTCAGGGCGGAGAAGGCGGATGACCCGAACCTCGAAAGCTCCAAGGACCCAGTCGCAGGCACAGCCCCCACCACCCCGACGTGGCTGGGGAGCTAGCCCTGTATATATACCTACCTTTGCCTCGGTATCCCGCGCTTCCCCAAAGGCCCATGCGGGTCTGCAGTTGTCAGGGTAACAGACGTCAGCTGCGGGGTTCCGGAGTCACGTGACTAGGGCTGGTCACGTGGTTCGTGGGCCCAGCCGGTCGGCCTTTCGTTTCTGGGTGCTTTTGCAAGCAAAGATCGACTGCAGCGGCTCAGCTGGCTGCGGTGGCCTGTAGGAGCCGTGGCCGCGGCACCAGCACGCAATCCCAGCTGATCTGCGCCTAGGAAGGGTGCCCGGCGGCGCCCGGGTGACCTAGAGCCGGGACAGGGCGTGAACAGCCCGCTCCTTCCCGAAAGTCTGGGAGCTCCCCCGCTGCCGGCACTTTGCTTCTCCTCTTCCGGGCTTTCCCCGCCCTGCTCACTTGAGCGCTGTTTTTCAAGCTTGAAATTTTGAAAAAATGTATTGGGTTTACTTCACGTACAAAAGGTTGTTGTGAAAAAAACAACTGTAGGTCGAATAGGGACTCAGTACCACCACCTAGTGGACAAGGCGCTGAAAATGCACGAGCGCGAAATTGTTATTGAAACCTCCTGTGTCCTATATTATAGGACATTGTTCTATATTATACGACACCTACAAAAACGTTACAATTTTTGCTGGTGTCCTATATATAAGACAATGGCACATAACGAATTAAGACAGTCCATTTATCTCATACTATCTCTGGTTTCCCTCCCTTACTGTTCAAAACCCCATTCTATAAGGGCAATTAACAATTATTTCTAGGATTTTTTTTTTTCCTGCGTTTTTCTTCCTTTCTTTTTAAAGAACACAACATAAGCTGGAATTTCGGAGAACGACATTTAGGATGGTGAAAGTAAAATCGACAAACAGTTGCATTTGCTGGGGGCAGTCATAATGTAGGACCTCATCTCTAGTCTGAACTTTTTCATTGAGCAAATGTTTATCTCTCTCCAAATGTGTTCAAGTCAAGATCTGTGCTCTACTATGAAAATATGAGTAGTAATAGAGAAATTTTAGCTACCACTTATTGGATAGTTGATGGGTGCTTCGCAAGCATTATTTACCTTAATTTTAACAATTTAAGAATCAATCTGTTTCAACTTATACGTTTGTTTCTCCTATGTACTGAATGAACACAGCAGTCATAGTCTCTTCCCTAATACAGTCTGAAGAGGAATAGTCAAGTAGGAAAGACAATTGTTTAAGGGGTACAATGAAAAATGACTATGACACTTAATGCACATGAACTGAGGAAGTCTAGGAACATTCTCTGAACAGAGGCACAATTTGTGATCTAAAGTCAATATTATTCAATATACGGTTATGCTATAAAATCATGGTCATCATTGTTAACTGGGCATTCAAAACCAGTAATCTTCCTCTTTTTTACTAGTGAATTCTGTTCCTACCATATATAAAGACTATGGTATACCTCCTCCACCCTGTTCAGATTCCACAATGAGAGACTTAGCATCTTGCCGAGACTTTCCTGGTTTTATTGTTGAAAGTCCTGAGTCACAGGAATTCTCTTGGTTCTTGCAAACCGGGAGGGTTGGTTTACCCTAACCCTGTTCCTTCCTTCATTGACTCTTACCCTTGACTTTGCACATCCATCATGAGCAGATGGCTTTGCCTCACATCTCATTAACAAATACAGATCCCATAAGGCTGGAATTTATTCACCTGTTTCCCATTAAATCTATAAACTGTACTTGTGTCTGTATTTTATCTTAATCTGTTCACAGTTCCAATGGAAGAAGTGCCCTGCCTTCTGTCAAAAATCCATCTTCCTAAATATGATTTGGAACTATTACTCATTCTTCTCACTGATCTTGTTTTACTAGTTATTTCCACTTCTTCCTATATCCTCTGGCTGTCTGTGGGATTTTCCTAACATCATTCAAACATTCCCTGGAATTCTCCAAATAAAATGCTACTTCCAAAACATTATTCACAGTCTATATTTCCCTGTGATTGAACTTGTCTCTACCCTCTTTCCTGCCAGTCTTTTCTGGGAAAATTATTTCTACATCACCTCCCTTTTATCAGACTTTCTAATCTAGTGTCCATTGACACCAGGATACAAAACCCATTTTTGGTAGTATCACCAATTTTCTCCACATTGCTAGATTAAAGAAATAAAAGAAAATTAGTTTACTTGATCTCCTAATACCATTTGCTATAGTTATTTACTTTTGCTTTCTTGGTTTTTCTTCCCAGTTTATGGTCTCTCAGAGTTTTTCACTGTCCCTCCATTTATTCTATCTAACTTCTAAATATTAGAATTTCTTAGGGGTCATTTCTGAATTCATTTTCTGCTCATTTTTTACATTCTTATCCCAGTCAATCTGATCCTCACGGCTTTAAATATCACATATGTACTTATGACTCTTAAATATAGGCCTACAGTTCTAAACTCTCTTTTTGAACCCTAGTGTCCTAGATCCAAACTATCCAATTCTGTCTCCACTTGATGACTCACAGATATCTTTAACTCAATGGATTCTTGCTTTTTTGCCCTCCTGCCAACTGATTTCTTTCTCTTTCAGTATTTCCCACTATACTATGTGGCACTCCACTTATCCAGTTGGTCAAGACAGAAATCTTGGAATTCTCTCCTCCTAATATCCTTTATTAAGACTTTTAATGCCACCTGCAAAATATGTCTCCACTCGGTTCACTTCTTTACCTCATATTTGCTAATGTCTTACTCCAAGGCATTGTTTTCTCTTGCTTGAACTACCTCACTAGCCTCCTAGCTCTTGTCTTTCTCTTTCATGTTGTCTATTCAACAAAAAAGGTTACAGTTTGAAAATGTAGGTCAGGTTATCCTTTGTTTAAAATCCTTCAGTGATTTCTCATTGTACTTAGACTAAAATCCAAACATTTATAACACCTTGTTGATGTGTTCAGCACTACTTGCCTTTATAGCCTCATTTCATCCTCACTCAACAAGGGCTTTGATAAATTGGGGTGTAGTATAAATAGGGGTGTAGTTGAAAGAGTGTTTTTCATTTTGTAGCAATGTATAAATTTATAGAACTTAATGTTTAAAGGGCTCAAGAGTTGGTCAGACTGAATTGTAATACAGGAGTCAATAAGTTTTTAATACTCAGTTCAATCATTATACATTTTTAAGAAGGATCTTTTTTCTAAAGAATAGTTAATGTTTTTGAGAGCTTATGCTGTACTGGATATTGTTGTATGCTTTTTTATACATTTTTCAATTTTCCTAGTTACATTTTGAAAATGATAGTAGCATTGGAATCTTTGAGAATTTAAGATTTAAAGAGTAACTTTCTGAAGTTCACTTACCTAAGACATGGCAGATCAAGATTCCAGCTTGGACATCTGAACTTCATGATCCATAATTATGAACACTGCATAATATTAACTCTTGTGATAAATATGTAGTGAGCTTTAATAAAATGCCAAAGTAAGTTGGCTACTTGAACAATTAAATTAATCAAGACACTTCGGATAGGATCAAAGATTCCTACTTTGATAGTTCCTCATTTTTTATAGGTTTCTCATGTATTTTTGTGATTCCTAGTATGATATTAACTTTGATATACATTTTGTGTTTGTCCAGCTCCCCAGTGAGATTCTTGGTGGGAAGAACTGTACTCCACCTTTATTGCATTTTCTCAGCCAGCAGTACAGTATGGGAATTCAGTCAACTTAATGACATAATTATAGCCAAGTCCTGCAGTATTATATGGGCATGTAAATGCAGGGCATGCTGAGATTGAATTGAGGAGGTGAACTGAATCAGATTCAGTTACACAGTAGTTCAAAATAAAAAATCCTGCTTTTTTTAAACCTCTTTTTCAAATGTGGAGATTCTCTTCACTGATGTAGATAATGAGGATGACATTGAAGGAATTATGTTATTCTGGTCAAAAGAAAATTAAATTTAATAACCTAACAGTTTGTCTTTCATTTATTACTGCTATTGTTTACTTTTGCCCATTTGTCCATATCCTGGCTGCTTTTATTTTAATTACTTAAACATTTTTAAATTCTTTTACGTATGAAATCTAACGTTCAAAGTTTTAACTGATGTTATAAATTTTCCCCAAGAATAATTATCCATAATAGAATATTGAGAAATTGTTCAGTCATTTTATAAGTATTTACATGTTTCTGAAATACAGACAGATGCTCTCTCCTCAGGCTACACAGAGCTGCCAGTTTACAATTATACCAAGAGGACATGATGGCAATTTCTGTTATGAAACTGTTTTTAAAATAATTCTCCAATAATTCTGTAAGTGGCCACTGGGGATACATCAGTAATCATAATAATTTGACTAGGCTTCTAAATAAGATAATTAACAACAGGATTTTATATTTATTATTTAAATGAAAAAACATAAAATCAATAAATTCGGCCTCATCAAGTTAAAGAAAATCTTTTGTTCTATGAAAGACCCTGTAAAAGATAGAAAAATAAGCTAAAGACAGAGAGAAAACATTTGTAAACCAGCACTTTGACCAGGGGCTGCTATCTGGAATACATAAAAAGCTCTCAAAACTCAGTAATTAAAAAAAGCAAACAATAAAATCAGAAAATGGGACATGAATAGACATTTCACAAATGAGTATATGAAAATGGCAAATAAACACAGGAAAAGCTTCACTAGACATTGGGGAAATGTAAATTAAAAGCAAAATTAAATACCACTGGGTGAATGTAAATTTGAAAGAGTGCAGGAAATCCTTGAGGTGATGAAATAGTTTTGTATCTTGATTGTGTTCAGTTACAGCAAGTTACATATGTGATAAAATTTGCATAGACCTACACACACACATAAAGGGGTGCATGCAAAATTGGTAATGTCTGTAATATTTTCCCAAACTTTCTATGTATGTATTACTATTTTAAAATAAAAAGTAAAGAAATAATTGCAAAGTATTATGATGGAGGCTCTGTTTCTTAAATTAAAAGAAAAAAATTAACTTTTGATTTTTTATCTTTAATGATTTTCTGTGTGTAAAGTTTGATATAATCATGAAAATTAAAGAGAATGCTTTTAAGTTTACATTAAAACCTATAATACATAATTCCTTATTTTACATAAATTCAGTATATAATAACTAATTTTAAAATGAATTAGAAAATTATTTTGCTAATGGTATATATTTTTATACCATTAAATTTTTCAAACTCTTATAGATGCATTTTGCTGACTTTGCTTCTTAGTCTGCTTGAGCTAAAAGTACCATTAGAACAATGAATAATTATACAATTCCCCCAATTCCTTGTAGAGATTTGTCACCTTTCTAAAAGATACACAACTTTTATTTGTGACCTTAATGCTTTCTTGAGACATGCAGGTAGTGTATGTATGTGTATATCAAGATGGTTTTGCCCTTTATCTGTGTGGATACAAGATGAGAGGTTTAAGTGCTATCACCTAGTGGGAAGGCCCATAGAGGTGAGCAAGTTAAAGTGGATTTGTCATGATATCTAGAAACCTTCACCTGAGTGTGTTCCCTGAGATGACCCAGAGGACATTTTCTTCAGCAAGGCAAAAAGGAATTCATTAGTGAGGCAGATGTCAGCATCTAAAAAGTTGGTGATGTCTGTCTTCCATAGGTGAGAGTTTTTAATAGGAGATCCTGCTACAGACTAGTATCCCAAGTATCAGTAGGGTTATAGGATTCCTAAATGACAGAGTCCGTATAGCCATATTGAATTATCAGAGGCAAGATGATCATAATTATTGAAATGTTCAAAAGTCTATCATAGCAATCAGGCTACCTTAACATGTAGTTTTTTGTGGGAATTACTGATAATATATGATGGTGTTTTAAGGAATGAGATAAATTGACAGATGATTGGGCAATTACTTGAGAGTGTGTGTGTGTGTGTGTGTGTGTGTTTTAACCAAAAAAAGAGATCTGAAGATAATAAGAACATCAGTTATCATAATGGAAAATCCAGGTCCTGTGCCCAGTTTCTAGATTTGTCATAAGTCAAGATCTCAGTGGTTAAAGGGGAACATGAGTACCCTTGAGAAGGACTCCACAATATCACAAGATTATAAACATTCTCCTTGTCTTTCCAGAGGAGGCCCGGGGACATTTATCAGAATAACATCACATGGAGTAAAGAAAACTAGACTTTTTGAGAACTGTTGGATAAAAATTATGGGCTGACACTCATACCAGAAGATAATAAAAGCCACCATATTCTTCTAGTTAGAGTGGGGGAGTCTGGGAGACAGGTAAAAATTAGAGCTGTAGTTCTAGTGTGTCTCACAGAGGGTATGAGTCCCCTGTGATTGTTTCCCTAGCCTCCAAATGAAAAATTGGAATATATAAAATTTCCAAATATGCTATTACTTTGGATCTGTGAGATCATTGGGTAGAAAGGGCCAAATGCTGGCACCTGAAAAACCCCATGCTGAGTGTTTTCATCCCAGATGATGATAGTGATTGGGCAGTTACAGCCACTATAACCTGATAAGGGCAAAGTCAAGCTGGAGAAAAAAAGGTGTTGGTCATACTACTAGGCAAGGACCCCCTTATCACCCTCAGATCAGCTAAGGTACCAGCCAAGGCTGATAACAATCAGAATGAGTAGCAGATGAAAGTGATAATGATCATCCATGAGGTCTTAGAACTAATAGCAGCAGGGACTGTGGCTAATTCCAGAAACTCTCTTAAAGAAATGTGGCTGGCCCCACAAAGTGGAATCTATGATAGATTGAATTGAAGGAATAGAAAAGATTGATAGGAGTAATGCAAAGGGTCTGTTGTATCTGATGCCACTCTGTCTATCACATCAATCCTCTTGGCCCCATACCAAATGGTAGTCACCATTTCAACAACCAATTCTCATAGACATTGACCAGCTTCCTTCAGGTGCAATTGGAGAGCACTTTATCTCTGGTCTAGGTGTGAACTTCTCTTCCCTGGCACTTTTCTAACATTGAAGTATGTAAATCCCCTTGGAGGCTGCACAGATGCAACCTACAAGTGATTATGCAGTAGTCATAGTGCCACGGGTCCCTTCTCCACGGGAGTGGCAACCCCTGGAGTAATGAGGTCTTTTTTCCTAATGCATTTCATTGAGGCTTCTCAAAATACCTAGCATGAATTGGCCACAGTGGTTATCATTTGATAAGGCCTTACTATTTCTATCTTGTTTTTCCTTCCCCATTCATTATCCCTGTTCTCTGGGATAAATTAAATGTGGGAAAGCATTTTTTTTGGAGGGGGCAGGGGAGAAATTCAGTCCTCAACACTAATCTTATTAACTAAGTTGAAATAGTAAATAAATCTAAATAATTCAGGTCTTAATATGCAATTATACTTCATTATTCATACATACAGAGATTCAGGAAGAATGATGATTTTATAAATTGAAATAATTGTTTCAACTTAAATAAACTCTATTCTTTATTCAGTTTACATTTAAGATCTGGTAGTTATAATAAGAAGTATACTGCTATATTGTTAAAATGTTCATTCTGTTTTATAAAGTGCACACACTTTTAGAGATTTATGAACTGTGAATAAGAGGGCATGTTTCACACTTTAAAGTAGTATGAAATTGCCCAACATTATTTCTATATTATTGAATAATTGGTGCTATTATATTCTCAAGGCAAAAACAATATGAAAAAAAGGGAATAGTTCTTCAAAAATGAGGTGAATGGAATTTGGGGTATTTTTCGTTGTTGGTATTCGTAAAGTCAGTTTACACTTTCACCATCAGAGGTCATGAAAGGACAATGTACAGCAGAAATTTTGAGCTTGGTTAAAAATAAACTTAAGTTTGAAATCTGAACTGTAGCTTATTCTTAGAAGGTTTTTAGAAAAAAATCACAACTTATTTCATTTCATTTTTAGGAATAAGATTATCTAGTAGGTTACAGTGGGCTATTCTTTGACTTTGGTGCTCTCAATTTTTATTTTTAGAATAAAATTTAAAATGCAAAGTATTGATGACCACTTGGCTGGGGGATATAAATAGAGTGTTTTGTTTCAGTTGAGTTTATAGAGCTTATAAGTAACAAAAGTATTTATTATTTTAAAAAGAACAGTTGGATTTATAGAGCTTATAATTAACAAAAGTATGTATTATTTTAAAAAGAAGTTAAGTGAAGTTAACACTTAGGAGTGCCTTTGAATATTTTCTTAGTAAACATTGCATGTACTTCATAAAGAATAGTAAAGTATACCTCAAATCTTACAGCTGAGAAACTGATAGTGTAAAATGTATCAATTATCTTATTTATAATAATTAATTATATTTTAAATACCTACTATTGATAGGTATTTTGGTTAAATAATAGAAGTATGTACTGATTTTAAAGTATTGATTTAAAGCTTCTCTTGCTCTTTAAAATATTAAAAATGTTAAAGACCAATAAGTTTAAATAATTTACATTTTTGTGTTTTAAAAACACTGTCATTCATTGTCACTTTTTTGTACAATAATTTAAAAAGTTATAAAATGATTATTATTGTTTTTGCATTTGCATGATTTGCTATAGTTTCAAAAATACTGTGGCACATTGAATAAGCAAGTCACAAAGAGACAAATACTGTGTGATTCTACTTGTATGAGGTGCCTAGAGTAGAGAAAGTCATAGAAATAGAGAATAGAATGGTGTTTGTCAGGGGCTGGGAGAGAGGAGAATGTAGAGTTGTTATTTAGTAAGTGTAGAGTTTTGGGTTTACAAAATGAAAAGATTTCTAGAGGATGGTTGTATAACCAGGTGAGTATACTTAACACTACTAAATAAACTACACTTAAAAATGAATAAGATGGCAAATTTTATATGTATTTTACCATGATTCAGAAAAATAGTGGGGCTTTACAAATATTGTAGTACATGAGTTGACACTGGGGAATGAGAATCCTTCCCACTGGGGTTGTAGCACAGCATTTCCAGCATCTGTGACCTGCCTTGCCATCTTTCAACAGTGCTATGTCTGGCCAGCCAAGCTCTACCCTGCCCAAGGAGCTACCAGTGAGTAAAAGAAACCCCTGTAGAGCTGGGGCATAGTTTAAAGCAATTATGTTTGATTTATGCACGTTTTTTAGATTAAAATGTAGTACCACCATTTCAAATATCTCATTGATTCAACAGGTATGATAGTATTTACACCACAGTGTTGTGAGGTCTGAATGAATTCAAACATGTAAAAAAAATTGAGCAATGGTTTATACATAATAATACTTATATGCAATATTTATTATATTGTTGTTCTTTGTAAAGTACATCCTACAGTGTACGTGGTAAGTGGCCTGGTGCAGTGGTATACACCTGTAATCCCAGCAGTTTGGAAGGCTGAGGCAGGAGTTCAAAGCCAGCCTTAGCAAGGTAGTGAAACCCTATGCAACTTAGTGAGACCCTGTCTCAATCAAAACCCCAGTATCAAAAAATAAATAAAATCAAATAAAAATATAAATAATAAAATAAAAAGACAACTCTGTGACTAAGTAGGGAAATTCATTTTTCTGGTCTGTTTAAATGTCAAACCTTAGTCTTCACAAACATCTATAGGATTACCCCTCTCCTCAATTCTCTCCTATTTTTTGAGTTTGCTCTGTCTTAATGGGTTTGCTCTCTTACCTAGTGGCTCTCAAGTTTTGGAAATCTCACTATGCTCCTAGGTGCAGTCTGCTATCACCCAAAATCACTATCTACCTGCAATGACCAAGAAGGGTAGAGGCTGATGAGCTCATATCAGGATCTAGGATTCGAAAAATTCTTACCAGATATTTTATTATTTTAATTCATGTTCCTTTTTTGATAGTAATAACTGTTATAAAGTAATGCTTTATGTATTTAAGAATAGTTTTGGATCTGTGTTTTTCACACGTGGGGCTTACCGATTTTGACATGAAAACATGTCAGACATGAAAATAGATTCTGTTTTTACCTGTGCAAATACTGATACATTCTGTTAGTTGAAAAATATGTTACTTAATTTTTTTGTTTTAGTTATGAAATCAATTTTAAAAGAAAAATATAAATGAATATTTGATACAAAATGGGAGAAAATTTTTAATTTTTCATGAAGTCCTTCTTTGAAGAACTCCTTTATCCGGAAAATCAAAGCACACCTACATTTTCTAGTCACCATATAAATCTCATTGATGAAAAACAAAGTTTCTTTGAAAGAAAAAGAAACTATAAAGAAACTGTTTCTACAATTCTACCTAACCTTTCACCAATGCTTCTAACAGTTCCAAAATGAATTTCATCTCCATCCCCTCCCTTGTTTGCCCTCTGCAGGAGGTTTTAATGAGCAAAGGACTGGTTCTAAGGGTGGGAGCCAAAGGAAGGAAAATCTTGAATAATCCACCACCTGCATTATTCCACATTCAGTAGTCAGCAATGCTGAGCAGCACTAGCTCTGTAACACTGCTGCCTTATTTAAGGAGTCCAAATTAACTATTTGGCTGTAACTATATTTTTATCAATTCTTTGGACTAATTTTAGTGATAACATTGATGACCAACAGTCTAAGATAGAACCACAAGAGATGTAGGATTTGTAGAATCTTGTCCATCAGCTCAGTGGTTGCTCAGTTAACCTGCAATGTCTCTGGCTTCACAGGGTTTAGAAATTGGATGCATAAATGGTTAATCTGGATAAATATTGCATCAAGGGTAAAATTCTTCCATTTTGGGTCTCAATTCTACAGAGCTTTGAATAAGTAAAAAGTTTTGACTAGTTAACTACTGTTTCAGGAGATGTTCCCGAGTTGCGTAAGGGTGACTATTGGCGATGTTCTTCAGGAAAAGGTACCTGTCCTCATGTCTTGGGAAGCAGGAAGAAGCCTTGCTTATTTCATCAGTTTTCTCATAAGTTAATGTGAATTGAGTTAAAGTAGCTTTCTTTATCAGTTTCATTTTTTCCCTCTTATTGCAATAAACACAGTAAGGCTATGCACCTACTCTGAAAAGCTATTTTGCAATATATTGGTAAAGATTCAGGATTCATGCACTTCTCTTTTTCTCCTTAAGGAAGGTGGATGTTAATGCTTTATTTTTCTTAAAAAAAAAAAAGAGGATAGAACCCATGCAATTCTTTTTTTTTTTATTGGTCGTTCATAACATTACATAGTTCTTAATACATCATATTACACGGTTTGATTCAAGTGGATTATGAACTCCCGCTTTTACCCCGTATACAAATTGCTGTATCACATCAGTTACCCTTCCATTGATTGACATATTGCCTTTCTAGTGTCTGATGTATTCTGCTGTCTGTCCTATTGTCTACTATCCCCCCTCCCCTCCCCTCCCCTCCCCTCCCCTCCCCTCCCCTTTTCTCTCTCTACCCCTTCTACTGTAAATCATGTCTTCCATTTGTATTCTCTTGACTTACCCCTCCTTACCTCTTATATGACATTTTGTATAACCCTGAGGATCGCCTTCCATTTCCATGCAATTTCCCTTCTCACTCCCTTTCCCTCCCACCTCTCATCCCTGTTTACTGTAAATATTCTTCTCAAGCTCTTCGTCCCTACCCTGTCATTGTTTACACCCCTTATATCAAAGGAGTCATTTGGTATTTGTTTTTTAAAGATTGACTAGCTTCACTTAGCATAATCTGCTCTAATGCCATCCATTTCCCTCCAAATTCTATAATTTTGTCATTTTTTAATGCAGAGTAATACTCCATAGTGTATAAATGCCACATTTTTTTTATCCATTCATCTATTGAAGGGCATCTAGGCTGGTTCCACAGTCTTGCTATCGTGAATTGAGCTGCTATGAACATCGATGTAGCAGTGTCCCTGTAGCATGCTCTTGTTAGGTCTTTAGGGAATACACCGAGAAGGGGAATGGCTGGGTCAAATGGTGGTTCCATTCCCAGCTTTCCAAGAAATCTCCATACTGCTTTCCAAATTGGCTGCACCAATTTGCAGTCCCACCAGCAATGAACAAGAGTGCCCTTTTCCCCGCATCCTCTCCAGCACTTATTGTTGTTTGACTTCCTAATGGCTGCCAGTCTTACTGGAGTGAGATGGTATCTTAGGGTAGTTTTGATTTGCATTTCTCTGACTGCTAGCGATGGTGAGCATTTTTTCATGTACTTGTTGATTGATTGTATGTCCTCCTCTGAGAAGTGTCTGTTCAGGTCCTTGGCCCATTTATTGATTGGGTTATTTGTTATCTTATTGTCTAATTTTTTGAGTTCTTTGTATATTCTGGTTATTAGGGCTCTATCTGAAGTGTGTGGAGTAAAGATTTGTTCCCAGGATGTAGGCTCCCTATTTATCTCTCTTATTGTTTCTTTTGCTGAGAAAAAACTTTTTAGTTTGAGTAAGTCCCATTTGTTGATTCTATTTGTTAACTCTAGCGCTATGGGTGTCCTATTGAGGAAGAACCCATGCAATTCTGATTTCCATATGTAGAAGTTATTTCTGATTCTTGATACTCTTTTAAAGGAAATAGATTTTATTTAATTTTAGTGAAATGGAGTTTTTATTTAAAGATATGTAACAGGGAAACTGCAAGAAATGAAGAAGAAATAAGATCATATATTAACTTACCAACTTTAATCCTGGGTTTTAAGAACACACTTTTCTGTGCAAATCATAACTGATTCAGGGGGAAGGCCTCTCAAGGGGGAGTTCCAGCTGTGGTCTAACAGTGGACCTGGACCTTATTTTATAGAGCTTGGAAATGTCACCATCATGAATATTCCTTTTTTGAACCTAAACATGTAGTGGGTTTGTTCTGATGCTGGGAACATGGCAGACAAGCAACCAGAGGTGTCTACCGTCAGGGAGGATTAAGTTGGAAGGTCTGAGAACTCCCAGCCCTGCCTAAAGTCCAGTCACAGCCTGGTGAATCACATGGGTGGGGAGGCAGCATTGGCAGCAGCTAAGCAGGAAACGGAATGAAAACCAATTAGGAACAGACTACTGGGAACAGTAGCATCTGAGCTTTAGAAGAAAACTGTGTACTTTTGGCTCAGATCAACAGCCTTTCAAGGTCTGGGTAATACAACCAGAATATACTACTGTTAATCTGAGCTTACTTTACATTTTTAGTTCTGGCAACTCTTCAAGAACAAAAGGCTATTTTCTTTTTTGAAAAGTTCCCTAGTCTTTACAGACTGAAATCTTAGAATATAATAAAATTTCAAATATCAAGTTTAAATTGCAACTCAAGCCCTGTTGAGTATTTATACATAATATCTCAGGAAAAAATGCATGAAGACATACATCAAAATTATCTGGGCTGGGGAGCATATTTAATTTCTTTGACTTTCTTTGTATTCCATCATATTATTTTAGTTATTGAACTTGTGATGTTTTCTAAAGCTTGAAAACAGAAAAGTACCAAGAGTAATGTGGGAAACACCACCCTTGCTTACAATTTGTTATTTTTGTTTGCAATTTATGTTTGAATAAACAAATTGCTGGAGATTAATAAAGTTAAAGTTCTCTGTATTTTATTTCTATTTTTAAATACACTTATAATCAGAAAAAAACAATAAAACCTTTAATTTCCTGAGAGGGCATTATCAATAGGGCTGTGCTCCATATGCTACTCCATGGATACCTCCTAACGTGAGAGTTCTAATTATAAAAATGCAGAAGAGCAAACTCATACCGTTATTTATAGGGTAAATGAAAATAAAGAAAGGTATGTTATGTTTGTAATAAAGATTTCATCTCATGTAAGGGAGCCAAAGTAACAATACTCCAGTAGTAAAATAAACATCAAAATAAGAATGACAGAGATGAAGGTTGGGACTTATAACAAAATTCCTCCTTTCATTGTTGTATCTTTGTATAGGTCATAGTGAATCAAAATATATCTTCCTCAGGATGGAATCATGTATTATTTGAATTTTTGGTGTATAGGATAAATGCAGAAGCCCAGAGTGAAGATGAGAATCCAATTGAGACACAAAAGTAGGGCAAGAAGTGAGATTAATCACTAATATACTTAAGCAAATAATATGCTTTAATTGTTGCATGAAAATACTGCTCAGAACTGGATTGCCAGAATGTATTTTAACAGAATCCAAGAAAAATTATATGGGATGCAAAGTTTCTCAGAAACCCAGGTTAGAAAATTCTTCCAAAATAATTCTGAGTACTCCTGGAGTGTCAAAGCTTCTATGCACACTAGTGAAAACTATAACTTGTACAATGAAATGATAGATTTATGTGTGAACAAAAATGGTACCACTGACTCCTATAACAGTTTTAACATTCCACTTCTCCCTGGATTCAGGCATACTTATTACTCATAAAAATTCCTCTTTCAATTGTTATATCATTATTCTCTTCAAAGTTAGCTATTTGAGTTTTCCTTTTAGCAAGTTTGGAAAATGTTGGTAGAATAATTACAATATTCACCGTCTCTTAAATACCTCATAAGACATCTACAAGATATCCATCTCATAACTGACAATTCTCTTTTTTGAAGAATCATATTACTTTAAACTGTCACCCTAAAGTCAATGAACATCTGGGCTGGGGTTGTGGCTCAGTGGTAGAGTGCTCGCCTGGCATGCATGAGGCACTGGGTTTGATCCTCAGCACCACATAAAAATAAAATAAAAATATAGTGTCCACCAAAATCTAAAAATAAATACTTTTAAATCAATGAACATCATTTATAACTGCTTTGTTACCTCTCAGCTAAAACTAATAATATCAGTTATATGTGGCCTTTCATTATTGATGAAAAGATTCGATACTTACGATGTAATTTGTGTTTAGAAATTTTACGGCCATAGTATGTGCTGAAAATGATCACATCTTATGTTGTTAAACTGATAATACATGCAATATTATTTTAAGGACTTTAAAATTTTATCTCATCTTCAATCTGTGAAATCTGGGTAAAGACAATAGGCTCCTTACTGACTTCACAACACAAGGAGACATATAAATCCTGTTAGAGTTTATGAGTACTATCCAACGGGATAATTGGAGTATTTCTGAAATTCCTTTAACCTTCATCTGTAAAATAATGGAAAACTTTTCAGGAGATTTCTACACTACTAACATAAATAATTTAGGCAAAAAAACAATTATAAGCTTTGGTTTCAACCCAACCTTAGCAGCATGCCAAAGAACATACCATTCTGAATGTTAGGACTGAAAATGAAGTTGGGAGGTGCTGATTATGCAGGGACTGAGAGCTAACATTCACATCAGAAGAACATTCCAGCTTGCAATTGTCTTGTAAAGTTCTGGGAACTACAATTCTTGTTACTGGGCAAGAGGAAGGTGGTTCCTCTGTTTCTAATACTAGAAGCCAGCATTTTTAGGAGTCACCCATACACTCCAACATATTTTTCCAAGGGGAGCCACAAAAATTATTCAGTGAAATTTATTGAGTTCAACTTTTGTCCCAGGCACCCTGACTGATTCTGAAGGCACAGAGATAAAAGAATAACTTTTGCCAAAAGGAATTCTCTGCTGACGTGAGACATATTGTGAAAAGACATGATAATAATTACAACTCTGTAACTCATATTAGAATCAAGTGATATGACCACAAACAAAACAGGCACCAACTCTACCTAAAGCCATCAAGCAGTGCTTCATAGAGAAGGCAGTCTTACATCAGGAGTAGATAGTTGCCCCCTTATTAGAGAATAGGAAGCTATATTTTCAAATGTTGCAAATATATGTTTAACAATGCAAAAGGATCTTTTCTTTTTGTAGAAAGTCTCATGTAGCTGATCCTTTGTGTACCTTGTTGATTTTGGTGTTGCCCAGAATCTGATTCCACTTTTTATGACTAGCCTCATTTTATGAAACTGAAAAGTCTTTTGTTTTTGCAACTGCTGCCACCTCTCCTTTGCCTTTAGAGGCAAGAAGTAGATCCTTAACTTCAGCTCCATGAGCATTAAGCAGAAAAAAAGCATTAAGCAGAGAATCCTTCTGTTGTTCACAGCATCCCTGGAGTTGCGATTTCCAGGGGCAATAGTGGCAGGGAGGCCACTAGTCTAGAGACTGTGTCAAGAGGGCAGAAATAGTATAATCAAAGCACAGAGGAATGGTGGTCTTGGTTGGCTTGGTTCTGTAGTCTGCTTTTGCCTATGATTTTTCTGCTTTGTCCTGCTTTTTTCCCATCTTTCCTGAGTTTGGCTTTCCAACCTTCCCAAGATGTCTTTAGCTACTCAATATATCCTGTTACAAATTATTTTCTTGCTTTTAAGGCAACACTTATTGAATTAATAACACTGTTTGGATCAATAGATATTTATGTTTGGTTTGGAAAGATTTGGTTGGAGGGGTCTTATGTGCATGTTATTTTTTTCATATTGAGGACTTTAAAATGGAAGAATGATATAATTGTATTATTATGTTTTAAAAAATAATTCTGTTCTCTAGGTGCACTTCAACAGATGAATGGATAAAGAAAATGTGGTATATATACAAAATGGAGTTTTATTCATCCATAAAAAGAATGAAATTATGGCATTCACTGGCAAATGGATGGAACTGGAGACTATCATGCTAAGTGAAATAAGATGATCCCCCCAAATCCAAAGTCCAAATGTTCTTTCAGATATGTAAATGCTAACACACAATCAAGGGGAGGAAGGAAGAATAGAAGTTCATTGGATGTGACAAAGGGGAATGAAGGGAAAGGGGGGAGATGGGAATAGGAAAGATAGTAGAATGAACCAGACATAACTTTCCTATGTTCATATATGAATATATGACAGATGTAACTCCATGTCATGTGCAAGCACAAGAATGGGATCCTAATTAGGAGAAGTTATACCCCATCTATATATAATATGTCAAAATATACTCTACTGTCATGTATATCTAAAAATAACAAACAAAAAATAAAAACAATTCTGTTGTCTATGTTGAGATTGGCAGGGAGGAGGACATCAAGTCTAGATAGGACAAGAAATAATGGAGAGAATGAGGTATTGAGGAAGAGAGAAAAACAACTTATGAGATTGTCCAGAAGAAAATGTATTAGTCTGGGTGACCCATGGGGTAAGACATAGGGAGGAGTTGATAAGATCTTTTTTTAGCCTGGATAAATGGATGGATGATACAGCTATTGCCCATATAAGCTAAAAAGGCTTAAGATGTACTGAATTATTGAACTTCAGGTACAGTGGAGATGTTCATATGTAGAGCTGAATTTAAGCAGAGAAGTGATATGAGAAGATATGGACTGCCTTTTAGGTGGTAATAGTGAAAGAAGCACCTTTGAGGTTTACAGATAGACAGGCAGGTGAAGAAAAAACTCCTCAGGATGATCAACAGCAACCATTCTCAAAGATACTCTAAAGTTGCTATTATCCATTACCGGTTATTTTGCTGAATAATTTGTGAAAGTGTATTCAAATACAATTTTATGGAGAAAAGAGAGGTATCATGGTTTGGTTTTGAAATTTACATTTTTAAAATAGCAGATCATTTTTTCAAGTGACATGGTACCTGGATCCCTAATTTATAAAACATTTGAAAATAGAGGTGCATTGGTTGAAATAGGCATGGAGTGCTGTAGACAGTATGGAAATATCATCCTGAACCCTATTTATATGTACAATTAATACATGATTATAAAAAATATTTTTAAACAAACAAACATGGAAGCCCAGCATTACCTTCTCACTAAATTTCCAACCTAATCTCTTGAGAATCCTAAGCCTTCAGGTGTAATATGTCTCTCTCCCCCTCCCTGCTTCCCTACCTCTCTCTTTCTTCCCCTTCTATCCTGTAGATCCAGAGAGCATTCTTCCAAAGAGACTACTAAGTCTACTAATGACCTTTATTTTTTGCTCACTAATGTAATTGTTTTGTTCTTCTTCTGCTGCTCTGGCTCTCTTTTGTCTCTGGTAGGGTTTGCAAAGCCACATGGATAGTACACAGCTGCCACTGCCCATTATGAAAACATCGATGTCCACTCAATGTACTTCCAAACTCCTTAACCTGAGGTGAAAGAACCATGCTCGGTGTGCCACATAGCTGAGCACAAGGACCTTCTCTTCCATACTCTGGCACATTTTTCTCCACAGCAAAAAGCACATTTGAACATTTCCATCTGCCCATGGCCTTATCTTTTAAATAAATCCAGTCTACAGATCCAGATAAGAAAGGATACCATGCCATCCCTTCATCTATACTTTTATTTACTTTCCCTCACCCCAATATAAAACAAAAATGAATGCATGTAGTTAAAATAGACATGTTTATAGAAGTGTTTGTGGGCGTGCTTGTGTGTGTGCACATGTGTATGGTGTGTGTGGGGGGTGGATGCAGAAGATATCTAAACCATTAGTATCCAGCCAAAAATACCCTCCTAAATAAGTTACACAATTTTACAAACCACTGGCCTCTTGTGGAAAGAATAATTCCTTTGTTACCAGAACAAGGTCAAAATCCTGTTTATGTTATTATAGCCATGTGACTTTGGTTTTCAGTTACTTCACCTTCTGAGCATTAATGTGTAATATGGAAATAACAATAATGTTACAGATACATTAGTACTGTTGGAAATAACAATAATATATTAATATTAATATGGAAATATTAATATTAACATGGAAATAACAATAATACTTATCTCTTGGGATAAGTATTAAAATAATTGATAGTGGGCTTGATACTAATAGATCCTTGGCAAATAATTTTTAAAAATGGTTCTGATCAATTTTCCCAGATATCTGAAATGGTTCTACTTAGCATGTGCTTTTTTTTTAAAAAAATATTTTATTAGTTGTCAATGGACCTTTATTTTTACTTGTTTATATGCAATGCTGAGAATCGAACCCAGTACCTCACACATGCTAGGTAAGTGTTCTACCACTGAGCTACAATCCCAGCCCCTTAGCATATGATCGTGAAGTGTCCTTCCATGTTTTCCTGTGTTTTACATTCAAAATTGACTTCTGTATATGTTTTACAGAAGAGAAATGTACATGTACATATTAGAGAGATTTTTGAACATATGAAATAATTTAGTATGCTTGGGGAACTTTATATTTTTTATATTATTGAGATGAACAGTTTAAAAATATTTTTGTATGTAAGATTCCATTTCAAAGTGCCTTGAACTGCATAAAATGTTTTAAAAATATTCCTAACTAATAATCTGTGCCCAAATGTGGACCTATAGAAATATTTTGCAAAAGTGTTTATGCTTTTTTTTTTTTGGTCCCCAAATGCCTAGTATGGTTGAAACAAACTCTTATAATTTAAAAGCATTTTTTTTTCCAGCAAAATGAGCCTTTGGAATGAAAATAAGACTAGGGTTATTGGACCAGGGAAAATAATGAAGATGTTGGCCATTTTTAGTGTTTAGTTTTTCGGTTGCTTGGACCTTTTTTTTTTTTTTTTTTGCATCATATGCTGTTCTCTTTATCCCACTTACAGTCTACCCAAAAAGTTTCTCAAAGGGATTCATTCCTAATCTGTTTTTCCTTCCTTCCTTCCTCCCTCCCTCTCTTTCTTTCTTTCTTGCAAAATTTTGTCTGGAATAACTATTTAGTAACAGAGTGCTTTGTAATTGCACATAATGGCTTTAATTTTCTACTTTATTGCTTACAAAGTTTTAAATTAGAAAAATACTTAAGAGACAAAGTGAAATGTTGTCAATGCTAACAAAGAGTTTTGCATATCTTCATGTTTCTTATTTAAAACATCATGGAAATGAGGCCATATCTACTCAGACAGTTCATACATTCATCCCTTCACTCATCTATTCAACCAGTGTTTGGAGGACCTATTGTAGGAGAGCAATGGATAGATCCTGTAGGAGAGCTATGACTATGTAGAGATCATCCTTGTTCTAATGGAGCTTAAAAGTGGTCAACATTGAAGAAATATTTGCAATACCACATGGAGAATACAGACTCTCTACCAATGGTTTAGTCATCCAGTGTGAGAAGCTCAAAAGATGTTAGAAATGATACCCTTTCTACTCCTATGTACTCAGAAGTCTTACTCATCATTCTTCCACCCTCTACTTAAGTCTGTTTTATTATTCTGACTTATTAATTGGGGTTTAGCTCAGATATGGGAAACACTTTGGCAAACGTGATGATGAGCTTGCTATTTATATGTTACATACATATGTTCATGTTATATTTAAGATGACTTATTAAAACTTGCCCATTGTATGTACATCCTTTCTAATAACAATGGTGCTTTTTATTACTATCCTGGAGAGTCTTTTATCTTTTTTCAGTGCTTAGTTTTGTAAGACAGAATTATCACTGTGAACATGACAGAGAAAGCAGTTGGAACAAAGTTCTTAATTCACCACTGTTTGTTTGCTTTTAATTCAGTATGAAACTGTTAACCTTTACAAAAGACAACTAGGAATAAGGCTAAATATTTATTTTCATAATCTCTAGTTTCACATATTTGTAAGTTCAGAACTGAAATCCTATATCTCCTCTGACGCCCTAGCAAAGTTAATGGTACAAACTTCTTTTTTGAACTTTTTCCCCTAACTTAGTCTCTTAATTTTTTATGGCTCTAAAAAATAAGACATGAAAAAGCAAAACCAGATATGTTTTATCTTTCATGTATGACAGATGTTCCTTCACCCATGTTTCATGGGCATTATCCATCTTTAGAAAACACAGAGTTGGATGTCTCTGCCAGCAGAGCCTCACGAAAAGAAGATTGTTTGTCTTGATTAGAAAATCCTTCATAAAGAGTCTTAGGGACATAATGCTGTTCAAGTTTCTGGATGTGATTCTATATTGAATGGCAAAAGAATCAACATGAGATGAAAACAAAGTGGCTGCAATTTATTCAAACAGTGGTAGTGGCCATTTGAATAGAACATGTTCTATTGGTGCCATTTAAAATTTAAATTTTTTTTTTAATTTAAAACATCAAATGCACAGATGAAAAGGCCAATATAACTTAAGGGCAGTTTCATTCTTCAGATAGGGAAGGATAGGTGTTTATTAGGGAAGGATAGGTGTTTATTAGGGAAGGATAGGTGGATATTTTTAGGGGATTGAAATAAGGAAAAATAAATGCATTAAATACGGATATGAAACAAACCAACACTGTAGCCACCAAACTGGTATCAGATACAAGTTTGCTTTAATTGTTTGGAAGAACAGAGACATGCTCCCTTTTGGTTAAGCCTGATCCTATCTCTTTATAATGCTGGTGGATTGAGCAGTTTTGCCTTTCAGATTTTCACCCAGTTATTTTTAGTTCTTCTGAAGCCTGGGAAATAAGAAATATAACCTCCTTGAAAAGTCTAAGCGGGCCAACCATAGCAGGGCCTCTGAATCTGATTAGATAAAACAACAAAGAGGTTCTGTTGGGGCAGAGGCAGGAAGAACCAAGGTGGGTGGCAATCTCTGTTAACTCAGGGGAAATGGAGCCTCAAAGAATTCAAAAGTGGGTGAAAAAAATAACATAAGCAATAGACAACTTTCCCACATCTCAGGTCACTCTCTAAATACAGCTACAAAAATTTTCCCCACGCTAAACTTTTTTTTTTAATTTCTGAAGTATAATAAACAGTATGTGAATGTATGTTTATTCTAAGCACCACACTGAGAGAGATATTCACTCTCTGGTAGCATTTGTGCTCCATATTAACCAGTTTTCATCCCTCTTATGAGCTTAAAAGGTAACTCAGGACAAACTTTAAGTTAGAAAAATTAATATTTCTTTAAAATTCTCCAGATTGATACTGAAGGAACTTGCTGCAGGCTTTCCCTCAGCTATTAAAATGAAAAAGAATCATAGGAGTAAACATGTTGGTAGACATTCTCCCTCAGGTAGGGCTAATAAATAAAATTTATTCCACTTCTGCCACTGTTTTTTGGGATCAGTGTGTCACATTTTAACTGCAAATACCAGGCATAGTCTAACCAGGTAGGGAGGGTTGGCCGATGTGCTTCTGGCAGGTGTCATCAATAGCTTCTGACAAAGCTCCAATAAGTGACTTTATAAAATTCCAGCATTACCACATTGCAAACAAACAAACAAAAACAAAAAGGGGAGTGGGTACTAAATACAAGGTAGTGGACATCTGGCATCTCCAATACTTTGGGAGTCATTTAAATATCCTGTATTTCAGCTTCACTGTTGAAAATGTGGGGATTGTCTTACATTTCACATTCATTTGGTAACTTGAAAATCACTCCAGATTCTCACCCATTTTCTTCTATATTGCCAATGTCCATGGTTAAAACTGTGGAGAAGCTACAAAGAATTGAATTATAACAGGGCATTTAACTTGCTTCTTAGGTTTGAGTAAAGTCAACCTTGGTAAACATCCTTCCTTTTTTCCTCTTTGAGTTTTTCAACTTTTCTCTTATCAACACCCCAGTTCTTAATATGTCACGAGAAGCTAATAGGCACCATGGAGGAACTGGAGTGTATTTAGGCCAAGGAATCCTACAATCTGTACAAAAGGGTGGGAGACATTCAGTGCATGTAGGAGGAGAATGGGAGAGTACGGTGGGCTCAGTTAACACCCTAGCAGGTCCCATGACCCTACCAGATTCCACTTGTTACCAGATCTCCTGGAGCTATTTCCTGTGGTACAAGTAGCATTTGGTGTAAGTCCCAGGTTCTGTGACTGTTGAGGATTCTTTGGGTCATCTGGATTTAATGAATGATTATTTCACCTCCACCATACAAACCTGAGATATCCCCTGAGAGGACCCAGCTGTGAGGATAGAGATGTTTTATGGCTTCCCTACCATGGTTCTATCAAGCACCTGGTCTGAGACCAACTTCCTTTCCTGTGCCTCCTTGAGCAATGCCACTTGGGAAAAGGAGTTGGCACTTGCTTCTCAGCACCACTATGGCTCTATCAAACTAGGGATCCTCAAAATCAGACATGGAAATCAGATGGTCACATTCTGGACAGCCACCTTTGTGCTTTTTTAATTGCAGGTATTGCTAGACAAAGGCGTTGGGAGAGTTCTGGTTTAAAAATAGTATATAACATTTTATAGTGCACTCTCATTTTTAACCAAGAAAAACACCTTGACATAAGGTGTCTATCTGTCCTAGAAAATGTATAGTATTGGCTTTGTGAATCACTCAAGTGCATGTGGTTGACAACTTCTTGTTTGAAATTTCATCATGTACAAATGGTAAGATTAACTATTTGCACTAATTCATGAATTTCTTATTTAAAAAAATATTTTAAACATTTTTTTAGTTGTCAATGAACCTTTATTTTTTAAATTTACTTTTTGTATGCAGTGCTGAGAATCAAACCCATTGCCTCACACATGCTAGGCAAATGCTCTACCACTGAGCTGCAAGCCCAGCCCTGAGTCCTGAATTCCTAATTGAAAATATGCATTCAAAATAGAAGTGATAGAACTCAAAAAATAATTCTAAACATTATATGAACTTCATAATAAAAACTTTTATGAAAGCATTAAAATTGATTAGTGACTTATCAATCACAAGGTGTAATAGGAAAATTATAACTTTCTAGTCATGGATTTCCCTTTCTTCAAAATCAAATACATTACTTTGGGGGAGAATTTTTCAGTTTATTAAGTATTTTCACACATTATGTTTCTGATCCTCTAAGAAGTTTGGGTTAGATGGTTTATTAGCCACACCTCCCCCAGCTTTAAACTCCTTTTAGTCTGAGGCTATGCTTTTTATTAAAGAATACATACTGAAAAGGTGTTTTCTCATGACAAAAACAATAGAATGAACTGACCCCATGCAGCGGAGTGACGTATGAGTGTGCTTCATAAACTCTTCATATCTTTAGATAGCACTTTAAAAATCACCATATGGTGCTCAGGCCTTTTTGTTTAAAGGGTCAGAGACTCATCATTTGAGGGTTCTGAAGTGGAGAAGACAGTCTGTCAGTGCCCTGGGAGCCTGAGCAGCTAAGCATTTGAAGTCAGGCAGCCACCCACATAGTGCCACATTCACCATCATGGAACTGGCTGTGTAAGCACTAAATGGGAGTACAAAGAATATGACACCTGTCCTTCCACTTACTCCCTTTCTTTCAGCATCTTTTCCACTAATCACCTTTTAACTGCAGTGGTTCAAGAAATAAGCAACAGCAGAGACAAGTCCTCGACAGAGCAAAGACTCTCTCCAAAGGGAGCCTTGAAAATAATCCCCAGATTAAGCCCCCAAACCAGGCTGTTCCCTTTGTTGTTGCAAGCTTTTTGAAAGTGGCATTTCTTTAATGTGTTACAAAACTGAAACATTTTCAAAGAAATATGAATTTTGTTGTGTGTTTGATAGGGTTTTGACGGGCCTTTTAGGGAATATTTTCATGACAAGCAATTCTCTCAAGCTTCTTGTTGTTAGAAACTAATTTAACTAGTATTGTGGAATGTTCCCATTTTAGAGGAGGTGTAAAGCACATGTAAGGTGCTTCGTTAGCTAAGGGAGACTTTGCAGTCTGACAACACTGACTGTAACTTTAGAAGGATGCACACAGAAAAATTCTTTCTTGAACATTTCTAGGGGAAAAAAAAAAAGGTCTTTTAAAGTTCAGGATTATTCTTTAACTATTGTGTATGTTACTAATTCTGTATTCTGTAGAGGTAGGAAGGCATTCTCTTAACTATCAGAGCAAACACGAGGGTGACTCATCTTCAGGTTTGGATTCCATGTGTGGGGTTGTGTTTTGGATGGAGCTCTCTGGAATAGCAACACTCCATCAAAAACACAGTGGCACACCTGTACTCCAAATGGTGGAATAAGGCAAAACACATGACATCAAAACGCTGGCAATCTTATTAAAAAGAAAAGAGAGGGAAAAAAAATCTTGAGCTATGGCAAAAATAAAGACAATACCAAGTCACTAACATGCCTGAAGAATAGGGGAGTGTTACTTGTGCTGCTCCCGACATGATTTATCTCTCACTGAACCTCTGCTCCTGAGCCCTGTTTGCTTTGTCTGATGTTGACATGGACACCACATACACAGTGTGTGAAAAGGTGCTAAGATGAATGTTCTTTCCTAAAAATAAATTATCATCGTAGATTACACAATGAGAAATGACTGCTGCTTGCATTTCCAAAGGCTCTAACACATCACAAAGAAGGTAACAAAATGGCTTTTTCTGGAATTTTCAATGCTAACTGATGGTAGAGAATAAATGGATTTTGCTATTTTATAGAAGGATGTTATAAATTAATATTCAATATTTAAAGAGGAAAATTCATTGTATTGCTTTTCATATGAAACTCGCAAATATATTTCCAGTCTAAGGAATTCCTACTCAGACCTCAGAAAGGACAGCATTGTGTTAACTTGGTTGAGCTTTCACACAGTTTATTTTCTATTTATATGATTTAAAACAGTTGTAATAGGAATTATTATATTTGCATAGTTATCTCTGTTTCCTTAACTGGTTACAAGAAATTGTGTTTTTTTTTTGTTTTTTTTGCATGAAAGGATGCAAAATCAGGCAAGTGTAAAAGCAGAATTTTGATAGATAAAATGGTTCTATCTATCAAAAGATGAATTTTTAGTAACAGAGTTTGAGCTTTTGTTCACTGAGACTTGCCTTCCTTTCCTTGTGGCCATCTGCACAGATTCACATTGATTTTCCTTGCTATATAGATTGCCCACTGGATGATATATTATCATTTTTCACAGGATGTTTTTATATGGAATGGCAATGTGTTTTCGTATTATGTAGTTGCCTTCATTCCATGTGCCCTGTGTTATACCCCAAGACAGCAACTTAGGGGTTCCAGTGCTGTTTCTGACTGTGGTCTAAAACACAGGCAATGAAATTAACACCACAGTTTGAAAACCTTGTTTTCTAATAACTATGTTGCACATTAGATAGTCTCATGCCTCGGACCAAGATTTGGCATTAAATGCTTACTTTCCTCTATGGAAATGTCACAAGAATTTTTTATTAAAAAATGCTCACTGCTTTTTCTGTTGGGCACTCAGTAAATACACTCAGAACATCTAATTTGGAAGTTTGGTGCCATTGAAAAACATGTGGCTGGCAATTGAGAAGCAGGGGAAAATCATGTGGATTAAAGGAAATAAATTAAGAGCTGAGTTTTATAAATCTTGAGGGCTCATTGCACCTGGAATCATTTTCATGGTTGTGTGTACAATTGGGCTTTCTCCTTTTTAAAGTAACCTGGCTGCAGGATGAAAATCACTGTTTTGCATAAAATACTATACAAATCTTTTATTTGGTGACTATTTTTTTTTCTTGTTAAGTACCAGGACATGTTTTGGTAGAGATTGCCAAATTCTTTTATTATACATCTTTGATTCTGGTCTGATTCTCTCTGCTTGTGTTTTCGTTAGTTTACTGAATATATATAACTCAACCTTTGCTTTGTATTCTCAGAAAATTTGTGGAATTAATATATACTGAATTTGGTACAAACAATCTAAACAGTTCAAAAAGTTTTAGGACATTTAAAAAATGGTTTTGTGGACAGCAAGTATTCTTATTTTGTCTCTATTACAATAGAAAAAAATCAACTTTCCCTTTGTACTATGTTTAAGAAGAAAATGAAAGAGTAGTCAGATTGCCATATTTGAACTCCAAATTTATCACAACATGTTGCTAAATATTTTATAAGCATTATCCAGTAATATGAACATTTACTGAGCATTTAATGTACCAAACTGGCTGAAGCCTTTTACGTATATTAACTCACTGAATTTTTAAAAGGACCCTATTAGGAAAGAGTCCTGTTATTCCCATTTTACAGATGAGGAAACTAAAGCTGACAGAATGTATAGCTCTTAACCATTATACTAGATTGCTTCCCTATACTGTTCTATTTTCTTACTCAATATTTATAATATCCTCTAAGTTAGACATAGTTATTCCCTTTTTACAAATGAATATATTGGAGACTCAGAGATTCAGTAAACTGCCTGAAGTCATGCAGCTGGGATGTGGTAGAGCATGAATTCAATCCATCACTAAGTGATGCCAAAGCTCATGTTTTCCCTATCACAAGTATGCTTTTGCTAGAAGGCTAAGTCAACGCCTTTAGACAGCGTGTCCTACACGCTGGGCAGGTCTGGGATCATGACCAGAAGGCAGTGTGGCAAGGGCACTGCAGTCTGCTCTGAACTGTAGCTTGTACACATGGTTCAAATTGGCCTCCTTACCCATGCTGCAAGGTCAGCCTCAGAGTGAATTGAGAACTTTGGAGTGGTTGGCTTCCCAGAGTGGACATGCGCCTTCAGACAGGCTCTTTGTGGAAATCCCGCTGGGACTTCCACATAGCATACATATTTGTAATGCCTTCTCCTGCCTCAGGCTACAAGGGTGCTTTGTAGTTAGAACCTAGTTCATTTTAGAATCCCATCTGGTCTTTGGTGGAGCACTCTGGAGAAAGTGAACTATAGATTAACCTCCAAGACAGAAAATATTTTCATGGTTCCCATTTCCATAAGGTCACCAAAGTGTATGAGAATAGAATGCTTCACAGGAAGTAAAAATCCATACTCTCAGAAATATTCTTTCCTCTAGTTCTAACTTTATCTCCTCAGATTGAACTACATAAGAAACTACAAGTAAAGTTCAGTGCAGTAAACATAACACGTTCTTGTGGCAGTAAGTTAAAGATAAAAGGCAACATATTTCAGGCTCTTCATGTTTCAGTCTTATGGAAACAAAATTTTATTCATCACCCACACAGATGTAATATTTTTATATTATAAAACTTCTTACCAATTTGAAGAGTGATAATGATCAAACAGAGTGAAATATATCCTTAGAGCCACTCTTCATATTGTTTTGTGAATACACATAAACATGCTGTCAAAATATAGCTTCCCCAAGTTTGCAGTATTTTCCATATTTGTGGACACCATAAAGTTTGCAGGTCCAATTTTCTTTTGTAGGAGGAATTATCTCATTTATTGAGTGCCTAGCCTTTCCTTTCATAGAAGGTAAAGTTCATGTAGCTTTATCTACAATTTGAATCCAACAAATGTTCATAAATGAAGTAATAGGAATCTGGCTTCTTGGTGATAGAGAGCCAGAAGCCTGCCATGGCTAGCTCTAAAATCTTAACCTTGTATTAACAGAGATATTCACTTTCTTTGTGTTTTAACCAGCTTTCTTGTCACTTTGACCAAAAAAATCTGACAACAATGAGAGTAGGAAAGTTTATTTTGGCTCATGGTTTCAGAGATCTTAGTCCCAGATGACTAACTCCATAACTCTGGGCCCACTGTAAGGCATAACATCATGGCAGAAGGGCATAATGGAAGGAAGAAGCTCAGGACATGGCAACAGGAAGCAGAGAAGTAGAGCTCCACTCACCAGGGACAAAATATAAACCTCAAAGGCAAGCATCAGTGACCAATCCCCTGCAGCTATACCCTACCTGCCTACAGTTATAACATAGTCAATCCACCTTAGTGGATTAATCCAGTTATTAGGTTTAGGATCTCATAACTCAATCATTTCTCTTCTGAAAATTCTTGCATTGTCTCACACATTGTTTCCAGTTTTTACCTCCAGAGTGTGGGTGTCCTGCAGTCACTGGAACAGTTTTGACATTGATTGTGAGAAAGGAGAAAGAAAGATTAAAGAAAGATCTATTGCTCTGTCCTATGCACCATCTTTCTTCAACCATGGTGGCTTCCTAAGATTCAGTAAGTGGGGCCATCAGTCACATTCCCAGTTTGTGAGTTCCCTTATCATTGTCTCAGTTCTTTTCCTGATTGCTTCTATGGTGCCCTACTGCCATAAAATGTTCAAAATGATATAGCTCTTTTCTCTAGATTATAGGTAAATCTTGCTTTGAACTTTTCCTAAGCATCGTCCTTGGCACAAGTCATTCCCTTTGCTCCCATAGTTATCTGTGTAATGTGCATTCTTTCTCTCCCTCTCTCTTTTGCTTCTTCCAAATCTCTTATCAAATGATCAGATCACATCAGTCGGGTTTTCTCACTCCATCACTCTAAATTCCCCTTACTTCATTTTTCTTCACAGTACTTAGATCACTTAGTGAGGTCAAGGGCTCTATTAACATTCTGCTCAATGTCTAGGATAGTGACTGGAACATGTGATAAACACTCAAAAAGTATTTATTAAATGCCTAGAATAAATAAACATCATCTAACACTGTTTTGCAGGTTACAAAGTACTTTTATATTTATTTAATCCACGCCTAACATTTACATTTATCAGTGAGAAATCTGATCATCCAATTTTTTAAAAAAGAAAAGCACAAAAAATTCAAGCCCCTGTGCTTCAGTTTTAAGAAGTAGGCAATTAGAAAAAGGGTCACTGCCTGAAACAGGTCAAATGGTATTTTACCATTGGAAATCCTTGGTAGGGTTTCTGTATCCCAGGGACAACATTACGGCAAAACATTTGATGTTAAAAGGCATACAGTAATTTTATTTCAGGAAAATCATCAATCCAGTTCACAAAAGACATATATAAGAATAATAATTCCAATTTATTAGTTTATTATGAGAAACAAGAGCTTGTTTAGAGAGCAGCCATTTCTGTCACCACTCATTACTTTCTTTCCCAACGGACACATTTTTATGGGAATCAAAAATTATAATTACAAAGTTGCTTTGTAAGCATGAGAACAGAGGATAAAGTGAGAATTGAATAATTTCAATAGCTGTGTCATCAACAGCTAAAATAACCAATAGTAATAATAATCATAATAACAGCCACTATTATTGAACTTTTACTACATGCCAGGCATTGTGCTAATTTTCATGGATTTATGCTCATGTATTTTAAAACTGTTTTACAGATGAGGCTATAAAAGATCAGAAAGGTTAAATGACATATAACCCCTGTCTCACACTGTCTTACCCTAGGGTGGTGCCTTTGCCACAAGAGGGTGTATTTAGAGGACAGAACTGTTCTCCCTGAATGATGCCATAGCCATTCTGTCAGTAGTAATTTTTCTGTTTCTCCTTTCCATGCCTCCATTGAATATCATCACCTATTTTTGACAGACTTATTCTTTGGTTATGTCAAAAAACATAATGAGGTAGTGAAGTTTGTCTGAGAACCATTCTGCCACTTGAAGTGAGACATCTGAATTCTGATACCAGAGTTAGGTCCTACTTTGGATTCCTCTTTGGGACTTAAGCTTCTAGAAGATAATGCTTGTTCCTCATTCCTAGGATCTTCAGTTATATCACATCTTGTGCATCTCAGTCTTAAGAATACTTCAGAAAATTCTCTGGCTTCACAGTAGAAGCATCTTGGAAACTTAAAAGAATATTATTTTGAGGCCTAACAATAGACAATTGGAGCAGTGTTAAAAAAATATCTCCTTGGGTGATTTAAAAAGAAAAGTTGCTTACCTGAAATATGTCATATCCTTCAAAATCCAGATATAATGGGGGGTGTTCTCTGGACTTTTTAGCTCATCAGCATTTGGTAGAAATTGTATGCTTACAGTAGGCCATTAAATTGCCTTTATACATGAGATCAAATTCTTCTTTAATTTTAATATAATTAAAACTCTTAATATAGAGTATTTCTGAGTCTTTGAGTCAATTATTATGTCTATTGGGCTTTTCAATATATAAGACAAATCTGGCCCATTTTTCTGGGATATCAATTTTACTCAAGTATTTAGGAAAAGAATATTATTTTTGTTAAGATAAATTTAATTGTATTATAGATTTACTTAAAAAATTGCATGAATTTCAGAGATTAATTACTAAGACTTGAGAGAAATTTCTTGTTTCAGTAACTTCAATTATGGTATGAATTCTTTCATCTTAACTGAGGCAGATAATAATTTACATTATTCTGTGTAGACAATATAGCAATAAAGCAAAGGCAAGAAGTGTAGGCTATCAGGAAAAAAAGGAAAATGGGAATGAATTAATGAAAAATTGGGGGCCTCACGTATGTATTCATTTAGCAAGCGAATTATTCAACAGACATATGCATCAGAGCTGTCCTGAGCTCTGGAGATCTAAAGAGGGATCAATTCTCAAGAGCTTGCAACTTAGTTGGAGGAACCATGGTATAGGTATAATTACAGCACAGTGTGATCAGTGCTGGGAAAGAAGTATATATAGAGTGCCAATGCAGTGCAGAGTGCCAACCCTGATAACTTTAAACAAGTTAAGAGTAGGGATGAAAAAGTGACAGAGATGATACCATATATTTGTATAGTACTTTTTGATTTCAAAGCATTTTCACATAAATTATTTGGTGGTCCCCAAGCACTTTGAGGTAGAACAGATTATCTTAATAAATGCGGGAGAGATTTTTCAGTGTTACTTTTTCAGTCCATGCCCTGGTCTTCTGTGTCTAAACCCATTACATGTCCATGATATCATCTTCCATTCATGCCATTCAAATACGATGCCACTGATGCTAATTAGGAAATAGAAGAATCTTAATGTTGTTTTATTTTCCTTTTTTAAAAAAAAATATAAATGCGAAGAAGTGATTTTGGATAGAAACAAAATCTTTCACTTTTTAACATTTCGATAACACCTGCATGATGCTACTTGACTGATTGATTTTGCCAGTATTAAAGGCTGATGAATAAAACTCCTGCCAATCACTGTTTTCTTGGTCTGAGGAAGATAACTTTTCTTCCTTTTGAAGTACTTAAACAATTCTTTTCATATTTAAAGATTAAAGCCTGTCTCATTGGTTTCCTTTAAAAATATGTTTTCCAACTTGCGCTGTGTGTTATTATAACAAATATAAACATTAGTAAAAGCTCTGAGTAAGCTTTTTCCTTTAGATAAGTGCTGTGCTACTAGAACATATGACATCATATTTGGCTCCAATGTTTGGAAATGAAACAGTATAAAAGATGACAAGTTCTAGTAGCCACGTCATAACAGGAGATGAATTTGAAACAAGACTGACAAAATAAGGTTTGAGGAAACTGACTATTTTTTAAATGGTACATTTATCATGACAGTCTTGGGGTTAATCTCTGGCACCAGCGCAAGGATGAAATGAGGTAATATTTGCACATGTTTGTGGATAAGATAACTAAAGGGGGGAAAGCCCATTTCCAGGCTAATGTGCAACTGAGATTATGTACTTGATGGCTGGAAACTGCTGTGTGATTAGGATAATACAGGGTCCAAATGGTGCTGCTGGTGAAGTGCTGAGCAGGCACATTGAATCTGAAGGACTCTGAATAGGGCATGAAAAGAGGAGGAGGGGAAAGGAGTAGGCTAGGGCCCACCAAGAGAAGGATCTGGAAAGTCAGAAATGGGAGGTAAACTACCAGCTCCCTCATAGAAATAACATGATAAGGATTAGTAATTAAAACTTCACTGAAAAGTGAAATCTGATGATGAAACTAGCTTAATGCTGTTCATGTATACATTAGGATATGAGAGGGGAGACTGTAACACTGACTTCCATTGCTTACAAACCAGATGTTATTACCATCAGAGAAATGTTCAGTGGTCTCTTGTGGACCCACTTTGTTTTATCCTACAGCTTTGAGGAAGGGGAAAGAAAGCATTGTGCGGGATGTGTTGACTGAAGTGCACCATTAATTTCGTGTCTCCTATGTAAAAAGCACTTTTAAAGTGTGCCAAGGCATTTTAAGTGTTTCAACAACATGTTTTTGTGACAATAGAGAAGCAAGGGTACATTTTCATGGTATCAATAAAAATATCACAGTAATTTACAGGGTTGAACTGAACTCTAAATTGGATCACAATGAAACTCTTTCAGAGTTAGGGGCAACTTTTGGTCCATGGAGATCAGAATAAACATGATCTCTGATTGTCTCCATGATCTGAAGTCCCAGTTGCCAGGGGGCTTGAGTTTAATGGAGCGCCCCATCTTTGGAACTCTCTTTTCCTCACCCAGCAGATCCCAGATTTACAAGCTTTGAGGTCTTCATAGGAAATAAAAAAGAAAGGCACATTTGTTTCTTTCTTAACTGGTGTAGGTTTCCAGATGGTACTAGAACTATTATTGGCTGAGAAGAAACACTTGTTTGTGTCTCAGTCTTGTACTTGGTTCTGCAGACTTGGCAAATGGCTCACTTTGAATATCTAAACAAATAAACAAAGCATTTCCAGGATTTGCTGACACTCAATATTTTATTCTTTTCAAATTTCCCCAGGAGCAAACACCAAAAGCTAACTCTAGTTTCTGTTCAGTTCAGAATTTGTTCAGAGCATTATACTGGTAAGAATCCCATATGGATTGTCCCAATTACGGTGTCTGTGGATATAAGATTCCTTGGTTGTTTACTAGTGAGTTAGTTGCACATGGTAACAAGATAGGGACTTGTTAATTTAGCTTCCTCAGTGACATGCCTGAAGGGACACTTTTACATCAATGTCACATTAAGTTTTGACTATTCAAAGCATAAGACTAGGCTAGTATGTAAAGATGATTAGGATGAATTTTCTGAACTAAAAGTATCTATGATATCAATAGTACATATCAATAGCCCATATACTGCATTTCAAATCTTTTACTTTAAGAGAAATAGTGAAGGAGGCAGTGATAGAAAGAGAGAAAGTGGTAGAAAGAGACACATGGGTTTTGCCATCCAGATGTGTGTCAGTTCAAATTCTGGCCTAGAGCGCGTCCTTTAACTCTTGGTTTCCATATAGGAATAGTGGGGAAATTGTAGTTACTTTACAGGGATATTACGAACACTAAATAGAATTCTGTATAAAAAGTGTCCAGCATATGCCTAATATATAAAAGGAGTTATATAAACATTTTTTGAAAAGCAATTAAGGATCCATATATGAGGGGATATATGGATCCCACTGCAAGTAAGTAGCCTTTAGGGAGAGTATTGAAGGACACACAGAATTTCATACTGGTGACTTGCAGAGCACTGTAGAGGAAGACAGAATAGCAAAGGGATAAGGAAGGAAGTATATTTGGGGAATAACATGCAGTTTAATTTGACCTAAGGTAATACAAGGAAAAAAGCTTTGTGTAGGAATGGAATAGAGATATAGGGTCCTGTAGCATCTCCAAATGCAATGTGAGGAATTATAAAATTTTGTGAGGCAAAAACTATAAGTAGTCACAACACGTTATCCCAAAAGAACATTGATCTTGTATATTCACTGGATGACAGTCAGGGTAAGCAGAGGTCAGGAAACTGGTTTGGACAATTTTAGAATGATTCAGAAAAGAAGAAATGAATGTCATACAGCTGTGGCAGAGGAAAGGATAAGACTCCCTCAGTCCCAGACTCTGAGAATATAACCAGTCCCTGAAAAGAATGTGTCTAATATAAGATTGCATACTGAGTAAATAAGGAAGACAAAGAGGAATGGCCAACAAAGTAAAAACCACAGGAGAGGAAAAGATAAGTAAAAATGGGAAAGGAAGTGAAGAGAAAAATGAGAGGGATGTTTTGGAACAGCTTGAGCTCATTCACAAGCAGGGATGTGGAATTGTAGCCATTAAAAATTAGATTAACACTTCCCTTCTTTTTTCTTTCACCCTGAAGCCCTCACCCCATGCACTGCCCTTCATAAATAATACTTGATGAAGATGGTGATGATGTGTCCTCTTCATGTTAATCCAGGCAGTTCTCAGTTATGAATGGATTTGGTTCCAAAAATCTGTTGTAAGTCAGTTGTTTGGCTATTGGAATGTATTTTTCCTTTGAGACAATGTAACACTCAGTGGTTAAATTCTCAAACTACTTCACAAAAGGCTATTTAATCCACAATGTGTCAGAATTACAGTGCTAATGTACTGCAGAATAGTAATTCCTTATAGGCATATTATAGACTTCTTCATGGTTTGCAAAGTGCTTTTGCATACATTTTGAAAAATGGAACATCTCTGCATAATATTTTTTCCACGGAAAAAATGTGTTCCAAGTTTTAAATGCAGAGGCCAGTTACACATCCTCCACCCACTCTGGTTTCAGTGAAAAGACTTGGCTTCCCTCAAGGAGAGACTCCCACATTGCCCTTCCCAGAAACGGTCATTGCAAGGAACATCCTAAGGTGGGAGCAGGGAGACAGATAAGTATGGGTCAGGGCAGGAGACACCATGGTGAGCTGGACCATCACTGACTTCACAGTCAGAAGAGGGAATTTCAATCTAGATTCTGCCACTAACCAACTGGTAGACTTATGTGAGTGTTCAGTCTCTCCTCCTGCTGAAAGAGGGTCACAATACCTGCCAGAGGGGTTTGAGATGAGATGTACGAGGGAGCACATAGCAAGGTATAAACATAGTGGATGCTCAAAGTGTTCACTGATGGGACAAAGCAAAGGTTCAGGGAGTGGGAAGAGCTTCTGGTGGAGATATCTCCTGAGTGATTAACCAGTTTCCAGAGGAGGAATCATAAAGGTTCCAGAAGCTGATTCTCCTTGATGACAGTGGCAGCGTCAGCATCTGTTTCCACATCAATATTGTGAAGACAACAATCAGAAAATGGTACCAGGGCTGGGTTGTATTGGCACTGTCACATAGACCCTACATCTCAGTTGCTCACACTCACGTGAAGTTCCATGGCAGCTTTCCTCCATGGTGTTTCAGTGATGTGGGTTTTTTTTTTTCCATCTGTGGCTCTGCCTAACTTCAAGACTTGGCCTGAAGCTGGTGAAAGAGGAAAGAAAAAGTTTTATTGTTGTATTGTGTATGGGAGGCTTTTCTGGGTCAGAACTGGAAGGGGCTCCTGTCCCTTCTACTTATAGATCAATGGCTAGCATCATGTGATCACATCAAACTGCAAAACATTGGAAAACATAGTCTTACTACCTTCCCAGGAAGAGGAGAAAATAGTTTTGGTGGTCCATTAGCAGTCTCCAACAAGTAGCTGCTTGTTGGTACAAATTGTTGATACAAATGATACTTTAGTGTCTCTCCTCTAAGAAAGTGTTTAAACAGTGCCAAACTTTATAACATAAAGTAACTTCTTAACCTTACTGATGATGTTTTTTTTTATTTGTTCAAATTAGTTATATATGACAGTAGAATGCATTTTGACATATCATACATACATGGAGTATAACTTCTCATTCATCTAGTTGTACATGATGTAGAGTTATACCAGTTGTGTAATCACATATACACATAGGGTAATAGGGTTGGATTCATTTTACTGTCATTCTTATTCCCATACCTTTCCTTTCCCTTCACTCCCCTCTGTCTAATCTAAAGGTACTGGTGGTGTTCAAAGACACAGACAGTCACTTTTCATGGGGTTCTATTCTTTCTTTCATTTTTTAAAAAACAGATTCAATATCAGGATATTCAAGTCAAACCATGGCTCTTGTTGATGAAACCAGGTATCTAGATTCCAACCTTTTCTGGATGACCTCTGGAAAAGGTCTGGAAAAGGAATGGATTTTGGAGTCCCATCACTTCAGTAGGTCAAAGTACATTTTGGTGTTAGGTACAAGAGGTACATAAGTCATGGAATCCTCTTACAAGAAGCTTAAAAATCTAGTGATGGAGATAGAAACATAAATAAGGAATGCCAGTACAGTAGGATTAGCACAGTATTGCACATGTTCATGAGGTGATGACTTCTTAGAGTAAAAGGAGCTGGCAGTAAGTAAGCTCTACCAGGTAGCAGACAACCTTCTCCTAGGATTATAATCGGTAATATCACCAACGTAAAGGGAAAAAGGGGCAAGTGAGGACATCCATTGGAATGGAGGTGAGGGTAGGCAGGAGCCAGCACACAAAGGATCTCATTAGCCATGGCAAGGGGATCAGTCACTCTCCTCTGGCTGACTAACTTCACTGATGCATAAGCCCAGTGAGCATGATTTAAGAATTTTGACAATTTATTTGCAAAAATGTCTTCCCAAAGGTCTCTATATAACAGAAACAGTAAGGAAGGTTGAAGATTATGTGCCGTGTGTCCTTTAGGCTATAAAATTATTTGTTTTCCTAGAGGAAGATTTCTCAAAGTCAAGTTAAAGTACAAGTAAATGCATCCCATTGAAAGTTTGGGGGCATTCCAGGTTGCATTGATTTAAATATTGATTTATCAACCAACATTTATAAAACAGTTTGCTTTACCTACTCCAAAAAAAAAAAATGGGCAAATAAATGGGACCATAGATAGAAGAAAGGAGAACAAGAATCTGTAGAGTATGAACCAAGACATTTCAGTTACCTGTTAAATCTGGGATGCTTGGCGCATTTTTCAGTTTGTGAAGCACCTATACATTAGAGTGGCTTTTGACTGTGGCTGCTCGTTATAATCACCTGGAAATGTTTTTTAAAAATTTGATACCTAGCCTATACCCCAGAAAAATGGAAATCTCCAGAAGTGGAGCCAGGTACCAACCTTTTCTGAAGCTCCCCTGTGGCTCTAATATGCAGCCCAGTTTGTGAAGCACAGGTCTATTAGATAGGGTTACCTGTTACATGGAAATGACAAGTTCCAATGAATCAAATCAATTCATTTAAATCATATGCCAAGCACTGTGTCTGTTCCTGAGGGGGTGCTGAGATAAGGGTTCAGCATTCAAGTACATCACACTTCAGGAGAGGGGTTGGGCCTTCCTGGGGCTAGAGGAAGGGTAAAAGTTGAAGAGACTGGGCAAGTTTCCTGCAACAGGAGGTGTAGACCAAGAGTGAAACTTGTTTCGTTTCCTTGACCTCTTAATAATGCTATCCTATTCTTCAGGGTAAGGTAAGGTCTGATTCCTTTTTGGGTATTGCAAATGTACATCACTGAAAGGAAGAGAGGAAACTTCAAGGTAGATATTTGATAACAGTCATGTTCTGTAACTGGAGAAACTGAATTATAAATCTTGAAGGACTCACTGGGAGGGATGCTAGACAGAGATTATAAGCCAGGAGAACCAGCTCCCATGCTTATGTATAGTAGACCATAACTTTTGCCTATCTACTTTGGTTTCAACTAAGAACTTTTAAGAAAGGCAAATCAAGGATCGATTTTTATAAAACTACTTAAAAACAACAATATCTTCATGGATAAAACAAATACAGTATTCACCTAAAACTTAAGAATAAATATTTTAAAAAAACTTATGCAGTAAAGTTTATTTAAAGTTATTAAAAACACAGTATCTTGAACATACAATATATTTTTTCTCTTTAATGTTTATAACTAAAAAGCTCTGGTAGCCAATAATCTCCTAGGATTATAATCTATAATATCACCAAAACATGAAGATACTTTTAACTCATCTGGTAACTGACGAATAAACCATATGAATACCCATCTCTTTATTTTACATTTCTTTCATGGGCTAGACTATTCTATACCTTTTCCAAACTAGGATCTATAATCATTATTTCTTTTCTCTTTATCACATGGTTGTATGTCATGGATGGAGCACAAGCATTGAGCTCTGGTTCTGCTCAGTATGTCTCTGGGCCTGTGTTTCCTTGTCTGTGAAATAGTGACAGCATATGTTTGGTTGAGAAACTTAAGTATTGGGAGGACTAATTCTAACAAATGTGAAAACAAATGTGAAAGAGCCATATACAAGTTTTCATATTTATTAAATGAATACTTGTAAATGAGTTGTAGAGACATGTGTTGCTCTTTAGCCGCTGAAGTACACATAGAATATGCATATAACATACTGATGCTCTTTTTTAATATTTATTTTTTTAGGTGTAGATGGACACAACACAATGCCTTTATTTTTATGTGGTGCTGAGAATCGAACCTGGGTTCTGCCCATGCTAGGCGAGTGCTCTACCACTGAGCCACAATCCCAGCCCCATACTGATGCTTTTAAATGAATGTTGTTTGGACACCTTTTCCCATGTTCTGGAAGAAGTTGTAAGAGATTTGTACATAGTTCCTGCAACATTGATTGTGGGGATGGGGGACGGATTTCTTTGTGAAACTTTGTCACTTTTTCTAAGTGAATAAAAGCTAAATCAGAAAACAATGTCACAGTAGCTTACAACAATTTTACATGTCCCACAACAATGTAAAACATAAGATAATTTCTATTATAACTTAGAGATCATAACTGGATTCTTCAATATTGTCATGGCTAATATAAGATCAAAAGTTCACTTCTATAATTTAACGTTTTAACTAATGAAATCCACTTACTTAGATCACATATAGAGTTAATTTTACATCGATCATACATAGAGTTAACAATATTTATAAAAGGCAATGACTTCTAGGTACCGGAGATAACAGGTAAACAATTTGTGTGAGTTTTTTCTCTGATTTGTCTCATATTAACAGTCCTTTCGAGTTGTTGCTGGTGTTTTAAATTAAAACATCAAGTCAGTTGATACATCTGGCCTTACTTGGTGGTTTCCTAACTTGCCAATGTTGTACCTTAAATGTACTTACATTAATCATAGTTCAAAATAGCCACATCATTAAATAATCATTTTTTTTAAAGTTTATGTTCTTAGAAATGGTACATACACCCGCTTCAGTTTTTGTTGTCAAGTCAGGAGCTGGGGTGGGAGTGGGAAGGAAAAGAGTGCCAAGTCCGCTTGCTGGGCCATGGGCTCACTCCCCGAGCTGTTTCATGTGAGCTTCAATTCTGTTGCCAACGGGAGAATGGAGATGCATGCGGCCACATTGTCATCCTCTCCTGCCAGCTGCAAACCTCATCACAGTTCCTGTGAAGTACATTTCCACAGATCAGGTTTCTGCCAGGGAAGACTTTAACAATCTCCTACTCTGCTTTCAACCAACAACAATTAGTATTAACAAATGGTGCAGGCCACTGCCTAGGATTACATATGATTTCTATTCAAAAAAGACACACTTTTACTGGAACCAGACCCACATGCTGAACACTTGTGTTCCCCTCTTAGATATAATGAAGCTGAGACAGTTTCTATCTTTCATTTAAATAAGAAATCACTCTCACAACTTGAAATCAAGTTGGCTGTTTTCCCTTGGATGGGTAAGCCATCTGGTAGGGGGGAACTTTTGGAGCACTTATGTCCAGGCCAGGAGTTTTGGGGAAAAAAATCATTATCCTTTTGTCCTTTCATGCCTTATTCTTTTAATGTGGTCAAATGTTTTTTAAAAATATTTTCACAGCAGGTTTTTCTTTCTTACTTTCAGATAACACATATGGCAAATACATTAAATTCTTAATACATTCTACAGTCAAAATTTGCTCTTTCAGAGTGTGGAGCAGAAAAGCACAAATCCTGATTGAGGTCTACTATGGCTCATGGTAAAACAATGAAGATTCAAAAGAGTTCATTCTCTTGGTCCACTACGTACCTCTGACCCTGCTAATATTGCTATGCTGTTTTCCATGATAGGGGAGTATTCAAGGTAAAGAAGGGTCAGTTTGCTGGGAGTGGTGGCATGTGCCTGCAATCCCAATGGCTTAGGAGGCTAAGGCAGGAGGATTGCAAGTTCATAGCCAGCCTCAGCGACTTAGTGAAACCCTAAGCAACCTAGCGAGACCCTGTCTCAAAATATAAAAAAATAAAAAGGGCTTCATTTCTATAAAGCTTATGATTGCCTATTAAAGGACATCCTTAGCATGTTCAGGGATTATATTGATTGTTTTCAGATAAATTCTTGAAAAATTGGTCTCAATGGGTGCTGTTGACCCAATCACTCTTGTGGTGTTTTCTTCGTGGGCAAAGGCTGATTACACCAAAGTGTTAAGAAACCTATGGAGAACTACCACCCTACTCTAACAATTCTATTACCGTCCTTCAGCTTCATAGACAATTCAGTACTGAGTTTAAAGATTAAAGATTGCTGAAAATATCATTCCTATTTTACAGATAAGATAGTTGAATTTCAGAAAAATTAGACAATTTTTTTTCAAGCTCAGATAGGTCAGAGGGAAAAGGGTGCTAAAACCTGAATAACTTTTTGGCCTTTAAGAGTTTTACTTATTTTACCATGTTGTAATGTATGAGTACTGCGTCTTTGAGTAATTTTTTATATCATAGTGACAATTGTAGAAAATCAGACATTTTAATAAAATTATGAAACAACATGGATCCTAATTAGGAACCTGTTGTTAGCTTAGGCAAAGAGCTTCTTTTAAGTTATCGAACAAGTAAATAATGCATTTTACATACAAATTTACTACTCTAGAGTCATGAGGAATATTTATCTAGTAGTCAACAAATCATTTGTAAAGGAGTAGCTATAGACTGTGAAAAAACATTTGCAATAGACATACTTGTTTACAAAATAAACTGGAAAACTCAACAATAAAAAATAATGCAATTAAAAATTGACAAAAACATAAACAGGTATTTCATTGAAGAGGATAATCAAATGGCATATAATCAAATGGCATATAAGAATATGAAAAATATCCAGCATTATTTGTTGTTAGAGAATTTCACATTAAAACCATAATAGGATACCTAAGAGATTGCCTATGCTGCAGAAAATTATATATATATATATACACGTATATATAATTTTTTACTTTGCAAAATAAAAATTATATATATAAGATTATATACACATAATTTTTTAATTTGCAAAATAAGAAGCATTAACAAACAGTAAAATAAATCTGTTACTGTGTTACTGTGTTACATATGATAAATGAGAGAATGAACAATTGCAACAAAAGCATTCCACCAATCTTTTCTCAGGAATATTATTGGCTATTTTGTACATATGTTCTAGAATAAGTACCCTGAATATATTTAAACATTTGAATATTAAATTTCAAAATCCATCACCTTGATGTTAATTTCCTCAAGGAGAATGAAGAAGAAAATCAGAGGTTAAGTCAATGGCACTGAAAGACTATGTAATGGCTTTGTAATGTGTCAGTTTGGTTAGGCTGAACGAAATTTGTCAGAATCCTCTTTCTTGTGTAGCATGGGCCACAGGGAGGGATTCTTAGGAGATATGGAAATTGGTATTGAAGCAGCAAGACTTTTGCAGCTCATTTGCCGACTTACCATTGTTGTGAGGTAGAAGTGGGGTCTGAGACTGCTCTACCTTCTCCTGGATCCTCCTTCAGTTTCTCTGACTCCCTGGTCTGGTGTGTGTAGCTCTGGGATGGGGGGAGGGTTATTTCTGTAGGACACTTGTATTAGGTTTCACAGTCACAGAGGTGAGGTGTGAAATAATTTCTTATCTTAGTCCTCTGGTTAGATGTTTGTCACCTACCTAGTGAGGATAAAACCAAGATATCTGCAAGCCTACCTTCATTTCTAGAGGCTTCCTAGAAATTAAATTTAGTTCAGCCTTTCTTTGCACTTTTCAGCCTCTGGAGGCTGCCCACTTGCTTTGGCTCATGGTTTTTCCTTCCACTGTCTTGGAAGCCAACAATGGCTGGTCCAGTCTTTCTTATAGCTCATTGCTCTGGCACTAACTTTTCTGCCTCCTTCTTCCAATGTCAAGGAGCTTTATAGTTACATTGGGGTCACCCAGATAAACCAGAATACACATCTCATCTTGAGGTTAGCTGATTTCAACCAACAACCATTGGTATTAGCAAGAGGTTCAGGCCACTGCCTGCAATTACATATGATTTCTGTTAAAAGAAGATGAACTTTTACTGCAACCAGCCTTATATGTTAAACACTTGAACTCCCCACTGTAGATGTAATGCAGTTGAGACAGTTTCTCTTTCATTTAATGTTAAAAATCACCCTCATATTTGAAATCAACCTGGCTGTTTTCACTTCCATCCAAAATCCTACTTCCCCTTTGCTGCATACAGAACATATTCACAGGTTTCAGGGATTAGGGCATATTTTTTTTTGGGGGGGGGAATCTACTACTCTTTGTTATCAAGGTCAGGTGCAACAGGAACTGGCATGGGTTTCAGTTGTCTTTGAAGGGTATTTCTAGCTCGAGCTTTTGATCCGAGTTTGTTCTTATTCCTCTCCACTTCATATCCCTTTTCCTTCCCCCCACTTTTTAAAATTTCATATTTTTAGTAAATGATTCATCAAAATAAAAAATTGGAAACAAAAAATGGATTTAAGAATTTCAGCTTCTGATAAATGTGGCATGAAATGAACACAAGTAACATAACTACATACATTGCAACTACATAAAAATGTATCTACAAATATTAAAGCAAATGGCATAAATAGCTAATAGTTTCCTTTTCTGAATGTTTATCCTGTGGTCTTCAAGAGGCAGCATCAGCTACCGACAGGACAGGAATCTTTCAAAGATTGCTTAATCATCTCCTGATTCCCTATAACAACTACCCATCTCTGAAAATCAATGTGTCTGTCTGTCTACCTGTGTGTCTACCCATCTTCTATCTAATATCCAGTGGTTTATCTTCTCGGGTTGATCCCTGTGTGGTATAGTGCTCAATTCATCCTCCAGTAACTGCAGGTATAAGGGAAATGAACTGATGTCATCATGACAAGTGGAGGTTAGAGTCAGTTTGGCACAAGGTCTACGTTCAGAATCATTTCAGCTGTAGGGTCATCTCTCCCTTTTTCTCTTTGATTACTTAGTTTCTTAGTGCATTAGACCATAGTTAGTCACATGGGCATGCCTAGTTTCTAGGGGAAATGAGAAGGGTAATCCTTTATGTTCCTAATAATGAAGAAGAAGGTGATACTAATGAATAGTAGTCATGTCCACCACAAGAAAGGTAAGAGAGAAATATGTGACAACGAAGGAAATGAGAGGCCATGGATAGAAAACAAAAAGGGTAGTTACAAAAGATGAGCTTTGCTTGGATTTGCTTGGATCTCTCCTCTTTAAGTCCTAACAAGAGGCTGCCATGTCATCATCATTTATTTAGCCCTTTGCTTGTCTGGATGGGGAAAATAATTTTGGATTGTTCAAGGCTATAATGGCAATACTATCATTAGAAAAAGGAAAATTGTGGGGAATTTTTTTATATAAACATTTTCATGATTTTCTTCTTTAAAATCCAGGTACAATGTGAAAAATACAAGGGATATTATGGAACTAAAACACTTTAAATGTAAAAACACATTACTTACAGGCAAATAACTTATTCCTTTAAGTACACCATATTAGGCAAGCAGACAATTATGGGAAATGAATTTGAACAACTTTGGGTGCAGGAGAAATCTCCAACTGTTTTTTATTAAGCAATGAAATTTTTCATGAAAGAGGTGGGAGTTAAGGTTCTTTTGTAAAGAATTAAGGGAAAAAATTGATTTTGGCAGGAGGCTCTTTTTCTCTAATGTTTTCCAAATCGACTAGAAATATCTAGATTATTTCCTCTCCCTATTTTCTGTCTTACCATCTGACTCTAAGTGGAATGTCGTGGTAGTTATGCAAGTGCAATCATATCATGTAGGCAGTTTAGAAAATATGGTAGTGTATGTATGTTCACAAAATTCCTGTAGAAATAATTGGTATAGACAAGTCCTTTCCTTGTGAAGTTCACAAAGAAACATTAGCAGTTACTCAGAACTGCCTGGAAATTTGACAGTCTGGAAAAATATTGAAATTTGGTAGATGTCTACTCTTCACATATTGAGAAAAGCATGTCCAATTTATCTTCTTGTTCAACTTCATTCAAAATTTCAGCATTTGCTGATCAGCTGGTGTACTGATGTGGTTGCCAGAACACCACTCCCTCCAAGCACACTTATTCAACCACCCACATCCTGGCCCCTGGCCCACTGGCACACTGGCTGTTCTTTGTGAATCAGGAGGAGAGTGTAAACTCAATCAGCTGCACACACAATGGCACATTCTTGGAGCGTGGCTGTCTAGACCACTTCCTTCGCACAGTGGCTCAAGGGTCTTTTTATGGAACAATTACTGAAACATTAAATTGCAAGTAGTGGCTTCTTCAACAGATTCCTTACCCAGTTCTGACAGTGGTGTTTTTGAGTGGTCTTCTGTGGATCAGCGTGGTCATTAACTTGCCTGTTTACATTAGCTTGGAATGCATTCCCTTGCAGAGGTGCTCTGCACCTCGCACCTCTTCTCTCCAGAAAGGAAGAGGATTTAGTCTTCTGTCCTTACTCCCCCCCACCCCCGTTTCTTTTGTGGTTTTCTGGACTGTGATGTAAATTTAGGGCAAAAAATAGAAGTATTCAAAATAAACACAAGAACATTCTGATGCTGGTATCTGTGAATTTTCAACTGGTTAGAGAAAGTTGAAGTATTTAAAAGGATATTTAATGCCTCTGACCTCCTGAAACTGGGTGCATGGCACCACACTTGTTGGCCAAGTAACTTCATTTCCATGCACCTTATCTTTCCTATTTAAAAGCAAAAAGCAAAACAAGAAACCCAAAAGAAAACGGTGTTCAAATAGTCCCAATTACAAAATATGTGAATATGTGTTGAGAGTGATAGATTAAAACTAAACAGAGGAACTTAAACTGAGCATTTGTTAAATAAAATTGTAAAATAATGCATTATTTTGGAATTTGAAACTATACATTTTTTATGTCTATACTGGGAAAGCTTTCCTTCTAGTGTTACAAAAATGTCATTCCACATTGTCTTTTGCTGATTTTATGATTCCTTTTGCTCAGATTGTTACACTAACTGTAATTTATTATTGTGTATATCTTAGGGCAGATATTATGTCCAACTGTTTCAACATCTCTCATTTAATCCTCTTCCAATTAATTTACTAGATTTTTTTTTATCAAATTCTAAATTCTTGGTAACCTCTGGATCTCTTTCTGTTACATTCACTTTGCCAATGCCATAAAGTTTTAGTTATTGTAATTTTGTATCATGTTTGATAATTGGTATATCAAATAAAGATATCCTGTCTCTCTTTTAGAGGTGCACATTGGAATCAACTTGTTATATTTGTTAAGAAATTATGATTATGATTATGTTGAATTTACAGATGCATCTGGTACAGTTGCTAAATTCATATTGCAAGAACATGGTCTATTTAGGTCTTTCTTTGTGTCATTTCATCTTTCTCAGTTGTTACACAGCCTGAGTTGTTTACATTAAAGAAGAAACAAAACAAGAACAGAAACAAAAACCAAAACCTCTCCATGATGCTTGAATTCTGTCAAACCCAAGTTTCTTTTGTGATTGTTGTTCTAGAAAAGGTCAGATTGTTAAAAGCATTAGTTTTATAAATTAAAAATAATATAATTGCTTTTACCACTTGAGTGTAAATCTGTTTTCTTGTATCACAGAACATCAGTTAGTAGCTGCTTGTTATTGGCTACTAAGTACCGACTGTTATTTCCAGGCAGGGAAGCTTCTGCCCCAGTTTTACAGCACTTCTCCTGATGATCAGTAGGGGGTGCTCCTGCAGCAAGAGGTCCCCTTAATATCTGAATCCTAACAAATCTCAAGTCATAGGAAGTATTGGTTTATAAATTATCAACTGCAGTTCTCACACATTCTAACAGTCTCACATCTGTGGGCATTTTATGTAGAAGACAAGTAATGGGAGAAGGTGAGATCTTCAAAGTGTCTTGTAATCGAAGAAGGCCTGCATTATTGAAGCACAGAAGGCAGAAAGGGATTATAACAAGTCATGTTTGGGCTAACAAGTAGAACCTCTGCTTTTAAGGCCTGTTCTTGTGAGTGCTGGTGCCAGCAGACTGCTTTGTGAGCTGTCAGTTTCCTGATCTTAATTCTTTAAGGGCAACATCTTTTAAAGCGATGCTTTAAAATGGGGAGACAGCTCAGGAAAGCCTTGAATTGGGGGCTGTGGAAGGAAAATAGGTCTGGTTATAGACTATCAGAGAGAAAAAGATTTGATTTTACTTACTGGCTTTGGAGCAGTTTCCCTCATTGTAAATAGAGCCTTCTCTACCTCCTCTACTAGTCTGAGACCAGCTCTTCTTTTTCATGCTCCCAAACCACTCAGTGCTTATTTCTATTTTGCAAACACTACATTTTAAGGCATTCACCTGGCTATTTGTTTATATCTTTTTCTAGGTTAAGCAACATGTGCATAGGACATGTTGTGTTTGTCAAACACAGAAGGCAGGCATTCAGTAATTATTTGTTTAATAGATGAAGGGAAAAAAGGAAGAAAGGGAAGAAGAAAGAAGGAATGAAGAAAAAGGTTTTACACAGCAGGGGATTGTTATATTTGTGGGTAAGTTAACTTTTAAACTGATCCAGAATCTGGAAACATGAGTATCAATGTCACACCAAAAATTACTGGTTTGTACCTAGTACAAATGATAACAAAAAGCAATTTATTGGGCTGGGAATATAGCTCAGTTGGTAGAATGCTTGCCTCACATGCACAAGGCCCTGGATTCAATCCCCAGCACCATTAAAAAAAAAAAAAAAAAAAGAAAGAAAGAAAAAAAGCAATTTGTTTCTAATGAACTTAGTAATAATATTTGTAATACCCAATACATACATATAACTTTAACCACAACTGTAATAAATTCTATTTGATATTTATGTGGATTACAACATTTAATTGAATAAACATTGCTAAAAGTGTCCTTAAAATTAGTGAGGTTCTCTAATGTAGTGTTTGTGTACAATTTTATTAAAATTATATGTTTTCCTGAAATTCAGATATTTCAATGTCAATTCATAATCCCAACTGTGACTTTTATTAGAATGGAATTTTTCTTATGTTTGCCTTCTCCTTCTTGCTTTTTCTTTTTTACTGTAACAAGGAAAAACATCAGATGTCTATTAATTGAAGAGGCTGCTTGAGGAGTTGAAATTCAATAAGGAATTAATTCCTTGTATTACCATTTCCAGTCATACTGTGAACTGTCTTCAAGCAACTGCATATCAAGGTATTTCAGAAGTCCTCTCTCTGGTGGGTAGTTCATTATTTGACAATTACATTTATATGAATTGTTTTGGGGACCCCTAAGGGTAACTTGAATGAAATAGTGATATTTAAATAGAACAACTTTTTAAGATGGTCCCACTCAAAAGTGTCATGTTTATTAATTTTTAAGAAATAATTACATTAATAAAATTGTTTTCTTATATATACCCCTATAGTCAATTAAAAGTGTAAAAATCCTCTGTTTCGGAGATTCATAGCTAAAACAGGATAATATTACATTTTTATTTTAGGCACTTAACTTTTTTTTTAATGATCAATATGGACAATGATTCTTCTGAGCAACTTTTGATTTCAATTTGTTTACTTAGTATCAACTAAATTGAAGCAATGGGAGATTAAAGGAAGCTGAAGAGAAAGCAGGCTTAAGGACAGTAATGACATTTTGACTTTTCTAAGGTTTGTAAATTTGGGGATGGACTTTTATTTATTTTTAAATTATCAGGCCAAAATTCTCACTGTATGTGGGATTGATACTTCTTAAAATTTACTAAATGTTGATTTGATATACTGTATCTGATTAACATGAGATAATATTTATATTAATTTGTACAATATATTCAAATCAATCAAACACAAGTATAGTTGCCTGATTTTTTATGTCTAAAATGATGTAATGAACATAAAATTGGAAGGCAGATGTATTTTAATTTTTCAAAATACTATTAGTATTTGTTGAAAATCAGCTTTGGAGATAAAACTTGCTCTGGAGTCAGATTTCTAGGATTCAAATTCTAGCTATGGCACTTGGAGCTGGGAACATCAGGCATGGGACTTAACCTTCTAAGCTTCAGCCTTCTTATCTGGAATATTCCTTAAGATAGCTACAATCTCTCTTTTTAGTATCATGGGGTGATTAAATGGAATAATTCATGTAAAGCAGTTGGCACGGTGTCTACCATACGGTAAACTTTCATGGAACCTATTGTAGTCTCACTATCCAGGCTAGGCCCACAGGAGAACACAAAAATGTTTAAGACACTGTCTGTTGTCTGTTTTTCAATTAGTAAATTTTACCTATTATGTAAAGATTCTGGGCTCTGTGCAGCAAAAGCACACAATTCATTTAAAAATATTCCTGCCTTCAAAATGTACCTTTCATGTAAATACATGTGTGAAATGGGATATTCCTACATTTTATTTATCACTTTTTGTTGTAAAATAAATATAGCCACATAAAACCACACAAAACAAATGTAGACTTTAGCAAGTAATCATACGGCAAACAGCAGTCTAACCATCATCATTTTAAAAAATAGAATATCAGAGCCTCTCTCCAGGAATGCCTCCCTAGATCATCCCCATCACAGCACCACTTCCCTCCAAAAGTAACCGTGATCCTACGTGTATGGTAATCACTTCCTTGTGTTTCCTAATGGTTTAATCACCTGAGTGAACACCTATACATATTATACAGTCCACTCTTACCCCATTTTTTAAAAAACTTACCTTTTGTACTTCTTTTAACCTACAATTTCTTTAGACATTCATCTCTTTTTCTTACATCATAGCTATGAATACCCCAGGCATCTGGCCTTCCAGAATAAATGGTCATTTCATATGCTCCTCTGTCCTTTGTCTTTCCTGTAAGTTTGGTAGCTGGGTCCAGAAACACAGTTGGACCCAAGTTAAGTCTCTTTGGCAAAATGATAAGTTTTTATCAAGAAGCACATAATATCTGTTTTTTGCTCTTTTTAAATATTTATAGCAGTTGATATTCAAAGCTTACACACATTAATTTATTGGAATTGCAAAACAAGGTAACAATATAACTCTATTAACTCTTTTTCATTTATTAGCTGGGATAATCTTTTAAGACAAAATTTCCTCTCATCTACTATTTGGTTACTTAGTAACACAGTTCCCAAAGGAGAGGTGATGTAAATGCTTGATTCTTTTACTTACTACATTTTCAAAGTTATGAAGTGATTTTTTGTCATACTCAAAGGATGATCAATTAATTTTATCTTAAATACCATTGCAAAATCCTAGACTAAATATATTTGATAATTTTTGTTAATTGTTAATATTATCTTCCCCAATACTTTCATTGACCCATCTTTGGCCAATGGTATATCTTTCAATTTGATATCATAGAATGTTTTTTCCTTAATTTCTCTTATATCAAAATATTTCAGATCATCTTGAACATTTCTAACTGCAGAACTGGAATCATCCATTTCTCTAAGAAGCCCTGGTGTCTTTCAATAGAAAATAGTTTATGAACACCACAATCTAGGCTGCAAGATTTCCCATTGGACCTACATTTGACATGTCTTTTAGTCCCCCCCCCCAGCAAACTTATCCTATCATTTCTAATTCAAATACAGAATTACAGCTTTTACTTTCATTTTCCTTATTACATCTGAATCTTCTTCCTTCTACACTGAGAATCCTGGTTCTCCAGGACTTAGGGAATGATAGAATAAAATGTTACAGAATACTCACTTTCTTTCCTGTGTTACAAATACAACAGCCTCAGCAATAACAGAACTAAGGTCACAACCGTGATTACTGAAAACAGCTAAATCTGTTTCCTTATATACCCTTGCTATTCTTTCCCTACCAATTTTTAACAACATTATACTATATCTATATTAAAACATTACCTAACCATTAGAGTCTATCATACCTTTCTCATTAAATCTTAGTTCTATTAGTAATAGTGCATTTAATGACCTCTCCCATTTTTTTAACAGTAGATGGACACAATACCTTTATTTTACTTTTATGTGGTGCTGAGAATTGAAACCAGTGTCTCACATGTGCTAGGCAAGCACTCTCGAACTGAGCTACATCCCCAGCTCCTTCCCCAGTTTTGATGTTAATGTCCCTGTAGTTGTTTCAATTGTCTAAACCTTGTTCTTCAATAAATTTCAAAGAATGACCTTCCCTAAATTCTTCTATGTTAACAACTGTTTTTTGAAGACTTTTATACAGTTTATATTTCTTCCCTTGAGCATCTTAAATGGATTACCTTTATTTTTTTCTGCCATAATATATTGCTGTCAAAAAAGAGAAAATCGGGGTCAGGCCCAGCAACCAGCCAAGTGACAGCAGCTACACGCGCCTGCGGGGAACGCGGACCGGACCCACTAGGACAGGTCCGGCGGACGGCTGAGGGCTAGGCCCATCCCCTCCCCCAGTGTCTGCAGGTAGGCGGGACTGTGAACACCAGCAGAGCGGGCCCAAAGCCTGTTGAGGGGCAGAACCGGCCCCTCCCCCAGTGCCTGCAAGCTAGGCGAACCTGCAACCCATTGGGAGGTTAGGCCCAGCAACCTACGGAGTGACACAGGTGCCCCTGGCACCTGCTGGGTAGGTGGACCTTTGACCGACCAGCAAAGCAGATCTAGGGCCTGCCAGCATGGTAGACGGATCACACTAATTGGAGGAGAATCACAGCCACTACCTGCCCTGCAAGGGTGATTTTTCAACTATACAAGAGCAATATAAATAAATAGAGGGAAAATATCAAAGACACAACAATTTCACCAAGCAGAAAGAAACACCAGCAGTATGAAACGACAAGGAAAGAAAGGACCACAGGCAATGCAGGTCAACTCAACTTTAGAAGAGGCAATAGGTGCAACAGATGGAATGTCAGATAGAGAGGTCAGGACATACATGCTTCAGATGATCTGGAGTCTCAAGGAAGACATGAGACAGCAAAATCAGACAATGAAAGATCACATTGACAAACAAATCCAGGAAGTAAAAGATCAATTTCACAGGGAGATAGAGGTAATAAAAAACAAACAAATAGAAATACTAGAAATGCAGGAAACAATAAACCAACTTAAAAACTCAATTGAGAATACTACCAGCAGAGTGGATCACTTAGAAGATAGAACATCAGACAATGAAGACAGAGTATTTCAACTTGAAAAGAACATAGATAGCTCAGCAAGTCTACTAAGAAACCATGAGCAGAACATTCAAGAGCTATGGGATAATATCAAAAGGCCAAACTTAAGAGTCATTGGGATACAGGAAGGCACAGAGCTCCAAACCAAAGGATTAAGCAATCTATTCAGTGAAATAATACAAGAAAACTTCCCAGACTTGAAGAATGAGACAGAATCCCAAATCCTAGAAGCCTACAGGACGCCGATTGTGCAAAATCATAAGAGATCCACACCTAGACACATTATAATGAAGATGTCCAACATACAGAATAAGGAGAGAATTTTAAAAGCTACAAGGGAAAGGAAGCAGATTACATTTAGGGGTAAACCAATCAGGATAACAGCTGATCTCTCAACACAGACTCTAAAAGCTAGAAGATCCTGGAATAACATATTTCAAACGCTAAAAGAAAATGGATTCCAACCAAGAATCGGGTATCCTGCAAAATTAAGCTTCAGGATGGAAGATGAAATTAAAACATTCCACGACAAACAAAAGTTAAAAGAATTTGCAGCTAGAAAACCATCTCTTCAAAAAATCCTTGGCAAAACACTACAGGAAGAGGAAATGGAAAACAACAATGAAAACCAACAGTGGGAGGTAGGACAGTAAAGGGGGGAAAATAATCAAAGAGGAAAACAAATCAGGTTTAATAGCATTAATAAACAAACTATGGCTGGAAGAACAAACCATATCTCAATAATAACCCTAAATGTTAATGGCTTAAACTCACCAATTAAGAGACACAGGCTAGTAGAATGGATCAGAAAACAAGACCCAACAATATGCTGCCTGCAGGAGACGCATTTGATAGGAAAAGATATACATAGACTGAAGGTGAAAGGTTGGGAAAAATCATATCACTCATATGGACTGCGGAAACAAGCAGGAGTGTCCATACTCATATCAAATAAAATAGATTTCAAGCCAAAGTTAATAAAAAGGGATAAAGAGGGACACTACATACTGCTCAAGGGAACCATACACCAACAAGACATAACAATCATAAATATATATGACCCAAACAACGGGGCTGCTATGTTCATCAAGCAAACTCTTCTCAAGTTCAAGAATCTAATAGACCACCATACAATAATCATGGGAGACTTTAACACACCTCTCTCACCACTGGACAGATCTTCCAAACAAAAGCTGAATAAGGAAACTATAGAACTCAATAATACAATTAACAACCTAGACTTAATTGACACATATAGAATATACCACCCAACATCAAGCAGCTACACTTTTTTCTCAGCAGCACATGGAACCTTCTCAAAAATAGATCATATATTATGTCACAGGGAAACTCTTAGTCAATATAAAGGTGTAGAGATAATACCATGCATCTTATCTGATCACAATGGAATGAAACTGAAAATCAACGATAAAAGAAGGAAGGAAAAATCATGCATCACTTGGAGAATGAACAATAGGTTACTGAATGATCAATGGATTTTAGAAGACATCAAGGAGGAAATTAAAAAATTCTTAGAGTTAAATGAAAACACAGACACAACATATTGGAATCTATGGGACACATTGAAAGCAGTTCTAAGAGGAAAATTCATTGCTTGGAGTGCATTCCTTAAAAAAAGAAAAAACCAACAAATAAATGATCTCATACTTCATCTCAAAATCCTAGAAAAAGAAGAGCAAAACAATAGCAAAAGAAGTAGAAGGCAAGAAATAGTTAAAATCAGAGCTGAAATTAATGAAATCGAAACAAAAGAAACAATTGAAAAAATTGACAAAACTAAAAGTTGGTTCTTTGAAAAAATAAATTAAATTGACAGACCCTTAGCCATGCTAACGAAGAGAAGAAGAGAGAGAACTCAAATTACCAGCATACGGGATGAAAGAGGCAATATCACAACAGACACTTCAGAAATACAGAAGATAATCAGAAATTATTTTGAATCCTTATACTCCAATAAAATAGAGGATAGTGAAGGCATCGATAAATTTCTTAAGTCATATAATCTGCCCAGATTGAGTCAGGAGGATATAGACAACCTAAACAGACCAATATCAATTGAGGAAATAGAAGAAACCATCAAAAGATTACCATCTAAGAAAAGCCCAGGACCGGATGGGTATACAGCAGAGTTTTACAAAACCTTTAAAGAGGAACTAATACCAATACTTTTCAAGCTATTTCAGGAAATAGAAAAAGAGGGAGAACTACCAGATTCATTCTACGAGGCTAACATCACCCTGATTCCGAAACCAGACAAAGACACTTCAAAGAAAGAAAACTACAGACCAATATCTCTAATGAACCTAGATGCAAAAATCCTCAATAAAATTCTGGCGAATCGGATACAAAAACATATCAAAAAAATTGTGCACCATGATCAAGTAGGATTCATCCCTGGTATGCAAGGTTGGTTCAATATACGGAAATCAATAAATGTTATTCACCACATCAATAGACTTAAAAATAAGAACCATATGATCATCTCGATAGATGCGGAAAAAGCATTTGACAAAGTACAGCATCCCTTTATGTTCAAAACTCTTGAAAAACTAGGGATAACAGGAACATACCTCAACATTGTAAAAGCAATTTATGCTAAGCCTCAGGCTAGCATCATTCTGAATGGAGAAAAATTGAAGGCATTTCCTCTAAGATCTGGAACAAGACAGGGATGCCCTCTTTCACCACTTCTGTTCAACATAGTTCTCGAAACACTGGCCAGAGCAATTAGACAGACGAAAGAAATTAAAGGCATAAAAATAGGAAAAGAAGAACTTAAATTATCACTATTTGCAGATGACATGATTCTATACCTAGCAGACCCAAAAGGGTCTACAAAGAAACTATTAGAGATAATAAATGAATTCAGCAAAGTGGCAGGTTATAAAATCAACACGCATAAATCAAAGGCATTCCTGTATATCAGCGACAAATCCTCTGAAATGGAAACGAGGACAACCACGCCGTTCACAATATCCTCAAAAAGAATAAAATACTTGGGAATCAACCTAACAAAAGAGGTGAAAGACTTATACAATGAAAACTACAGAACCCTAAAAAGAGAAATTGAAGAAGACCTTAGAAGATGGAAAAACATACCCTGTTCATGGATAGGCAGAACTAACATCATCAAAATGGCGATATTACCAAAAGTTCTCTATAGGTTTAATGCAATGCCAATCAAAATCCCAATGGCATTTCTTGTAGAAATGGAGAAAGCAATCATGAAATTCATATGGAAGAATAAAAGACCCAGAATAGCAAAAACAATACTAAGCAGGAAGTGTGAATCAGGTGGTATAGCGATTCCAGATCTCAAACTATACTACAGAGCAATAGTAACAAAAACAGCATGGTACTGGTACCAAAACAGGCGGGTGGACCAATGGTACAGAATAGAGGACACAGAAACCAACCCACAAAACTACAACTTCCTTATATTTGATAAAGGGGCTAAAAGCATGCAATGGAGGAAGGATAGCATCTTCAACAAATGGTGCTGGGAAAACTGGAAATCCATATGCAACAAAATGAATCTGAATCCCTTTCTCTCGCCAAGCACAAAAGTTAACTCAAAATGGATCAAGGAGCTTGATATCAAATCAGAGACACGGCATCTGATAGAAGAAAAAGTTGGCTATGACCTACATGCTGTGGGGTCGGGCTCCAAATTCCTCAATAGGACACCCATAGCACAAGAGTTAACATTTAGAATCAACAAATGGGACTTACTTAAACTAAAAAGTTTTTTCTCAGCAAAAGAAACAATAAGAGAGGTAAATAGGGAGCCTACATCATGGGAACAAATCTTTACTCCTCACACTTCAGATAGAGCCCTAATATCCAGAATATATAAAGAACTCAGAAAATTAGACAATAAGATAACAAATAACCCAATCAATAAATGGGCCAAGGACTTGAATAGACACTTCTCAGAGGAGGACATACAATCAATCAATAAGTACATGAAAAAATGCTCACCATCTCTAGCAGTCAGAGAAATGCAAATCAAAACCACCCTAAGATACCATCTCACTCCAGTAAGATTGGCAGCCAGTATGAAGTCGAACAACAATAAGTGCTGGCGAGGTTGTGGGGAAAAGGGTACACTTGTACATTGTTGGTGGGACTGCAAATTGGTGCAGCCAATTTGGAAAGCGGTATGGAGATTTCTTGGAAAGCTGGGAATGGAACCACCATTTGACCCAGCCATTCCCCTTCTCGGTCTATTCCCTAAAGACCTAAAAAGAGCATGCTACAGGGACACTGCTACATCGATGTTCATAGCAGCACAATTCACAATAGCAAGACTGTGGAATCAACCTAGATGCCCTTCAATAGATGAATGGATAAAAAAATGTGGCATTTATACACAATGGAGTATTACTCTGCAGTAAAAAATGACAAAATCATAGAATTTGGTGGGAAATGGATGGCATTAGAGCAGATTATGCTAAGCGAAGCTAGCCAAGCCCTAAAAAACAAATGCCAAATGTCTCCTTTGATATAAGGAGAGTAACTAAGAACAGACTAGGGAAGAAGAGCACAAGAAGAAGACCAACATTAAACAAGGATGAGAGGTGGGAGGGAAAGGGAGAGAGAAGGGAAATTGCATGGAAATGGAAGGAGACCCTCAGGGTTATACAAAATTACATACAAGAGGAAGTGAGGGGAAAGGGAAAAACAGTACAAGGGGGAGGAATGAATTACAGTAGTGGGGGTAGAGAGAGAAGAGGGGAGGGGAGGGGAGGGGAGGGGGGATAGTAGAGGATAGGAAAGGCAGCAGAATACAACAGACATGAGTTTATCAATATGTAAAGCAATGAAGTGTAACTGATGTGATTCTGCAAGCTGTATACGGGGTAAAATGGGAGTTCATAACCCGCTTGAATCAAAATGTGAAATATGATATATCAAGAACTATGTAATGTTTTGAACAACCAACATTAAAAAAAAGAAGTAAGAAAAAAAAGAGAAAATCTTGTAATTATAGATGAACTTGGGGGACATTTATATGTGATCTCACTTATATGTGGAACTTAAAAAAAATTGAACTCATAGAAGCAGAGAGTGGGTGGATGGTTACCAGAGGCCAGGGACCAGTATGGGATTGGAGAGATGTTGATTAGGGGACATAAATTCAGGAGATCTATCTTATGACATGGTGATCATTGTACAGCAATATTTCAAGGTATTGAATTCTTGAAAATATTTAAGACAGTAGATTTCAAATATTCACACATCAAAATTAAGAAGATACTAGGTAATGGATATGTTAGTTGATTTAATCTTTCTACAATGAATACATATGTCAAAACATATTGTACACCATAAATATATATGATTCTTATTTGTCAATTTAAAGTTTTTTGAAAAAGCCAAATGATAATGATTTTTTTTTGCCTTATAATCAGTGTGTTCTTTTTACATAGATGGAAAAAGGATGCTATTTCTATTTTTTAAAGTCCATTACTTTTATTAAATTATGTGTAGTTTTGGTTGTCTGGGTCAACCAATAACTAATATGTTTTTTCCTTTTTTTAATTTTAGGAAAACTTTCTTGAATTTTATTATTTATATTTGTTCACCTTCTTGTTTTTTTAAAGCAACTTTTAGATCAAGATCTATATATGTCACTTTTCCATTTTTTCCTTTCCCTTTAAGTTTATTTTGTTTTTTTGAAATTGAGATAAAATATCCATAACATAAGGTATATCATTTAATCATTTCCATGTATAGCTAGCTCAGTGGTACTAAGTACATTTATTCTGTTATGTAACTGCCACCACTATCCATCACAAAATTTTGTCCTCCTCTCAAAGAAATGCTACACCTATTTAAATGAGAGTTCAACATTTTTGCCACACCTTTCACTTATTTTTGAAAGTTTTTCATAAGGCATTTTTATGTGTTTATTTGCTTTCTCACAACTTCATTAATATGTAACTGACAAATAAAAATTGTACACACTTAAGTTGTACCACATGATAATTTGATATATGTGTACATTGTGAAATTATTACCATAGTCAAGTTAATTAATATGCCCATCATCTTGCATAGTTGCCATGGCTTATTTGTGGTGAGAACACTTAAGAGCTATGCCCAGAAAATTTCAGGTGCACAATACTTTATTATTAATGGCAGTCACCTTGTTCAACTGGGTGATTTCCAGACCTTTTTGTTCTGCATGATCAAAACTGGTACCCTTTGACCAACATCTCCCCATTTTCCCCATATTTCAGCCCCTGGTAACCACAATTTTCTTCTCTACTTCAATGAGTTTGACATTTTTAGATTTCACAGAAGTTTGATCACATGGTATTTGTCTTTTGGGGGTCTGGCTTTTATTCATCTAACATAGTGTTTTCTAGTTTCATCCATCCATGTTGTTACAAATGGCAGTATTTCCTTCTTTTTAAACTCTGAATGATAGTCATGTGTGTGTGTGTGTGTGTGTGTGTGTGTGTGTGTGTGTAGTAGCTGTGTCATTGGGGGCATACCCAGGAAGGATGCATCTTCTCTGTGGCCCCTTTCCCTCTCTCTGCTACTGACATGAGCTAAGTAGCTTTTTTCTTTACCATACATTTTGCCATGATGTTCTGCTTCACCTGGGTCCAGAGCCAACCATGGACTACATCTTTAAAACCATGAGCCAAAATAAACTTTCTTCCTCTAAATTTTCTTGTCAGATATTTTGGGCACAGTGACACAAAACTGATTAACATACATATTATCGCCAAGAAGTCTTTTCCCTGTATTTTCTCCTAATAATTTCACAGTTTCAGGTCTTACATTTAAGACTTCAATCCATTTTGAGTTGATTTTTGTATGTGGTGTGGGATAGTCCAATTTCATTCTTCTGATGTGTATATCTAGTTTTCTCCTAAAATATTCTCATTTCCCCATTGTGTGTTCTCACAATCTTTATAAAAGATCAGTTGACCAGAAATGCACGAATTTATTTCTGAGCTCTCTATTTTAGTTCATTAATCTATAAGCCCATTTTTATGCCAGTTACTTCCAACTTTTCCTTTAAGTCTGTCATCCATTTCTGAAATTTTCACTTATGATTAATTTTCTCTAATAAACATATCTTATTCTTAATGTCTGTTCACTTATTTTGAAATGTTATAATTCTGATTGTTTTTCCAGCACGTTTCTGTAATGCTGTAATTATTTAAAGACTGTGATTCTACTTCTTATTTTCTCTTTTATTATAATAACTTTGTGTGGGATTTGACCTTAAAACTTTCCTTCTGCTTATTTTTAGGTGTATTTAGTTTTCTATAACTTCAGAAAGTGGCTTGATTCCGATGTATTTTTTAACATCGCAGAGCAAACTCTTTCATTATTTTCATTTGTATTGAAAAATTGGGTTACTTGCTGTCTTTGAGTTTCCATTTTTTTTCCACTTATGCACTTTATTAGAATCTTTCCCTTTGTCTCCATTGTCTCTATTCTTCTCAATTTTGATTCTTCTGCAGGGAGTGTCTGCTTACTGTGAAGCCTTGTCCTGAAAAGCCTGGTCACTTTTGAGAATTTACAAGGGCAGTGGTAAATTGCACTGAGCACTAATGGCGTGGGCAAAATCCTGCTCAGTGTCAGTTTCTCTTCTAGTCCTTTTCTTCTTGGGTTTGTGGAATCCTTTTTTGCCTTCCTCTGATTTCATCCACAAAGATACCAACATTTATATTTTGTGCCTATCAGTTATTTGTCTCTTAATTTCATGTATTTTGGTCTCTGTTAAAATATTTTGCCTAGTTATTTTGGAAATGTTGTTCACAGGTTTTTGGTTTTCCTATCTAATTTCTCTTTCTTTGTTTTTCTCTAAGAATTTGGAAAGACCCAAAACTACACTGGCACCAATTTCCCAACATTCTCCCATTTTCGAGCATGAAAATGATGTTAGCTATGGATTAGTTTATTATTTAATTTTCAACTTTATTAAAAATTAAACTGCAAATCAAATAAAAAACTTTTTAAAAAATAGAACTATATTCAAACTAATAAAAATGGGGCTTTGGGTTTTAGGCAAAGTCTTGCCATGTAGGTAGCTAATTTAAAAGTGATCCCAGGGAACAGTGGTGGAGGACAAAGATGGCGCAGTGGAAAGAGGGAAAAACCAAACAAGGGTACATTATGGAGATGGATTCATCACTGGAAATTGACTGAGGCTGAGATCTTTTATAGAGCTTTACAAAAAGAATCTTAGAAATGTCTGATAAAAGTGGATGATAAAAAAGTAAAGTATTTATTTTCCTACCTTATTTCTGATTGACCTGGAATGGCTCCACAGTGGAATCTCCAACACTTCTGGTCTGAGCATATGAAAATGCACAGTGTTTTCCCCTGGACATCACAGCCATGCATTATTCCGGGAAATCTTATAAAATGTAGGAGCTTGAGAATTTTTACAGTGTTTCGAGAGATATTTACAAAGGTTGGTTGAAAGTTTTGTAACATATCTAAAAAACAAAATCATCTAAATTAATGAATAGTATAAGCAGATTTCAGAGGAAATATATTAAGAATTTAGGTGTAGACTTCAAGTAATGAGATCAACTTTATATGAGCCTGCATGCAATAAATTACATTAATCCAATCAGATTTTGAAGTGTCAATTACAAGCTATTCTCATACGTTAATTAGCTTAAGTTCTTGGAACCTGTAATAAGGCAATCACATGGAAACTTAGTTGAAGTTACTATCTTTTATGGAAGGCTATCACAGAATGTATAGGATATTTAATCTGAGTAGTTTTTCTAGCAAAAGAAAAGGATCCTCCCTCGATTTCCCATTTTCTGATTTAGCTGTCCTTTCTTACCTAGTTTACCTAAAACATATTTGTGAGATGCCTGACCAGACTTAAGACAATGGCATATAAGAAAATTAAATGGCCCAAACAAGAAACAGCTGAGGACCTTGATTTAATTACAACTATTCCAAACTGCATATTCATATAGAGATGTACTTAAAGGAAACAACAGACAAAACTATTTTGACCCAAAGCACTACATAGAAAATTATCTGGCAATACTGTTATAAATGGTGGCTACATAAACTAACTATGCAATAGATGCTGTCAAAAAAGCATTATCTTTTTCTAGGTTATATATACACCAAATGACACTAACTTTAAATAAATCTTTTGACCTCTCTGGGACTTTAATTCCTCATCTATAAAATGAAAGTTGAGATTTCTGTTCTGTAGTTTTTGAGGTTTCTGAGACTTAAGTATGTTAACAGTGCATGGATAAACCATGACATTTTGTTGTTCCTCTTTGGTAACTAGCACCTACTGGATCTTCAGTATATGTTTGATAAATAAGTAAACCCAGAGTCCTTCTCATCAGCTCCTCAGAGAAATTAAGTTGATTTGTGTCTTAGGCTTTTGAATATCTGTATGTGATCCAACAGCTGTGACACATACTTGAGTGTCAGTGAGTAGCCAGATACCACAAATGTTCTTATAGATACTGATCTTAATAATTGATTCAGGTTGTGAATTAACTATTACAAAATAGGTTGAGTAGTGAGCATCTTTGGGTATTTCCTTTGTATAAAGTGCATTAATTTTGATAAAGTTTCACTAATTTGATTTAAGCTTATTTCATATTTTAGATTGTTTAGAGAGTGTCTGGGCTGAATTTTTTTCATGTAAACAGCTCTTTCTTAAGTGATTAATATTAATGTTAATATTAATATTTCTGAAAGTTTTGAGGTGTGAAAAACAGTTTGCAAATATTAAAATTATTCCAGAAATTCTCAGATATGCATATTACACATAGACAAGATAATAACTGAAGTGTTGTCCATAAAAGATACCTGCAAGGTAATTTATATTATTTTGAGTCTCTTCAAAAACTTTAGATTAACTCAGAAACATTTTATTGAAAATTATCTAGTAGTTTTTAAACTAATTTAGACTTGTCCTTCTCTCTGTGGATGAAAAAATTTTGAAAATATTGACATATTTTACATTTTACTAAGGTAAAAACTGAATACATCATAGATAGGTTCTTTTGATCATCAGAATCAAAATTTATATCAAGTGGAATGGGCCATCATAAAATATTCTATTTGAAGAGCAATACTTTTATTTTATAACTGAAACATATTCATCAAGGGCCTCCCTGTGCCTTGGGAGCCAAAATAACATCTTCAGTAAATTTGATATTGAATATGTTGGGAAAAAATTCTTGGGCAAGCCAGAATAGTGAGTAAGGTGGGTATTGGTGCTGATTATAATAAATCCTATACAAAGTTCTTCAGTGACGTTACTGTAAAACTAAGGAGATATACTCCACTGAATATATATTTATCAAATTTTAATGAGTCCTTAAAATGAGGCAATGTATATGCATATAAGATCAATACTCATTCTTAAGATAGTTCTTTTAGCAGAAAAACTTCTACTCAAAAAAAAAGAGAATAGTTTCTAGAGGAAGGGGACACTGTAGATTGCTCTTAAACAGGGTAGAATACATTTAAAATCAGCATCTTTTTAGTTAAGTCATTAAAGATTAAAAAAAGATAGAATACATTTCAAAATGGAGAAATGTGTTTTGAGTTTTGCCACACTCCAATCTCAAGATGTTCTCAGAAACATAAATTCTTTCTACTTCATTCCAATATTTTATTTACAGAGACTTACTAACTGATGCATTGAATTTTAAGATATTGGATCTAGTTTACTCAAATGTAGCAGGGCATCACAGAGAACAAAAAGGTCATGCGATGCATATACCTGCTTTCCTTGTTAAAAAAAAAAAAGGTTTCCTTAGAAGTGAACACATATTTAATATTAGCATGGATTTTTGATTCCTGTTGGTTTTTCTTGAGTATCACTTAGTATTACAGGATGCTTTTTTCTTCTTCTTTTTATCCTTTATGAAAATCTGTAAAAGGGATCAGTTTAGGAATGTGTTTCAGAAGAAATATAAATTGGACAAAAAAGAAAAAGAAATATAAAATTGGAAACTGTTTTTTTTCTTAAAGGGAAACCACTGAACATTTCATGGACTTAATACAAGAAGACGGAAAGCATCTATGGCAGGCAATTACATGTTTTGCAATCTTGATTACATGTGCAGTTAGAGTGGTATTAATACCTGCGAAAAGAAAGTCATATTAGAAAAAAATATTTTTATGCACAAACCAATTTTTAGAGTATTGTTGGATCCTGAATAACACTTTCAAATTTATAAGTTGCCTCCAACTCATAGCTATGTTGCAAACAAAAATATAATATCAATTTATCATAAGACATTATCTACATCTTAATTTTAAAATGAACACTTATTATTGCATTCAAATACATTATCTCCAATAAAATGTTAAAGTTAAAATTATATGCAGATGATAAGTTCTTAATCTTCTAAGTTATAAACTGCTTTGTGTTACTTCCTAAGTGCACCATACCTGTTGATAAATTGGGGGAAGGTTATTCTTTGAGATGGATCAAAGTTCAAAAGATGACAAGCTGTGGAGCAGTTTGGGGTTCAGAGATCCATGTGAGTGGGGATTTTAACTATGGATGTGGTGGGTGGGGGGATCTGGTTCTGTTCCTGGTCTTCAGAGTGTCTTGAACTGTTTTTCAGTGTTCTGGGTTTGGCAAACCAAAGTGTGTTTTGCTAAGCACTTTTCTCTTCATTTTAAGCCCATGTGTATTATAAAGGAAATTTAATCCGTATGTTTTTGATTCCTTTACACTTAACTCATCAAAATGTTGTTTTGTAAGAGCTATTTGATGTCCAAGAAGGCTTTGAGTCTTTTTATAATTTTTAAAAGCTTCCCTTGGCCCCTGAGACACAGGAAGTTTTGTTTTACTAAGAATAAACAAACTAAAAAACAACAACAAAACAAAACAAAACATAGAAATCTTAAGAAGCTAATTTATTGGAAGACTTCAAACTGAGTATAAACATTAAAATTAATCATTTCAAAGCAAATACTATGTGTTTGGGTCTAAGAATTTTACATATTTTGAGCTACTCAGTTCTTGGAAATATCCTGTGAAGTTGGTGCTTTTACCATCTGTTTTAAGAAAGAAAAGTGAAGTTCCATGTTCCCAGGTTGTACAAAGAATAAGGTGCAGCTGGGATTTGAAGCCAGCCACCCTGTGTCCAAACTTTTAACCATTATACTATACTGCCTGTTTTCATGATACTACCTTGTACCTTAAGAACTTTAGATATTACTTAATTAGTTATGAATCCAAGTACTAGATACTGAGAGCTTCATGTTCTTGTCAAGAGAGTTTACTTTGTTATAATGGGCACAAGGTGGGGAACCCTAAATACTGTATTTTTTCCTAGATATCATTTATTGATTCATTCCCATAAGACCTATTGTAGGGTTTCTAGTAATGTCAGGATCTATTTTGGTCATTGGGGATGCAGCACTCATGAATTTTGTTTCCAGATAGATATTATATCACTTTTAAAAGAGCACACCCCTGCAGGAAATTGGAAAAATGCCCGAGCTCTTTCAGATATTTCCAGTCATAACAGGTGGGGCGAGGAGGTCCTCGGCAGACCTGTAGCAACCCCGACCCAGCCTGTGTGCTAGGGAGAATGGATCCAATTAGAAGATGTAAGCATTGGGGATGTCCAGTCCAGCTCCAGAGCAGCCACTACATACTTTCTTGCTAGCAAGTTCTTCTGTGCTCAATAATGTCAAGAAGCAAGTATTCCTATAAAGTAAAATAAGATTTTTATCTTTAAAAATCTGAGCTAAGTTGAGAATAAAATATCTTACAAAACTCCCCAGGAAAGGTCACACTCATTAATATAAGTTGATATGTTTTACTGCATCTTAATTATGAATAAGATAGCAAAAACCAAAAAGAAGTTTAGCAATTAACTCAGTAGGTTAATGTTTATTTGAAAAATCTCATGGGTATTCTACAGAACATTTTAACATAAAATAGTAAGACTAATTTGTAAAACAGAGCAACATTAAGAAAATGAAATTCTGATATTTCTGTTGGTTACAAATGTTCTGTTTATTTTTTAAACATAGCTGAATTTGTCTTTATTTTCACTTGTTTCTTATCTTTTCGATAACTTTTTTCTCATTCAAAGAAGAGAAACATCATATTTTAGATTTTAAAAAATGCAATAGAATTTGGAGCCTTGAATTCAGCTTTGCTTAATGTTTGAAGAAAATCACATTTTCTTAAAGAAAAGGCCACTTCAGTAAGGCATAGTTTGGCTAATCAGAATTTTTTATTGTTTTTGTTCTGGAGATTAAACTCAGAGGCACTGGACCACTCAGCCACATCCCCAGCCCTATTTTGTATTTTATTTAAGGATAGGATCTGATTGAGTTGTGTTGCACCTCGCCATTGCTGAGGCTGGCTTTGAACTCATATCCTCCAGTCTCAGATTCCCAAGTCGCTGGAATTACAGGTATGCACCACTTTGCCTGACCTGCTAAACAGAATTCTGGCTCCCAACAGAAGGAAGTCACCCAGGCAAATGTAAAATTAAAGCTATCTGAAGAGCTGTATGGAAAGGCAGGAAAAGTCACTCAGAATTACACCCTTAAGAGTACACAAGACAGTTTAGAAAGTGTCCCCTACCAATCCTCCCAACTATATAAAACCCTAAAAGTGGCTGGCTGAAAATAACAAAATTTTGTCAGGCCTGTTACAAAGATACACTTTTCTTCCAGTTTTTCTAAAGGAGTTTGAAATTAACTATATTTTGGAAAAATTACTCTACTCATCAATATTGTGTGAAAGAAGACCTTTAAAAGTTTAAGCTTTAAAAATCCCTAAAACTCTCACAAATCAAGCTTTAAAATAAAATATGCTGAAATATAAGCCTAAAGTGTCAAACAGTGTAAATTAACCTCAAATAAAAGATAAATAGTATTTTTACTTTAATTTTTTTAGTTGTAGATGGACACAATACATTTATTTAATTCATTTATTATTATATTATTATTATTTATATATTATTATTTATTTATATGTGGTGCTAAGGATCAAACCCAGTGCCTTACAAGCAAGCACTCTACCACTGAGCAAAACCCTGGCCCTGGTATTTTTATTTGTATCAAAAGTAATACAGGAACCAACTACAGTAAATAAAAAATCAATATGCTGACAAAAACTTGTGTTTTTGATCTTTCTATTACATATCTCTGAGCATTCAGAATGGGCTTGCTTCTTTCTCATGACTTTCCTCTTTTTGTCAATCAAAAATTTTAATAATTTTATTAAAATGTTAAAGGAATTAAGCAAATGTTAAGGAGTTAAGAAAAAATGAACATTTTTGAAGAACTAAAAGGAAATCTCTGAGTTATTCATATTTCATACTTCAAATTCATTTTGCAGATTTATTGAAGCTTTTCATTTGTCTTACAACAATTTCCTCTTAATGTGCCTCTGTGTCCTTTGTCATTTTGCCAGAGCTATCCTCATCTCCTTCATCTTGTGCTCCAATTCGACTCTAGTAATGAATTTGTAATTCTCAAGCATGTCTTTATCCAACAGTTCTTCCCCTGAACTTTCTCTCGGAAGAAGAAACAAAAAACAACTAAAAGTATTTGGCTGCTAGCATGGCTAACAAAAGATTCCCTTAGAAAACGAATTTCTCACTGAATCCTGATCTTTCCACGTATTATATCCTCTCCTTCAAAGGACATGAGTGCTCATTTTTAGTAGCTTGGGATATTTCAGTTTCTACTATTAAGAAATAGATAACCTGTTTTAATGGACTGAAACAAATAATTATGTCACCATTACTATGATGGTGTGAATTCTCTCTGAAATAGGTCGTGGAGGTTCAAACAATTTGGTTTGCCACAAGAATTATTCAATTTTATAGCTAATAATAGATGCATCTAGCTTTTAAAGTCTGGGATCCTGTGTCACTATTGGAGTGGGTAAAGACAGTAGTGAGAAGTCCTTCACTTTGTCTCATCTTTGTTTTTTTATTGCAATCTGTCTCTTCTGTGTTCTAGAAAGGAAGGACACAGAGAGATGAGTAAGTGGGTAAGAATTATGTGGACTGTCTTCCTTTCCTATTGGGCCTCAGAGCCTTGTTGAAAAGGGCTAATCACTCAGACAAAAGGGAAGATCTTCTGAGGACCTGATGAGGTCTGAGTGGGTTCCCAACTCACCAAATTCCCACTCTAAAGACAACTAAGTCTTTCCTAAAATGTGGCTCATATGAGCAGCTTTATTTGAAAAGAAAGAAAAGGATGTAAAGATATCAATTCCATTTATAAGTCACCTAATATAAGAAGTAGTCATCAGAGATGCTGCACAGTTACTCTGGTTCATGAATCATGAGGTGGCTCTTACCTCCTCAAAGCCAGTCTTGTCTCTAGATCAGATAATAACATTTTCTATCAGTCACTTGAGTACAGATAGGGAAAGAAATTAAAATTTCTTTGCATAGAAATTGAATGGAGTGGCCAAGGCACTGGAATTTTAGACACTGGGAGAGAATCATCATCTCACAGTGATGCTGAAATAGCTGACTTAAGGGTCCTCCACTATTATTTCTGTTCCATTGGTCTGGGCCTCTTATGGACTTAAGATTCTTAGGCAAAATGTAGGGCTCAGTAGTGGAGGGAGAGGAAGATGAGAGTGGAACCTGGAAATTAGAAAACGTAGGCCTTGATGTTTTCTCCGTACCCTTAATAAACAACTGTGGGCGGGAAAATGGCTTCCAGCCTGGGCAGAGGTTGTGAGAGGAGGGAGCCAACTAGAGACAGAAGATGATGCAGATGGTGTGCAGGCCTGAGCTGCTGCACCCCACTCCTGGAGCTGAAATGAAGGAAGAAAATAGCAGCTCAGCAGAAACATTGTAGAGGCAGGGGGAAGGGAAAGAACAAAAAGAGAGTGAGCATTTGGTTATTTACTATGTGTTAAGTTCCATGCAAGCCACCAGAAAGCAACTTCACAAAGGAAAGATTTTAGTTCCCGTTCCATAGATCTCTACATATGAGAAATCCATACTTCCAAAACATTTCCTAATTGTGCTAGTCAGCTTTCTATCAGTATAACACATACCTTTGATAATTGACTTGAAAATAGACAAGAGTTATTTTGGCTCAAAGTTTTGGAGTTTCCAGTTTACCATCGCTTGCTGTGTTGTTTTGACACTTGTGGCAAGGCAGTATATCATGGCAAGGAGCAGATGGTGGAGTGTAACTGCTCACCTCATAACCAGAAAGTGAAAAAGAGAAAAAACTGAGGGCTGTCAGTCTCCTCCAAAGGTATTCCTCCCAGTGACCTGTACACCTCCCACAAAAACCCACTACCTAAAGCCTCCACCATCTCCCTATAGTGCCACTGGCTGGGATCCAGCCTTGAAAACGTGGGTCTTTGGGGAACATCCCAGATCCAACTTGTATCAGTAATAATGAGTTTTAGAGATCTTTGGCAATCAGAACAAGATTATAGGTGAGATCTGAACGCAGCCTTCTCTGTTTTCACAGGAAAGTGATTCAGGTACAGTGCATGAAGAAGTAGTTCACCACAGAAAAATTCTTCCCAGTGAGCAGTTTATCTACAAAAGCAGAAAGAATACTTAGGGAGAGATATTGACTACTTGTGCATAAATATACTTTAATGTCCCGTTGGCCAGAGGACAAAATGATTAACACAGAGGTTGGAAAACCCACTCTCCCAGTGATGCCCACCCTTCCAGAACCCCAGAGCATGTTGCAGTGGTCTCACAGACCAGACACAGAAAGACTCACAAGCAAGTGAAGACACATGCCCTGCAGAGTATATTGAATCAATTTGAAACATAAAGCAAGAAATAAAGATAAAATAATGGTGTGGATGGAAACACTCAGGATAACAGCCAGAAGGGCAAAGGAGCTCTGACCTGGATCCTGAAGTATGCAACGCTCATGTGTCTTCTGTCTTTCTGCCACATCAACCTTTTCTGCTGACTATGTGGTTACAAGATCCAGACTTGAGAGTGAGAAGGGGTCTCAGCAGACAGAGCCAACAATACCTGTTCCATTGGAAAGATGAAGGGAAAAGCATGCAAAGCCAGAAAGTGAAGCTTACTCAGACTTGAGTGAGTTTTTATCTGCAGATGAGGTCACTAATGGCTTATTAAAGGATGCTCAGCTGTCATAAATATTTAGCATATCATAAATGTTTTTATTCTCAAAAATTAAGTTTTAAAATATCAGCTTCCTTGAGGTTTAACTGACCTAAAATAAGCTACACATATTTAAAGTGTACAATTTGATGAATTTTGTCAGATATATGTAACCATAACCATAATCAAGATAATGATCATATCCATCATCCCCCAAAGAATTTTTTATTCCCTTTTGTAATTGATCTTTCTTGCCTCCCCAAGCCTCATTCTCAGACTGCCAAGGATCTGCTTTCTGTAATTATAGATGCTTTGCATTTTCCACAATTATTTTTATAAATGGAAACTTTTTGTTTTTTGGCCTGGCTTATTTAAATCAACATAATTGTTCTGAGATTCATCCATGTTGTTGTGAGTATTAATTATCGGTAGCTATCTATTGTTGAATAGTATTCCATTGCATAGAAGGACCAAAATTTGTTTATTCGTTTATTTGTTGATGGAAATTGCATCACTTCCAGTTTTTGGCTACAGTGAGAAAAGCTGCTATGAACACTCATGTGTAACTTCCTCTTTACTTTTGGGAGAAAAGTCCTTCATTTCTTTTGAGTAAATATCTAGAAATGAAAACACTGAATTACATAGTAGGTATTTGTTTAATGTTTTAATAAACTGACAATTGTTTTCCAAAGTGGTCATACCATGTGATATTCCTAGCAGCAACATATGAGAGTACCAGTGACTACTGACTTCATGTCTAGACAACAGTTGTATGGCCAGTGTTCTTAATTTTATCTTTCTATTGTGTTTGTAATGGTATCTCATTGTAGTTTTTATTTTCACTTCAGTACTCTCTAATGAGTATCATGTACTGTACTTTTTTTGGTGAAATGTGTGTTCACATTGCCTATTTTTATTGGGTTGTTTGTCTAATTATGTGATGAATTCTTTTTAATATTGATATGTCCTTTTTCTGATTCTTCCAGTGTTCAATATGCTTTTTAACTTTTGTAACAGAATATCTTCAAGTAAAACTTCATCACTTTAGATACAGTAAAAGAATATAGCAAATTGTGTACTTCCATTCCCCCAGCCTTTGTGTTATTGCCATATATTTTACTTCTACATGTTGTAAACCTCAAACTCCATTGTTTATTATTTTTTTTCAAAAGCCAATTATCTTTCAAAGACATTTAAAAAATAATAGATAAAAAAATTTAGACGGTGTTCTTTATTTCTTTGTGTCAACCCTGGTTTCCATGTGATATCAAAGTTCTTGTACATGAAGGATTTGTTTTAACCATGGTGTGTGTGTGTGTGTGTGTGTGTGTGTGTGTGTGTGTAATGTCTCATTGAGAATTTTATCAGGCTTTTTACAACTGAAAATGTTTTTAATCTTACCTTTATTTATGAAGAATATTTTTGCTGTGTATATAATTTTAGGTTGATAGTATTTTTTTTTCATTTTACAATAAAATGAAAATGCTGTCCTCTGGCTTGCATTGCTTCTAATGCAAATTTAATTGTCTTCCTTGTTCCTGGGTACAGAACCTGTCTTTTTCTTTGGTTGTGTTTAAGGTGCTTTTTAAAAAAATTATTATTATTATTATTAGTTAAGCAATTAGACTAGTTGCTTTGGTATGATTTTCTTTATTTTTTCCTTATGATTTATGTTGGGGTTCATTGAACTTTTTGGAGATGTGTATTTGTAGATTTTATAAAATTTAGAAATGTTTCAGTCAGTGTCTTTGCAAATATTTCTGTCTTTTGTCTCTGGTCTTCCTTGGGGACTACTATTACATGTTTATTGGGTTGTCTCATAGTTGAAGTTGCTTTCCCACAGTTCATTGGCATTCTTTTCATATTTCTATTGTCTGTTTCTATTTTTTCATATTTCTATTTCTCTGCCTTCAAGTTTACCAACTTTTTATTCTACTGTGTCTAATCTGCTGTAAATTTCATCTGGTAATCATTGTTTTTGATTCTGGGAATTCAGTTTTGGAGTATTTTTAAAATCTTCTAATCTCTCCTTATTATGTTTGTATTTATTAAAAGCTATTTTAATGTCCTTGCCTACTAATTCTGTTGTCTCTGTAATTTGTGAGTCTATTTTTATTAGTTGATTTTTCTTTGAGTTATGAGTCACATTATATTGCTTTTTTGCATATTTGGTAGTTTTTTGTTGCATGACAAATATGGTGAATGCTACTTTGTTCAGTACTAGATGTTTTTTCTATTTTAAAACATATCCTTGAGCTTTGTTCTAGTAATGCAGTTAAGTTACTTGGGAACAGATATATCTTTTTAAGGCATGCATTTAAACTTTATTAAGGTGGGTTAACAAAAAGCATTTAGTCTAGGACTAATTTTTACCCACTACCGAGTCCATGCCTTTTTGAGTACTCTGTCTGATTCCCTATAGATTATAAAGATTGTTTCTATGGTACAAACCCTTCTCAACTTTGTGTGAGCTCTGAGTATTGTTCTGCCTTTTCCTTTTCTGAGGTTCTGTCCTTAGCACCAGGTGGTTTCCTCACACATGTGCTCGTCAGTATTAGCTGAAGATTCCAGTTAACCTTGTGCAGATCTCCAGCTCTTTCTCTGGAACCCTTCTTCTCTTACAACTCTCTTCTCTCCACTAAATTCTCTCCTCTCAGTACTCTTCCATCAGAATTACAGCTGACCCTGTCTCTGCATCTTCAACTCAGAGAAGCAGCTGATAGACTCTGAGTTCTTCCATCTTGCTCTACAGTCTGGAAACAATAATAAACTCCCCTCTGTTCTGCTGTTATTCTCACATGTTCCTTTTCCCAAGGGTGACTGTCCTATGCTGCCTGTCAATATCTGAAAATCACTAATTCATATTTTTTTCAGTTTCTTAATTGTTTATGGAGGGAGATCCTTGGTCCTTCATGTTAACCAGAAGTGGACCTTTCTTTCTATCCTTCCCTATCCAGGTTTAGCACACATATGCTTTACTTTATCACTAATGTCTCAAGAGCTATTTACTTACTTGCTACATATGCAGGCTCATATTATGGAGAAAAATATGTTAGAATTTCCTTCCTTATTACACAAGTACCACATGTTTATTTTGGAAAAGACAGAAAGTAAGATAAGCAAAATGAACAAAAATCATCATTACCTTCTACATTGAGATCACTATTTTGGTGTTGATATTTCTGGATATATTGATATGTATAGCAGAAGAAAGTTCTGCTTAGATAAAAAATCTCAGTGCTTGCTTCCTGGTTTAGGAAAGGACAGCATCATTTTAAAACTGGAGAGTTCTGTTGAGAAACATCAAGACATTTCTTGCTGGACTCATCTGGTTGATAAAATGAGGTCTTCTGGGCATTTGATACTCAAGGAGATAAGGAAAGAGAAGACTGTTTTGTTCTGCCTAATATGGACGAGAATGTGCAACTAACTCTCTAGGAGCTTTTCTGAAGTGATAAAGAAAGACAAAAAGAAGAGAAGGCTTAAAAGAAGTCATGAAAAGGTCTATAAACTAAGGGGAGAAATTCCCTGAGGCTAGGGAATTTCTTAATGATTTTTTTCTTACTAAATTTTTAGAACGTATATCTAATATTAAGTTATAGTCCTAAATTTTACTGTGTTAAAGTTTCTAGAACAGCTTGGTTATGATTTTGGTGCTTTATGGAAATATATTCATCTCTCTGGGAATCAATGAGCCAGGCACCATTGTAGATGCTTAGAATGTAACACAGATCCCTTCTACCCTTTGAGCTTGCATTCAATTAGATATTGAACAATGTACAAGTAAAATAATAAATAGGTAAATTTTAATATCTTAAAAAATGATACATGCTATGGGAAAAAAGAGGAAACAGCAGAGGTACCTCATGGGGGTAGGTTGGAGTGAAGGGGGCAGGTTATAATTTTAGGTAGGATGGTTAGGATGTGCATGGACTTAAAGAAGATGGGAGGGATAGCCACAATGGGTAGCAGATATCAGGGAGAGCAATCTTAGCAGAGGGAAGCATCTTTGCAAAGGCCCTTAGAGCCTCCTTTGTGGAGGTTCACCAGGCTCACCCAAGACTGGCTGAGGAAGCGGGGCCTATGGTGTTGGGCAGGTTACGGCCTTAGGATACTACAGCCAGGAACTGCACAACCAGCCATCTTCAAGCTTGCACTATCGCCCAGTTCTAAAACCTGGCTGAGGCTGCCCAGGGGATCTGCAGGCTTGGTCGCTGTCTCCCCAATGTGTGCCCCACTTGGGCTCACACTCACTCAGCTGATCAGTCCAGATTCCAGTGGGTGTTTCCCTCTTTGTCAGTCGAATTAGTGCTTCTTCTCCATATGCATGTGCAGTGGCTTTAGGGTTCTGGAAAGTTTAGGACTAAAATGCCAATGTCTGGTCACAGAAACTGGCATTCCTGCAGAGCCATTCTTAGAACTCTAGGTTGCCAGTTTCTATATGTCCTTTTAGTCCGGAGATGAAGACTCTTTTCCTGTCTCTCCAAACTCATTGCCACTTGTGGTGCCATGGCCCCAAGTCTGGGGGTGAATGGATCACAGTCTTGTCCCACATGGTGCTGGGAGAGGCATCTTTGCAGGCAAGGATCAGCTCTGGGCAGTCAAGTGGGAGGGCTGCTGCTGGCTTCCTGCTCCAGGTCTTTGACTGTGGTCACTGATCACCATGCCACCATGCCACATAGCAGGGCAACATCAAGACTGTCTCACTGGGGCCTGGGTGGCCATTGTCATCAGCCTACCCCTCTGGCCTTTGATTTCCACTGGGTGAATAGGAACTGCTACACCATCAACCTGATCCTGGGAAGAGGTATGATGCTAGCAGGGGCTGGGACTTCCTCAGCTGCTCTTTGGCTGGCCAGGCACTGCTATTATTGGTCAAAGTGAGCATCCTCATTGTGGCATTTATTTCCACAACCAACACTTAGAAGATATGTGTGGGGGGGGGTGCATGGGGGCGGGGTTTGGGGACTACTGGGTACAGCAGGCCTGTGGCCACCAGAGGAGAGGCTGTTGCTCTGTAGAAGAAGGAGCTTTGTTGCTGTGCCGTGTCTGTGGGAAAGTTACTGCTGGACCGTGCACACAGTGGGAATGACTGTTGGACACAGCAAGGCAGTGCTTTTGCCTTGGCTACAACTTCCTTTCCCACTGCCCCTGGGGCCTTTAGCCCCATGGATAGGCTTTCTTTCCTCTTGCAGTGGGTTTGCTGTGGTTTGACTGGTCAGGGGCATCGCCTGTCTGACATCTCTTATCTGGTCATGTATAGGATCTTGCCTAGATCAGAATGAAAGGGATAGGGTACAAGGCACGTTTAGGGATGGATTCTTGGAAACACAATGATTTCAGGCCCAACCTTAGGAACTCCACAGATAAAGAAAAAAAGCCCTTATGCAGAAGCTGCCTTTCATGTTAAAGACCCGCAAGGAGGTCAGAATAATGTTTCATTACTCATAATAAAAAATATAATATAGACATGTATATTCAACCCAACAGTTTTTGGTAAATCCACAAATTTTAGGAAAAAATGCACTTATATCTAGACAACCACAAGAAGCTCAAACAGATACTACTTGGAGGATTGAATTAGGATGATCATTAGCAAAGAAGTAGTAAAAATGGTGCAAAGCAGGCAATAAAATACATCTCAAATGTACTTGATTTGTTATTGGTCAGTAGTTAATATTAGAATTGTTTAGATTGAAGTCCTAATCTGCTTTTATAGTGTCCATTTATAACTTTGGTCTTCTCTTTGTTTTTCACCTCTTCCTTTTGAGAATTTGCCCTTCCCACCTCAGGGACTGTCAATCAATAGGCATCAAGTACCTCTAACCCTGGGGCAGGCAGGAAAATCAGAGGACTTTAATTCCTAGACCAAAACAATTGGTTCAGAGATAGGCACACTGTGTAATACAGATATATACAAGCCTTTCTGAAAATCCATGTAGATATCAAGAGTTTGCACAACTTTCTTAAAGAAATGAGCCTACAAAGATATGAGCCTAGTGGATATTTTGCTTATGTGGAGATAAGCTTGATAAAAAAAAATGAAGTAGGAGAAAGAGAAGAGGTGGGAAGGGAAAATATGAAGGAGGAGCTAAAGAGAGAAAAAGAGAGAGAAGGGAGAGAGATCTCAGCTAACCATATACAATGGCATAAATTTAGATTGCATAGAAGTGAAGATTGAAAGTGCATAGAATTAAATAGGTCCAACTGCCATGTAGGCTGAACAAGATAGACTCTTAAGTAAATAAAAAGCTTTATTCTCAATTTTAAAAAGCTGAGCAAACTGGTGACTTGTCAATCTACACTAACATTCTTACAAAATAATCAGTATTATGGCAATTACTTCTTTCAAAACATATTTAGCATCTATGAAGGCCATAGACCATGACAGTTATTTTCTTACACCACCTTATATGATTTGGAATGAAGTTATGAAAGGTACTCTCTAATCTACAAGTGAAATCTGAAAGTAGTGGCTAAACAAAATTCTTGGCCAATCTTTTACTTTCTGTGAAGTAAGTTAAGTTCAGGGTTATGTATTTGGTTTAGGGGTTGTTGAGGTTGGTCTAGGGTGTGGTTAGTGAATCAAACACACATAGGGGAGGTTTGGCAGTGGAAAGTGATGTTAGGAGAACTTCCTCACCTTATTTTATTTGAAGCAGCACTAGACCTTACTGGGCTCCAGGACCCACATTTGATTAAGAAACCTAGAATTTGGAAAGGTATCAAGTATTTATGATTTATGCAAAGGGTTTTTTATTTTGCCAATAAATTTGGAAGATTATGCTTTCAAATTGCCAAATAATGGCAAAACCTCAGACGTAATTTGCAAAACCCAAGCACCTGAAATTTTTCCAATCTCTTGGAACACCCCTGTAAAACAAGTTTCAGGATATGTGACTGTATCTCTTTTTTTTATCCTTTCTTTAACCATATAATGAATGGTTTCCCTCTTTTCTCTCTCAAACCTACACTGATTTCAGAAGAGCCCTTTTGTTCTGCAATAAGTCTATTATGACTTTCCGGGTTCTTCAATCTCAGTCCTGACCCTACCACACCCCAATGAGAGAGGTTGGAACCACTTTGGGCATCATGTATCTGACTCAGCAATGATAAATTCCAGAATTTAGGGGAAATCTCTGCCTCTTCCTCTTCATTCCCTCTTCTGCTCCACACTCCAAAACAGTTGAAATGCTAAAAGAATGCAAAAGAACAGATGAGAACTCAAAGTGAAAAAAGACGCTTTCTATATTTTTTTTCTTTCCCAATGCAGTATGCTTGTGTTGTAGCAGATGGGATTTCCGAGTCACTGAGTGCCCTGTTTGGCACAACATGTGGAAAAAGATTCGATGATTTTCAGTCATTCTGACTGGCCAAGAGAACTCCCTCTTGCCACTGGTGCCATGTGGTAGAAATATTAGGCCAAGTGTCTGGTAATTTGGTGTTGTTGTTGGAGTTCAGTCCAACTAACTGAACCCTGTGCAGCATCTTTGTATTGAAGGAATGGTTCTGCATGTAAATAGAATCATTAAAGGTACAAGCCCAATTCCCAACTTAAAAGCTTTGGTGCCTCATGGATGAAGTATTATTACTCCTTAAGCCAGTTTTCAAAAAGCCCAATATGTTTTATTCTTTCTTACATTAAGTAATACAAGTTCTATTTAAAAAAAAAAAAAAAGAATCACCAAGAGGAAATGGAAACACCAAAGAGGTGAGAGGCCAGTAAGCAAACATTTGCACAATTCTTCCAGTGGTGGCCAGGGAGAGCAGGAGTCACCATGGGACACTAGGGAATTCCTTGCTTTCTTTTTTTGTGGATTTTTCCACATAATTATAAAAAAACTACTACAGGATTGGAAAGTTTTGACTCGCTACAAGTTTCTTTCATTTTAGCAAATAAAAATCTACTCTTCCCATAATTTTTTTTTCTCTGTGTGTCAGGAATCTAAAAAAAAAAAAATCTCTTTTAATCAAACATTTGTCTCTAGGAATGTGTCAAATCAAAATATTTCTCCCTTCAAAGTCAGGGCCTTGTGCCCAGGTGGACAGATATCCTCTCAGTATGATGTAGCTCATTACTATTTTCTATATCTGTGTGAATATTAGAATCTCATTTTTTTTTCCTATCCAGTAGAGTTCTAGACGTTCATTAAGTATTTGTTTCAGAAGGCAATTTGTGGAGCATTTGTGACTAGTAATGGTAGACCACTAGCTCACATTCTGCTTCTTTCCCTCACTGTCCCTGGCAGACATTACTGATCTCCGTGGGTGTGCTTTTGAACCTTCCTCAGTGGCATGCTTCAGACAGCTACTTCCCATCAGAGATGGCAAACAAAAGTCCACTTATTAGCCAGTCCTTGCCTCCAGCATCTCTGGTCAACCTAAGCAGCATTGCCTCACTTCAGCTCTCCTTGATGAAAGGAGATGAGCAGGGATTCCCCTGACTGGAAGATACTTCAAAAATACTGACTTCATAAACCTACTGAATCAAAGGAGCACTCGGCTTCAGGAATTCTGAAATAAGAACATCTGGGGAAGTCATTCCCAACCAAACAGAATTTCAATTCCACATAGTCCAGAGGAGACAACCAGCATAAGAGACACCAGAGACTGCTGTCATTTCTTAATTAGCTGGGCCTCAGTTCTCTCCATTCTTTAAAGGACTCTAAACATAACTCTATCCTGCAGCAGCCCAAACAAAACTACCTGAGTTGTAGAAGAGGATGGTCAGACTTTGAAGTTGTAAAATAGACTATAACTGCCTTTTAGAATAACAGAAGGAGAGAAAGAGAGCCAAAGAGCAGAGGGAAACACCCATGAACTGCACTGCAATAATACAAAACTCATCATTTGGACCAGGCTGCATTATACTTAATTTTGGTCATGTGAGTTAAGAATGTTGGATAAATTAGGAAGGTAAAAGATTGTTCTGTGAAGACAGATTATTTTATACATTTAGAAAAGTTCATGTTAATGAACATATTAAAGAACATAAAAATTGCATTTTATTGAAGTGTTCTCTAATTTAGACTTTTCATAGCAGAGGTCAGCCTTAGCTTGAATTTGCCTCTTCTGACCAGCAGAAAATATCATGGCTCAATGTAGGTAGTCCCAACCTATAGAATCACATGTTGGCTGCTTGCATCTTAATTCTGTGCCTATTCCCCTTCTCTTCACCTCTGCATTCTCTGCTCTTACCAGTTTCTCTGCCTTACCTCTTCCTTGTGGTCTCTTCTACACATGCAACATTGTCTTCCTTTAAGCTTCAAATTCTCAGCTTTATTTTCTAGGATACCTATCATGACACTCACTTTATACATCAAGGGTATAAAGGTCTGTTGCCCTTAAAGGAAATAATCAGAGGACATTTCATCTTCGTGCCCTTACTTCGAGGTTCATCCCCAAATGGATATGGCCCAATCTTATTAATGATCCTGGGCACAACTAGTGATGTTTTCACATAGAAGAACCTGCTTTAAGCGAATGTATAAATCTGGTGTTTTACTTAAATTTGTTTTTAAATTTTTTCCTTATGGTATATTTCTCTCCAATCTTGGCATTTAAACACACACACACACACACACACACACACACACACACACACACACACAGAAAAAAAAACTTTAGAGATTGCTTTTTTAATTTGTTACCTATTTTTGAAATTATTTTTATAAGTATCTCTAACACACAAAAGAATAATTGATGAGTACTACTTAATAATCAGGGAATATATTGCAAGAAGCATACTCAAACTTAATTTTCCTATTTTTATCTTAGGAGCCATATATTTTATTGTTTTCCATGATATATCTTTGTTTTTATTATATAATAATTTGCTATTGTTTAATTCTACCTGTATTATAAAGTTTAAATTTGTCAGATTTAAGAAGTAAAAGATAAGGAAACTCAGTTCAATTTGAATTTTATGTAAAGAAAAATACTTTTATATATGACACTTGATCTGGCAACTCTAGTAAGGGCTGAGGTGCTTTGCTTTGAGACTCTTTTCTGGAAACTGACATGTTGACATGTACTGGCAATGGAATCAGAGTTTTTCTTCATTGAGTATCTTAATATTTCAGTAATTCAGAGTCCAGTATATAAAGGTACACAGTATATTGCATCCATGCTGAGCACAAAAGGATCACAAGAAGTTTTAGACCTTTGGTAATTATGCAGGTTAGACTATGACTCTCCAACCTTAAAGTCGCATTTCATCAGGGAACTCTCATCTGGCATTCCAGTCCAGATTCTGTTTCTATGATACTCAGTCACAATTCTTAACCTTATGGACTTTTTTACTATGAAAATATACGGTGATTGCAGTGATTATTTAATGCATGGCTCTAGCATAGCCATAGGCTTCATGAAGGAAGGGTATTTTCTGTTTTGCTCGGTGCTGTGTTTATCATTGTTCCTAAGGTAATACATGATCAATAAATTGAGAAGCTTCAACAGAAGTTCTCATTTTCCATTAAAAAATACAGAAAAAACTTGGAATAAACATTTTAACACATATGGAAAACACACATGAAAAAAAACTTTAAAGTACTTCTGAAAGACACAAAGAGAATAGGAAATTCAAAGTTATATCCTGTTTTTAGATGGGAAACCTTAGAAAACATATAGATGTTATTATGTATTGAATTGATTTACAGGATTCATATGTTTCTGAAACTTAAGAAGGTGATTCTAATGTTCAAATGAAAACAAAACAAACACACAAAAGAAGAGCTAGGAAAATTAAAAAAAAAAAACATCAGTAAGAGTGGATCATCCTTCTAAAGTAATATAGTGTACTACTTAAACTCCCATGATTAAACTGTGGTAATGGCATATAAACAGGCAGATAGATGGAGGGACTAGATGAAAATTAGTTAGAAAAGATGGAATTTTCATTAAATCATATTTGGACATCAGAGTAGTCATTTGAAAACCTAAAGTTAAATTCACACCTTATATCATACACTGTATAAACTTTAAAATAGTTTGTAAATTTAAATGTAAAACTGAAAATGTATACGTAGTAGAAAAAATCTGGCAAAATTCATTTGTAATATTGAGTATTCATTTGTAATGAAGACGGAAAAATAATTATAACTATGCTTAAGAACTAGAAGGCACAAGAACAATATTGAAAGATTAATTAGACTATCTACAAAGGAAGAAAGATATTTACATGCCATAAACAAAACACTTAAGAAAAGTAAAAAGGTAAATAACAAAATTGGAAAAATATTCACAATTCTTATCATACAAAAATTTCTGATTCTTTAATATATAAAAAGCTTCTTGACCAATAATCTAATAGAAGATTACTGCTATGTTATTGGAGAGTTTATGGAGGAAAAGACATGTTTAGACCTGTTGTTATGAGTGTCACTGGACAAACATTTAAGGAAAGTAACTCAGTAATAACTACAAAAATTAAACATGAAGAACTTAAAAATACATGAAAATATAAAGTTATTGGCATTGTTTGTTGACCTAGTGTTTATTTAAAATGGACTAGCTAAATAAATTACAGTACATATTTACAATGTAATATTACTCAACTATAAAAATGTATGATTTCATGCTCTTATGTATTGAAAGAAGACCTCCAAAATATATATGTGAAAAAAAAACCAAGGTGTTCAACTGAATGCACAGTGTAACAAAGGTTTTGTGAATGTTATATATGCATGTCTGTGATGTCTGTGTACACATGAACACACACACACACACACACACACTCAGACACATATAATTTACATGCATATTTAGAATGCATAAGAAACTCATGAAGATTAAAAAATACTTAAGAGTGGTTCTTGTTGGAATGGTTTGATTTTAGAAGAGAAAAATAGGTGAACTGATGCAGGGACAGGAAAGAGACTTTTCACTATGTCATCTCTTATTACTTATTTTATTTTTTAAAGATATGAGGGTGATATATATTTAATAAATTATATTAATAAATTGATTTAAGAAGAAAAGAAAATTGCATGATCTGGAATAACAGCACCTGCTCATTCTGTGAACTTAATTGCTGTGAGTTGGCTAAAAGTTCACTAAAAGGATATCAAAGTCAAAGTCATAATGTTTTATGTTCTTTTTATTTTAAGTTGCTGTAAACCAGTTTTGGAAATGAGACAGATGAATAAATAAACATAAGCACAAATATGAATAAACTTGGGATAAATATTTTAACACATATTGGAACACATATATAAAACTTTAAAGAAGGGCACAGCATAAAGTATGAACATTTATGCTAACATTTGTTGGTTAGTACTGGTTTATCTAGCAAAACTACCAATTCCATTATTTAGAAGTAGCTGTCTCTTCCTGATTTTCAGACTCATATAGGCCTCTTAAGATATGTTCATAGGGTTTTGTGCTGCAGAAAGAATGAGTAAAGGCACCCTGGCATTCTATATAGCAAGAAAACAACTCAATAAAGACCTGACTAGAAACTAAGCCACCTCAAGGGGATAAGAGGCACTCCTCTTCCTGCTGGGTGGTGCTGGTAGTGGCCTCTGGTGTTGTGATGGGAATGGAACATCAGAGTCAGAAATTGTCCTCATGTGAAGTGTAAAGTTTACTACTGCAACTGTACCATGTCACTTTCAACAACAAAAGAGCTGGAAAACATAAAACAAGTTCCCATTCTTATATACTATAGTAGGGTCACTCTTTACAAGAGCATCCACTGTGTATATTTCAAATCCAAACAGAACAATTTCCTTGATACTCTGTTTATAATAGAGGTCCTGATGAAATCCACATGGCTTACATTCAACTGAAGTGAAGTTGATTGACAGGGGAAAGGAGTTCAATAACTGGCAAGAAATAAGACTTCATTGTGGAGTGAGGAAGTTTACCTCCAAATTATGAGGCTGAGATGGAAATCGTAAGTTCCTTCGCTTCTTACTAGAGTCATTCTCATCTCCTGTATTCCTCTGACATCAATGGCTAAATTATTTTTCCACCTTGACCTTGCCAGGAAAGCCTGCCAGAGCCATCTTTGTGTTCATCATCTTGGATGCAGGATTGTGAAGTGATGAATTGGGTGCAGAGACGGCGAGTAGGGATGGGGAGTGGAAAGTAGTCCCAAATGAGCAGAACAGATTACAGAGGTTTGGCTAAGCTATGTCAGGTCTTGGCTTTAAAGAATCTCTTAAGGCCATTTTAGTATCTTTTCTTTTTTCTTTTATAGCTAGGCTAACAATTTCTAGGAGATGATTTACACTGATATTGCTATCTTAAAATATTTTTAGTTAGGTGTCTTTTTTTTTTTTTTGAACAATAAAACCTCTGTTCTTGGTAGCTGTTTCTTTGACCTCTGCAGAAGCAGTTTGTATAATTGGCAATGTGAATCCCTGTTCACTGTCTACATTTTAGATGAATGTCTGGTTCTATATCAGTACTCTGAAATAGATGATATTCATAGCTCTCTTTTTCTGAAATAATTACCTATATGTTATAGAATTTGTATGCACACACACATATACATAAATGTTTACCTTTTACTTGTTAATGTCTACTTCTCTCTGTCAGAATAAATAAACACATGAAAATAGAGGTCTTGTCTGCCTTTTTTTTTTTTTAACCTCTGGATTCCTTATACCTAGCAAACCCTTGGTACATGGCAGGTTTTCAGTAAATATTGTTAAAAGATTAATTTGGGCTCAAATCCCAATTCTAAAACTTAGAACTTTCTGACTTTGGAAAAATCAATTAAAAGTCTCAGTCTCTTCATTTGTAACAATCGTAGTAACTTTCTCACTGAGATTTTGTTGCACTAAAATAGTGCTTGGGGAAATAGCTGGCACATAGCAAGCCCTTATTAAGTGGTAGCTGTGGGTGGTGGTTAGCTTTGTGCTACTTGTGGCTTCTCTCAGAGAAATTTATGACTGGATAATGAGTTCAAATCTGACATGTTGTGTAATTGGTTTACTTGGTGAATAAATTTGTGTAGGAATTACAGATGGCTCAGTTTACAATTATTCTCTCAGGTTAGTGATATGCAGGAGGACACTCTTGGTGCTGGGCAGCGGCAGTGAACTATTGCTCCCAATTGTAGAATCAAGGGAGGAAACAACTGATACTCCATAGTATACTATGTTGCTGGGCTATGATGTTTAGTAGGCAAGGCAAATTAAATATATTTTAGATCTGCAATATTTTCAACTTAAGATATAAGGGTTTTGAAGTGCATCTATATACCTAAATTTGCTCCATGTACTTATTTTCCTTAGTATATTAAAGGCACAATTTCACAATATTCTGCCTACTTTTATTTTGGGAAAGTCATTTCAGAGTCTAATTATCGTTTCATTTTAGGTGAATTGTCTTTTCCCTCTGTCAAGTTTTATACATTTTCCTTTGGTATTGTGTACTTTCATTATGACATGTTCAGGTATGGATTTCTTTCTATTCTTTGTGATTGATATTGTTAGGCCTCCTGCATTGGAAAGTTGAATATGAAAATCAGTGAAAACTTCTCAGCTATTGTCTCTTCAGAGGTAGTCTGTCTCTTCTGACTCATTCTCTTTTTGGCACTCTGAGCTTCTCATTCTGTTTTCTGTGACTTTTCACTTCTCTTTCATAATTTTTGACTCTATTATTCTGTGTTACATTACAGGCATTTGTTTAGATCAGGCTTTCCTTTTATTAATTCTTAATCTGTTTAAGCTCTGTTGAACTTTTCCATTGAGTTTTTAATTCCAAATCATATATTTTTATTTTTTTAAAATTTCTACAGCTTTATAAATATCTGTTCATTTAAAAATTCTTTCTCCTCATTCACATTTTTAAAACTTCCCACTTTATTTTTTAAGCATATATAACACACTTAATTTATAATTTGCTCAATGATAGCAATAATTGATAGGTTTTCTTATTTTTTTTTTTTTAGGAAGTGGCTGTCCATGGTGACTTATTGTATTTTTTTAGAAACTTTATTATGATTTCTAATTCCTTAGATCTTCATCTGAATGAATTCTTTGGTGACTGGTTTGAAGGTGGATTTCTCCAGAGGTGAATTGCTTCTGTTGTGCCAATCAACGAGCAACTTTGAACTAAGTTCTGGATATGAGATTCCTCGTATCTTCAAGGTAGAATGAATTTGGGCCATGGCCCATGTAAGGCAAGCTTGTTACAAATTTTCTAAAAGGAGTTTCTTTCTTCTTCTTCCAGCATGAGACAATTGCCCTTGCTGTCCCTTGAGAAACAGAAGTATGGGTTTATCAATAGCTCACCATAATGTGGATGGTATAGCTCATTAGGGCTTCAACTACAGATATGGTGGGTAGGTCCTGGGTTTTTTCTCCTGTCTTCTATGGCTTGGTAGGCCTTGAAAATCAAAGCTGCAGTTAAGCTGGGAATCAGTCTTCTGAAGGCAAGTTCTTCTTCATTCTTGCTAATCACTTTGGATTCCTTCTTTCCCTTAGTTATTGGAGTCTAAAAATGTCTTACCTCCTTGACAGGTTATAATTATATTTTAAAAGATGCTTTAAATTTTATCCTGCCTTTTAAGTGATAGTTAGCAGAAAAGTCTATCAGTATCTCTCATCAACCATAAGTAAACAGAAGTTCCATGAACTGTTTTTCAGAAAGGATCTTCCTACTGTCTTTCATCTTCCAAAGCTTTACCCAATTACCAGCATATATTTGGATTATGTCCATGATTTTTGTTATTGCTGTTGTTTTGCTGTTTTTGATTTATTCTATTAGTTACCAGATGTTGGAGTTAAAAATTTCTTGGGAATTTGAATAAATGCCTTATTTTAGTGACTTGTTTGAAATCTGGTGGGATATAGTAACATATAAAAATACAATATTAGTGTGGGAATGTGGGAAAAAAATTAGTTCAGGAATTTGCAAGATGAGCCTGGAATATTTTGAAAAGCCAGAAAGCAATGGAGTGCTCAGAAAAGCAAAAAACACAATGATGGGGGTTTATCAAAGGGACACAGGAACCAATTGAAAATGTTCTCAATGACCAAAGCTGAAACAATTTGCAACAAAATTAATAAAGTAGTATTGAATTATAACCCAAATCATAAAATAAATATCCATGCATCCATAATGACATAAAGATTGAATGAGTAAATTAATGGGTGAGAGTAATTCTGAATTGTTCTGAATAATTTATGTAGGTATTCCTCCTTCAAGGACATGGAAAAAACACCTCACTCCTTAAGTGTGACCTGTACTTAGTGGCTTCATTCTAGAGAGGACAATATTAAAAGGATGGTGGGGTGAGGGTGAGTGACTTTATGGTGTAGAAACCTGACAACCAGTGCCAGCCAGGTGAACAAGGTTAGCATCAGCTGCTATGTACCCTGGATATGATTGATGCTAATGATACATTGACTCTGTGGCTTTTCTTCCACCAAAACATAATCCTAGGAAAATTATGAGGAAAGTGTCAAGTAAGTCCCAAAGAGAGATTTTTTTTTATTATATTACACTCTTTCAGGCTCTTTAAAACTTTCATGGTTATTAAAATCAAGCAAAGTCTGAGCAACTATAGCCAATGGGAGCCATAGAAGACAGGATGACTAAATGCAATGCATTCTAGATGAAATTCTGGAATAAGCAAATGGTATTAGGTAAATATTAAGAAGGTATGAATCAAGTATTGACTTTAGTAATAATAGATCAATATTGGCTCATTAATTATGACAAATATTAATATATTTGTAACCAGGGAACCTAAGTGTGTGCGTTATGAAAACTCTTTGCATTATCTTTATAATTTTTCTATAAATCTGAAACTATTCCAAAATAAAAATGCTTATTACAAAAAAGAATATCAAAACCAAAAATTTATTTTATAAACTTGGAGTTGTAGTTTTGGCTTTGAACCAGTCATTTAGATTAATATTCCTTACCTATGCAAATATAGTACAGTATTAGATCTAAGTTTCCTTTTACTTCCTATATGTGGGAATAAATGTCAAAATAAAAGAAATAAATTTGAAAATAATTTTGCCTTCTTGTACTCCTGTCAGTGTCATCTGACTCCTCCCTCTGCAAATTGAAAGTGACAATGTGAATTTCATGTGAATCAACATGGTGGCATGGAATAGGATTTGTGATAAGAATCAGGAGGTAGAAATGATGATACTGATGCTGCTGTTACCAGCATTAACAACTAATTTGAAGTGATAACTTACTGTGTGCCATAGATTGTCTAAAACCTTTAAACATAATCTTATTTATTCTTCAAAATGGTCCTATGGGGTAGTTTTTTTATTTGAACTCTATAATAGAATATTATAAATTGGGTAGCTTATAAACAATAGAAATCTGTTGCTCACAGTTTTGGATGTTGGGAAGTCCAAGATCAAGGCACCTGCAGATTCATCGTCACAGAGGAGCCTCTCTAGTGTGTAATACCATGGTAGAAAGGGTAAAGAATCTTTCTTTTTATAAGACAATAATCCCATTTATGAGGGCTCTGTGCTCATAACCTAATCACCTCTAATTGCCATCACATAGAGAGTTAGGATTCCAACATATGAAGTTTTGAAGGACAAAACATTCAGGCCACAGTAGGTAGGTTTTAAATTTATATTTTATTGAAAATGAAAAATTAGTATCAGAAAGATTAAATGACAACCCAAGATTCTATAGTTCCTAACAGATTCAGATGTGTTTCAAACTCAGTTCTGCCTAAAAGTAAAATCTTTTCATATAGTGGCTACAAATTCCATATCTGCCATTTACCAACTCTGTGCCTTGGTAAAATAAAGAATATCTCAGGGCTCAATTACTTCATAAAATAAGGAATTTGGAATAGGTCATTTATAATATCCCTTTAGGTTTCAATACTTTTTAATCTTTATTCTGAGAAATTTTCATTGAATTTTTTTAGTATAGAATATAAGCAATAATTATTTTGGAGAATTTATTAGTGGAGTTTGCAGAGACAACTAATTAAGTGGGAAGAAAATGACCAATTATATGGATATAATCAATTGCCTAGTACTATAATACCAGCACTAGTAGAACCCAGGAAGCCAAAGTGGAACTTCTGTAACCCCACTGCTGAAATGAAGACAAAGAATATTTGGTTGCAATGCCCCTCTGACTTGCCTCCCTGTATGTGGGCAGGGATGCCCAGAGAGAAGGGAATATATTTTGTTTTATATACTGGGATTCTGCCTACTGCATGGGGCTCAGCTGACATGAAGTTTTAACAAGTAAGACTCCTTTGGGCAGATTTGGCTGTGCATGAGTATGGAGAGAAGAAAGGGAATTTTCATTCCAAACACTCTCCTGTCTTGAAAGATAGGATAGAAATATTCTCTATTGGAAGAAACACAAGAAAGTCATAAGTATTTCCCCAGTTTCTTGACACTGCCTGAATCTCTTTTTTATTTCTCTAGCCACACTCAAGATAAGCCATGTCCTATTAAAAAGAAGGTCAGTAGTTTATGAGGTGACTGCTGGCCCATACATGTGATTCTCCTCACTGATGCTAGCTCTTCTCCTCCTATATTCTAAAGCAATAAGATGAGCAATTTATCTATTGTTCCAAAGCTTTTGAGATGGATCTGAGAAGAACTTTTAAGTTAATCTTAATCCAGGGGCCCAAATTCATCCTCTATGGCATTTCCCCATTCCAATTATGCTATCACAATAACCAGCAAACTTCTTGAGAAAACTTTCAACAAGCTTAGCTAACACAATGAAATAATCCTCTAAAATGAAATAACCTTCCTTGTAAATCATCATCCCAAACTCTGCTCTCCCTAATTTTGTACTTTGAAGATTTTTACCTCTCCAATTTTACATCTTGCTGAATATGAGACCACACTTCCCTCTCTTTGCAGATGGTTTTATCTCTTCACAGAAAAAAAAATAAGCTATCATGTGGAGTATTGTGTGGAGAGATGCTCTCAATTTCATAAAACAATCTTCTGGTCATGTCAGTATTATCTGTTGTATCATCTGTCCATCCATTTAGTTCATGCTTCAGAATCAATCACTTCTCACCTTAAACTACTAGTTACTCTTTCTTACATACAGTCAACAATTTGCTTTCATTGGGATAGGTAGAATAATAAAACACTTCTTGTCAACACATGTGCATGCATGCACACATGCATGCACACACATACACACCTTCTCCAGCTCCCAAATTATCTGTCTTAAATGAATTTAGCAAAGTAGCAGGACACAAGATCAATGCTCGTAAATAAATTGCTTTCCTATACTCCAACAGTGATTCAGTTGAGGAATAAATCAGGAAAATCACTCCATTCACAAAATAAAATACTTGGGGATTAATCTAACCAAAGAAGTAAAAGAGCTTTACAAAGAAAATTATAGAACACTGAAGCAAGAAATTGAAGATTACTTTAGAAGATGAAAAGATATCCCATGTCCTTGGATAGGCAGAATTAATATTGTCAAAATGGTTATACTACCAAAAGCAGTATACATATAATAGTGCAATCCCCATCAAAATACCAATAGCATTCTTCACAGAATTAGAAAAAGCAAATCTTAAATTCATTTGGAAGAATAAGAGACTCAGAATAGTCAAATCAAACAAAAACTAAAAAACAAACACCGAAAAACAAACAAAAAAAACAGCATGGTATTGGCACCAAAATAGACATGAAGTCCAATGGACTAGAAGACACAGAGACACATGCACAAACCTATAGTGGTCTGATATTTGACAACGTGAGTAAAATATATCTTGGAGAAAAGATATCCTTTCTAACAAATGGTGCTTGAAAAACTGGATATCTATATGTAGAAAAATGAAATTAGATTGCTTTCATCCTGCACAAAATTCAAACCAAGATATATCAAAAGCTTGGGAATTAGACCAGAAACCTTATAACTGCTAGAGGAAAACACTGGGTCAACACTCCATCATATAGGTGCTGGCACTGACTTCCTTAATAAGATCCCCAAAGTGTAAGAAATAAAACCAAGAATCAGAAAGTGTGATGCCATTAAACTAAAAATCTTCTGCATAGCTAAGGAAATGATTAAGAGTATGACCAGAAAGAGCCTACAGAATGGAAGAAAAATCTTGGCCAGTACTCCTATAATAGGGGATAATATCCAGAATACACATACACTCTCTCTCTCTCTCTCTCTCTCTCTCTCTCTCTCTCTCTCTCTCACACACACACACACACACACACACACACACACATACACACACACACATACACACCTCAAAAAACTTAACACCAAAAATCAAACTCATAAATAAATGGACAAAAGAACTAAATTGACACTTCTTAATAGAAGAAACACAAAAGGCCAATAAAGCCATGAAAATATATTCAAAATCTCTGGTAATCAGGGAAATGCAAATTAAAACTACATTAAGATTTCGTCTCACCCCAGTCAAAATGACAATGATCAAGAATACAAACAAAAATAAGTGGCAATTTTGGGAAGGTCGTGGGGAGAAAGGAACACATGTACATTGTTGGTGGGACTGCAGACAAGTAAGTACAACCACTCTGGAAAGAAGTTTGGAAATTCCTCAAAAAACTATGGATGGAACCACCATATTACCCAGCTATCTCACTGCTTGATATTTTCTTAAAGATCTAAAATCTGCATACTACAGTGACATATCCACTTCACTGTATATAGCAACACAATTGCAAAATTATGGAATCAACTCAGATGTCTATCAATAGAAGAATGGATTAAGAGACTGTGGTATCTATCTATCTATCTATCTATCATCTATCTATCTATATTATCAGCCATTAAGGAATGAAATTATGGCATTTTCCAGTAAATGGATGGAAATGCAGAATATCATGCTGAGTGAAACTAAAACTCAGAAACTCAGAGATAAAATGTTTTCTCCCATATGCAGAAGCTAGAGTAAAATTTTTAAAAGGGGGAGGGAAGAAAAAGATTACATAAGGAACCACTCAAATACAAATTAATAAACAAGTGAAAGGAAGTTGAGTAGACTAGAGGAAGGAAAAGTCAGGGAGAGGGGAGGACAGTAGAGAAAAGGGGAGGGGAAAAGGGGGGTCATGAACTGAAATCAATTTCTATGCATGTATGAATATGTCAAAAAGTAACCTAACTACTATGTATGACCATAAAGCTCTAATAAAAAGGTTATTTATCTCTTTCCTTTTGAAGTAAACTTTATTTTAAAAAATATTCTAAATTCATTGCTTAAATTTGTCACCTCTCCACCAACTCCAATCTGGCCTATTTCTTAAATTAAAGCTTCTCCATTGGATCACCATTGACTTCCATATCATTAAATCCTTCTCACATAATCAGAAACATCTGAAATGAGAGTCAACTTTCTATTTGAAATACCCTCACATCATGGAAACCAATCTTTAAGAGGCTTAGGACCCATATTCCTCTGATTTTCCGCTTCCCTCCCTTTCTCAGTCACATTTCACCTTGAAGGAAAGCTCAGCCTTAGCCATCTGGACATTCGCTGTAGAAGTCCATGAGCCTTAGTCCCATGCCCCTTGCTCTCACTATTAGTTGCTCCTTAGACAATTATCATTTATGCCCCTGGCTTGATTTCTGAACTGTAATAATGCAATCGTAAGCAGAAAACTTTCATCAGAGATCCTGACTCATATATTGTGATTACTTGGCATTAGACATTGCAAAGATTCCTCGAAGTCAAGATTAAATTTATGATCTCTCCTCCAATCTCCCTCTTTGTACAGTGCTGCCTGTCTCAATGAATTACATCAGTGCCTATCCATTCAATTAACTCAGAAACCACAGCTCCACACTCACCTGTAGTTTATAATCAAGTCCTGCCAACTATTTTAAAAATCTTTTTCATAAATTTTTTCTCCATTTCACACCCTACTCTAAGCTTTGTTCATCTCTGTTCTATTTCAAGTCAGTGGACTCATCCTCCAGCTTCATTTCTTCTTGCATCTTCAAATTGTTGTGTTTGGGAGGTAAACTTTTTCACAAACAAATTCGATCCTGTCATCTCATTGCTTAATGCCTCCCATTGGCTTTTTAACGTTCTTAAAGACTCAACTCTGTAACCTAGCCCCTACAGCTGTGTACAGCTTCTCCAGTGCTTCTCTGTGTGGTTTCATCACTGTCTCTCTTTGCATTTCACCAGAACTGGTTTTATCATATCCTCAAAATCTCAGCCCTCTCTAAGGCTGTTTCTGTCTTGAAATCTCTCCCACCCACCCCCTCTCTTCCTCCCCCGATAATTAATGTGAATTCTACTTTTCTTGAAGATTTCAGAGTTCATAACATTTCCTTAAGAGAACCTGATATAGGTTCTTTTGATAAAATATTTCACACCACAATTTTTTCCCCTTTAAAACTCTTATTTCTATTAAAAAGTATATTCACTGGGTGATTATTTACCGTTTATCTCCCCAAGGACTGAATTTTTGTTTACCATTACATTTCCAGAATTTAGAACAATTTCTGGAAACTCATTTGTATTCAATAATTATTTGCCTAATGTGTGTATGAATGAAGAAGAGCCTCATTCAAAAGCCTGGTTCTATGACATGAACTAGAATAGGTGGCAATAGAATAATAGGTACCTGTCCTTCAGTGTCTCCAAAGGTGAATATACCCTGTCATCCTCCAACTTTGACTTTTCAAAGTTCCAAAGCACCAAAAGAACATCTATAACAGCAAATTCCATAGTAACACACAGCTTGAAGAAAATGTAACTCTCAGCACAAAAGCACCGTCCAAACAAAAGCAAGAGAAAAGAGAAGAAAACCATGCTTTCAGCCTTATTTGGATCTATTATTATTATTATTATTATTATTATTATTATTATTATTATTTTAGTCTTGTGACTTGAAGGTTAAAATTCATTTGTGAAAAATTTTCAATAGTTATATGTAACTATTTATTCCATAAGTAGGAAAACAAATCCTCCTGTTTTTATGGCATCTTATACCAAAAATCGTCATTTGAGACAGACTTGTCTTCTTACAAAATGGTCACATTCTCCATATTCAACTTCCAAGGCTACCTTCTTCCCCTTAGGACTCACTAACATACTTAAACCCACTAAATTTTGATTTTCTTTTTGTGTTCCTGGAATATCGGTTTTGACACAATGGAGTTTCTCTTCAGTGATTACAGGTGCTAATTTTTCTTGTAACCATGACATACAGCGCATCTCTTTGAGCATTATTCAAAGAAAGGGCTAGCTTTTTCACATACTTATCTGACATTTGCTCTGCCTTTCCATCCTCTGCAGGATCTCCTGAGGCAAGATCCTCTGGGCTTCTTTTCTCTGTGCTTCCATGGCTGCTTTCACTGCCTTTTTTCTGGGAAATCTTTGGCTCAAATATCACATTTTCCAGGGAATGTTCTATTGTGTTCCCCTCATTTTTGTCTATCAAATTCATGTACTAAAGACATTAGTGATAATTCTGATTGCTGTGTCCTCAGTTTCACTGTAAGGATTCATAAACCTTCATTATGTTGTCTTTTTCTAAATGTTTGCTTTCCATCTCATTTGAAGTTGTTTGGAAATGTGTGTTCTTTGAAGGTCAGCAGAAACATTCTGTTATTTTACTCTGTAGGGGTCTTTTCCCCATCTTTCAAGTGGGCCCTACATAGCCTTTAAAAGTTTAAGCCATTTCTTAAAATAATTCTATTTCTTTACTGCCATGGATAGGGCAAATACCGCCTGCGTCCCCTTTAGTCTCTTCCTTTTCTCTAGGTTCCAGTCCCTGGTTTTCTAATATGATTCTCCAGGTTCACTCTAATGGGATCTGTGGTGAGAAAGGGAATTAAGAATTTTCTCTCAAATGTCCATTTTTTATTTAGGCTAGTACTTATGCAAATTAATAGCCTTACACATTAAATACCTCTGGTACTGAGTACTCATGGAGACAGTGAATAACAGGATGAATCCAAGAGCTACCAAATGCCACCTAGTCATGAAACGCTTGATAGAAACTATTTAAAAGTTTCCAAATCTGAAACACTGGTGTGATAAACTTATAATAGAATTTATGTATTTGATACCCCATCCCCTCTGGCATTCAAATTCTGCTAATCTAATATTAGCCTGCCACAAAAGTTGTGGCCACAATATAAACCAACTAGACCCACAAGGAGCCAAAGTCAACTGTTGCAGCCACTGTCTAAAGTCAGGTAGATTTGTGGTGCTATGACCGTCTATATCAAGTGAAAAAGTTTTCATTTACTTACCTGTTGGTGGACAATTGGCCCAAAATGCTAGTGCCTGAACCCATACCCCATGAACTCCATGTGGCACATCAATTGGTTGAGATAGGAGGTATTACTAACCTTCTCCCCTCTGGGGTTTTGGCAGATAGAGGATATGCATAGAAATTGCAGGAAGAAAAGACACATAAGTACAGAGCTTACTGAATGTGTATGAGTTCAGTTATTTCCAAAAAGACTTTTAAAAATATGCTTTAGCCAAGATACAAACTCGAGGCTCAGATTCATTTATTTCTCCTTAGAAGTGTGGGATAAACAAAGACCAACCAAATCAGAATAAGCAAAGGTTATGAATTCAGAGCTTGCTATGGCAAAGGAGTCACCCATCATTACATGCCTTTCTACAGAGACTCAAATGCAGACAGACTGGGACAGCTTCATAGTAGGAAAAAAGGAAGCGTTTAAGTGTGCCCTGATTAGGGGAAAGCTGTATGTGGGACAACTTGAAATAGGGCATTCTATGTGATTGATAGGGGTGCATACTTGGCTTTCTCTAGTACTTTCTAAGTTGAAAGTAGGGATCAGATTAAGGTAGTTGTCAAATACTGGCCATTTGGGGCCAATTATTACAGAGATTGTTGTGCTTCCTGGATTGTTCCTAGAGATAACAGTCTGACTTCTTACAGGTTGGACTTACAGCTGGCTGGCTTCGTGGCTAGTTGTTAGAGATAAGGTTTGCTGAGCAGGTTGCTGCAGATGTGGGTCAGAGTTCTATTTTTGCATTTGATGTAGGATTTGTCAGTTTGTATATTCATCCTTTCAGGAGTAGAGGTCAGAAAGAGAAGATATACCCTTTCTCTAGGGTTAGTTCACACATCCAGAGAAGGTACAACTTTGTAAAGGCAGAAGTTTAAATATGAGAGAAGGGGAAGAGGTAGATTGCACTTGCCCACCAATCTTGAAAATTCCTATGGAGAATTTGTTCCCTACGTAATCAAGAAAAATAACGTATAAACACAAAGAACCATAAATCAAATTCAAATTAAAGTGTGTATACAGTGCAGAAAGGATTTCTATGTGAAATAACTTACTCCATGAAGATGCTGACACATTAATTTGCAGTAAGTGGTGACTGGATGGAGAAGGTACAGGTGCCTTAAATATACAAGTGTGCCTTACAAAGAGAGGAAGGGAGAAACCAAAATGCAGAGAGAGCCTGAAAGTTCTGAGCCATCAGCACTGTGAATCATTCACAGAGATTGGGGAATGTCACTGCTAATGTTGTCTTTGAAGTAGAACATATTGGTTTAGAGGCACATAGAATGGCCATTCCACGGATGTTCTAGTGAAACCCCTTAGCCTTGCTCTTTGATTTGTGTTTCCAATCATCCTGTTGATGGGCTGGCTTTAGCAGAGTGTGCCCTGGTTAATATTCATTGTGATTGATCTTATAGTCTGATTTGGGGCTGATGGCAGAGAAAATGAAAAGTACTTAGGAGACTAGCCAAAATATCTGCATGGCATCTATGAAAAATGGAAACCCCAAATGCCCTGATATCCAATCTAATTTTCCTGGTTTACCTGATGCTAATTGCTTCCTGGCCTTACTTCTCAAAATGGACCTTTAAATTTCAGATCTTCCATTTAGAAGTCCAGGGTTTCATCCCTTTCCCTGATACGGAAGTGAACACATTTTCATTTGCTTTCTTGGGCTTTCCTTAAAGACAGTTCAATTAACCTCTAAGAAGTAGGTTTGACAACTCTGACTTTGCATCCAACCATTTTCTTGAATTGCCTCCTCTACTAGGCTCTTAGGAGTAGGATCAGGAAATTATCACAAATGATTCATTTATTTCCTAAATCAAATCAAGCATTGGGAGCTTGTATAACAATCTTTTGTGGTTTTATTTTTTTTAGAATTAATTTTTAAAGGAACTGATTTTTAAAGGGAGGTTTTTTTTCTTTTATTAATGTATCTATTGTTCTTTATGCTATAGATTCACCTTGCCTATATTTTTTTATTTATCTTGTTTTTCTATAAAAAAAAACTTCTCGGTAGATGGAAAAGAAAAAATGTAAGCAAGCAAATTAGTTCAAGGGCCTTTGGACCCCCCTTTTATATAGACAGTTTGTTCCCCTAGAGCATTTTAAAACTGCTCTACTGCCCTTCCCTGTATTTAATGAGACCTGTGGGCAAACACATGATTCAGTGGAAACTAAGAGGCAGAGTTTAAATATGCTCCGATGACAGCTGGCTTACTGGTTCGAGCTGTTGCAAAAGAACTTCACTAATGGTTCAAGCAGATGGACAGAGGGAAGAAAGCTGAATGTTAGAATGTGTGAGAGGCCAAAGGTCAAGGTGAATGAGCCTGGCGATTTCCTGAGGTCTGTGGGTGTTTTTGTGTTGCAGTCCAAATTGAGGGTTGTTTTTAATTTGATGCATTTTTCTAAACTTGAAGTAGGTTCATTAAACCAAAAGAAAAAAAAAAGAGTCTCAATTCTTCATTTAGTTTTCAGTTAAATTCTGGGTTTTAACTTCAAAGATAATGCAGCATTTACTTAGCAGGTATAACCATTTATGATACATTTTTAAGGTAAGTTCAAAGTTGTTTACTTAACAAAATTTTTTACAAAACATAATCCTTTGAGTTTTTAAAAACATTAACAAAGTCTGTATGTTATATTCTTTCACCCTCTTTTTCAACTTAGAAATATTATTTTTCTGCTGGTGCAAGGGAATTACAAAACAGTATAAATACATTGCATTAAAGAATAACTACCATTTGATTCTTTCTAGAAAATCCTACTTTCCAGACACTTGCTGAGATTTAGGTTAAAAATCCGGTGCTGCTTTTCTATTTCTTCTGATTTTGTAACTCTTATATCTTTCAGCTTTAATCAAGCTTTATTGAAGGCAAGACATTAACTAACGTTTAGTTTGACAATCAAGCCCTTTAAAGGAGGTCATAAATTTAAAAGGAAGATTGTTTTTGTTCCAGAAAAGAGATTATTTTGAAAGCTAAAATATATGTACCACTTATGAAAAGAAACAAAGTAGTGCTTTGTTGCAGAAAGTACAGTTCTCCATTTCTCTGGTTCCATGAATGGAGCAGGTCTCAGGAAGAAGCGGAGCAAGGTACCCACCAGCCACCCAGATCCCAAGCCTTCCTTTCCAAGGGGGATGCCCTCGGCTCTGGCAGTTGCCTTGGGGTCAATTATTCATTCATTTTAAAGTGAAATTTAAATGATATGAAACCAAAACTTTAAGGGTGTGTAAAATATTAACACAGCAATTAGATGTATTGTTTATCACCTTGATTTCCAAACCCTTTCAGACTGAAATTCATTTGGGAGTCATAAAAAATGGCCAGGACTGGCCATTAAAAAAAATTACCTCAAATCACAATTAGCAGCTCTTTCTTTGCAGTTTTCATATGTGCGTGGAGGTACCGTTTGTGTTGCCATTTCAGGAATAATTCATTATGATCAACTACATTTTAAAAAATGAGTGTACAGGTAGAGGCTGAGGTCATTTAAAACCAAACAAGTTCAAAATTCAAAGTAACATCCTTCCCAGAAGAAATTGATTTTTCTTTTTTTAAAGTTTTCTTGAACTTTGGTTTCTGGTGACCTGTGGGATGAGGTCTTTGAAGGCTATAATTCATAAATGCTTATTACAGGGGTTCTTTAGGTAATAGGACCCCCCTACCGCAAAGAAATTAGAGAAACAAAATATAACACCCACAGAAGGAAAGAATGCCAAACATTTACTTCGTTCTCATAACGTTCTCAGCAATAGATATTGGCTAGAAATTTTTAAAATTTGTGTTCGAAAAGTGACTTCTATAAAGAGAAAAGTATCAGTTCCACCGAATCAACAAATTTTCCCAAGTGGCTTTAACCTAACCAGCCATGTTTTTGAACAAAGAGGCACAGGTTTGAGGAGCTAAGAATTAAGGAAGAAAAAAATGTCAGTAAATGGTACTTGATGGTGTAAGCTTGACTTATTTTTAATATAATTAAAATGTGGCTTAATAATAATAATACTATATATGTTTTAACTACTGGTTAGTCATTGCGAGTGAATTTTTACAGTAAATTTTAGTTGTTGCCTTTTAACACTTTAAAAAAACACATGCTCAGAAAACTTCCCTCTCAGGGCGCTGTGTAATGGTGAGGAAAGGGCTCCGGGTGGAGATGGGGTCAGCAAGTCTGGCACAGGACAGAGCTCTCCCCTCACAGTTCTCTTACTGACTATTTTTGTGAGCTTGAGCAAATTTGTTAACCTCTTTGAGCCTTTATGTCCTTAGTGGGTGTGACACCTAACCAGCAGGGCTGCTTCAAGTTTTAAGTAAGACAATTCATGCAAAGCTGTAATCTCTGCTTAGGAAATGTGAGTTTTCTTATTTAAATCACTTGAAATATTTATTCAGACACTGTGCTATGCTAAATGGTTCATGTGGATGCATCTTGTCTATCTTAAAAACAAAAACCCAAACTTATAAGTTCATCAATTGTTGACATTCTGCACTAAGAAACTGAAGCACAGAACATGGAGTAAGTGGCTTAAGTCTGAATCTGCTCCATTCTAAAGCCTGTATTGTTAACCAGGAATTTGCTGTGGAAAGTGATAGCTATATGAGCTTGGAAAGATGACTTAAATTAGTACTAGTGTGGGAATCAAAGAATAAAAAAAATAGATCTAACATCTAAATGTTAGATCCTCTATGTAAATCATATATATGTAAATATATGTATATGTATATATGTAAATATATGTGTGTGTGTGTATATATATATATATATATATATATATATATAAACAAGGGAGAAAAACATTGTAAATGCTTAGCCATGATACAGAATGTCTGTTGGTGACTCCTCTATAATGAAGTTACTAGGATGATGGCATCAGTAAACTTTTCTTTAGTGTAGAGTGCATTAATCAGACTATGTTCTAATAACAAAGAGCACCTACATTTCAGTAAGCTAACTCAACAAAGGTTTTTTTTCTTTTAATTGTAAAAAGTCTATTGCAAGTTCTCCACATGATCACCCTTAAATACAGTTATCTTAATCTCAAGTCCCTGTCACCCCTGCGTGGAACTTGCTCTGTGATTGACATGGCAGAGGGACAGGTGCTGAAGGGCTTTCCTGGGCAATTGAATTTTTCCACCCTCAGCCCATCAACCAGGGCTAGGCACATGCTCTGCTTAACTTCAAGGGGAGGCGGACTAAGAATTAGAGCCGCAATCTGCACCTACATACTTAAGACTGTCAGTAAAGAGGCTTTTCTGAATGTGGCTTTTATGACCATTTCATTTATATAAGTGAAAATTCCCTCAGCCAGTAGACAAGAGTCACTTTCACTTCAGCCATTTCTGAGTAAGACACATTCAAATACTTGAAAGGATTCAAGTAGGGGGGGAGGGCGGGGGGGAGTTATCTGGAAGTGATTTTTAAAATGAACATTCACTGATCTCCAGTCCTAAGGGATTCTGTAATGTTTGCTCTGCTCTGTTTCAAGCAGAAGATGATCTTCTAGTCAACAACCTGGAAAACAAAGAAACAAAGGAAACCAAAGCAAACCAAAGATCTGAGCTGTGTGGCTGGGTAGGACCTGGTTTGTATTAGGGATTGTTCATTTGTGCTTGGGCACTGAGAGCAGAAAGAGTGGTGGGAGAAGTGTGAGGGGCTTGCCCTCTCCAGGGCACCCAAATTCTCAGGTTCTTCCAGGAGGAGATTTCTGCCTCCCCCAATTCAACAGCGATAGTAGGGAACCTATGGCTTACATGGTTATTCTAGCTCCATAGCATTTTCAATAATTTCATAAATCAAAGCCATCTCATGATCACTGTCAAAACACTTGTTGTAAACCAACACATGTATGTACATAAACATTATGTCTATCTGGATTTTTTAAACAATTGCTGTTCATGTCATTCTTTTGGAAATTATCCTATTATTTCTTAAGAAAGCAGAATTCACTTCTCTGTTTTAAACATGGTGAAATTACAGGTATAAAAAGGGATAGTGAAAAGTTTCTGGTAGTTTAAACCATTTATTTTCCTTGGCTTTGAATTTGTGTTTTTAACAGGTCAAGTGCTGCATTTATTTGTTAAAGGTAGTAAGTAGACTACAAAAAAAGGTTATTTCAAAAACCATCAGCTCAGCACATTTACGGAGTACTCAATAGCTAAGAGCCAAAAATGCAAAAACAAATTAACAGATAAGTAAATCAATTAACTGAACAATCAACAATCAACTAAACCACAAATGAGGCATTTACTTTTGTTCTTTAATTTGTTGGCATCTAAATCTGTACACTCTCGGAAGATTTATATTTGTGGTTTTACTTTCAGTATGTCTTCTTTCTAATATTTCTATGAGGTATTACATGAAAAAAGAGTTGCATCATCCAAAACATTTGGGAGGTGGGTGTGGTGGGGTATGCCTGTAATCCCAATGGCTCAGGAGGCTGAGTCAGGAGGATCATGAGTTCAAAACTAACCTCAGCAACTTAGCAATGCCCTGAGCAACTCAGTTAGGTCCTGTCTGGAAAGAAATAGGGCTGGGGATGTGCCTCAGTGGTTAAATGTTCCTGGATCCAATCCCCAGTACCAAAAACAAACAAAAAAATGTGGGAACCATAATTTCCTGATTCATAGTTTCAGATGGGACATTGGAATCAGTGTTTTTAGAAAGTTCTCCAAATGATTTGCATACATACTTGTCTTGGAAACCATAAATTTGGAGTTTTCCAAAGTGGGTGGCATTTATGATCTAAGGGAGAAATAATTACAGGAACATTTTATGGCCACTGTTTCACAAAAGGATTGCTTTCAAGCAGCCCCAGCTTGGCAGGTTCCCCTCTGTCCAGGGACTTTGAATCTTGCCTATCCTGCAGGATGCTTGGGTAAAAGCTCTGACACCTCTGGGTTGCCTTTTTGGCTTTTCCATTTCCTAGCTGTATGATTTGGGAAAATTTACAAACTTGAGCTTTGACTGTGGTTGTCTTATCTGATAAAGAAGTTAATATTATCTGTTGGGTAACATAGAGAGAGTATTTGTTAAAAAGTACCCCCTTCAAAGCATGGATTATGGTAAGTACTCCGTTTTCATTTCACTCAGAGTGTCCCCCCTTTTATTACCCTGAGCTCATGGATCGGTCTCTCCTCTACTCAACTCTCTGCTGTGCCTCTACTCTCTGCCTCTCCCTGAAGCATGCTGCACTCAGCTAACTGCAGGCTTCCTTCCTTACTGAAGCAAATCTGTTCTCAGTGAGACCAGTGCTCACCTTCCTGATTTAAGTTGAAACAACTCCTAGTAGTCCCCTTTCCTGCATATAGCACCATCTACTATCATCCATATTTCATGTATCTGAGCTTGTTCCCCACCTCCTCTTTACCAGGATTTCAGATCCAGAGGACACTTTTTATTTGTTCTAATTTCTAATAGCCATAGATGTAGGTATTGGGTAAATGTTTACATGGTAATCATTATGAGCAATGATAGGTTCACCTTTGGGTTATACCTAGGTAAGGAAGCTTCATTGTTAGCCCAGAAAACCTTCGGCCAGGGCTATGTCTAATTTTGCTTTCAGATTGTCCTAGGTTTTGAACTTGAGCATTATTTGGGGTTGACAAAATCACCACACTGTTCCTGTGAACACCCCAGCTTCCCAAGAGACACTTAGAAATGAAATGACTAAGCCTTGTTCTAGATACCACTTCCTTCTGCTTCTTTCCATTGGAACCATCCCTCAGGGCTAACAGGGCACTCAGTCCATATTTAGGAAAAGGAGAATTGGGTAATTTGAAAACAAATTCAGAGATATTTTGGGATATCTGTTTGATGATGTTTGACTTCTGATTGATAACTTTGATTCACACCTCTCACTAGTGAAATTTCTGTAGTTTTCCCTGAGATTCATCCTAGCAAACTTCTCAAGCTTCCTTGGATCCACAAAGGGAAAAAATTTCTCATATCTGTCCTCACACCTTGTCCTCTGTTCTGCAGACAAAGGCATATGACTTCTTTGCCTTTATGGTGCCCAGAGAAGGGGGTCTCCCTCCCTTTCACTGCAGAAATGGATAACCAAACAGAGAACTACTCCAATTTTCTCATTCACCCACTAACAAAAGTATTTCCTAAATGTAGTAAAAATAAAGCTGGGAATTATCATTTATGACAGAAACGTCAATTTTGTGAAAAAATGTCGGTTTTACCAGATGCTTCTGGTCTTGGCTGCCTAATCCAATTGCTCTCTCAACAGCTGCAAGCCCTTTGTGGGACCCCACACCTCCTCCCACGTGCTGTCTCTATCAGTTGGAGTCCAATTGGTGCCTGCTGCAGCCACTAAACGTAAGGCAAATAAAATAGCAGGGGTGAATCATGAACACGACCAGTAAAAATAACCTTATTCTATGCCTCTAAATTATAGTATCACAATTACACTCTTAAATGCTTTGAGAAGGCTGAGTCAATGATTTGAAGATAATTTGTTTTCAGTTGGGGAACCCAAGGATATTGCTAAAAAAGGAAGAGAACTCATTTATGGAAGGTGTAATGCTGCAGATGTGCCATGCAATATTATGTTTAATGTATTTTATTTAATCCTCATACTCTGCGAGCAGCATTGGAACCCATTTTATAGGTAAAGAAACTAAGGTTCAGAGAAGTCCATTAAGTTACTCGAAGTCACATACCCATTAAGTGGAAGACTAGATTTGTACCTAGGTATGATTGAATTTGAAGTCTGTGCTCTTGCTGGCATATCATGTTTTCTGACCCTGTGTGGTATAAAACCTGAGGGACATAACAAGCATGCTTGCACTTTCCCTGATCCCTCATTCTTTTGAGTATCTCTAAACATCCCCAACTTACTGTATTCAAATACATGTTGTCATTGAAAATACTCATGATGGAAAATTGTGTACCTACAAGAATCTGATATTTGCTAAAACAATATCTTGAGAATTTTCAAAACCCCACATTAAGAAGGTATAAAGGAATAAACTTTATCACTGCTGTGAAGCTACACTGAAACAGGATTGCTGGGTGTACAGTGAGGCTCAATTATTTTATATAATATGCTCCTGAAAGCTAACCAAAATGATTCAGCTCCAAGCCTTGGAATAATTGCAAATTATCACAGCATGAAGGTGGAACCTTGTAATAAGTAAATATTAACAATCTGTTGCACTAGGACTTTTCTTTAGAGCCAGTCTTAGGAGTAGAGCAAGGGTTTTGGAGGCTGACTTGCCAATCTTGACTCATTGGCTCTGCTGCTTACTAGCAGTATCAAAAAACTGTAAAAGAGGAAATTTGTTTTGACCTTTTCTAATCTCCTGATCTTGAACTAGAGTTTCCTTTTGTGTTTCAGTTTCCCAAACTTTACATGGTCATGATGCAAATTGCACCATGAAGGTTGGTGATGCCTGAAATGATGGGCATCAAATGCTGAGTGGAGTGGCATTCAGTAAGAATCCAAGTCTTAGCTGTTATTACAGTTCACGTGTAAATTTTCTTAGTAAGGGTTCATTTATATAGGTTCCTATTGAATTTTGCCCCAAAATCTATACCTTATTTCAATTACTTGATTTACCAGAATGAGGGATGCACAACTTTATTCATTTTCAAATTTTATACTTACCTTCAAGATAAGTGGCATTTCCATTGTCCAGCAAAGTCCACAGCTCAGTTTCCAGCAGCAATAACTAGATGAATGTAAAGCCTCCACCATGATTGTTTTTAAAAGGACAATACTTGACTTGCATTTGTTAAGTTCTGCAATGTTGGTTCGAAAAGCAGTCATGTTACTTCATAGTAGAACCTCTCCTCTGCCCTTTTCCTTGTAACCTTCCTTTCTCATTCTCCTTGTCAGAGCTCTACCTGTCTCTGTCATTTCCCATTGGGAGGAGATTTAATCATCCCGGTATTTTCATGGTGACCTCCCCTCTTCTTCTAAGAGGTAAAGAAGGTAATTAAAACAGGAGATTAGAAAAGGTCAAAAACAAATTTCCTCTTTTACAGTTTTTGATAGTATAACCAAAGAATGATCACAAAATTCATGCATGTGCAATAATTATTTCTTGAATTAAATATAAGCTATTCTCTGTGTTCTTACTGTTAATGGCCAATACTAGCTAAGTGTGTTAGTGCTTTTTAGGGTGGTGATGGGGATTGTTCATGGACTCCACAATTTCTTACTTTAGGAATTTTTTTTTGTGAACTTGGAGCTATTAAAGACAAAATACATAACAAGGAAGAATTAATTTTGTTAGTAGAACCTCAGCCCAAGAGGTGGGTCTATGAGAAGAAAGCTTACAGGTCTAGATGAAGAAGGTCTTCCCTGAATTCTGAGATCATTCCAGGCATGTGTGGTGTATGTGTGGGAGCGACTGCACTAGAGATTTTCTAATATAATGTTAAATTTAAGTGTGAATCTTTTAGCATGAATAATAAGAAGGACAAGTCCCCGACAGAATAAGGACTTATTTCAAAGTGGATTTTTAGATTCTATTTATACAGAGGGTTTTCCAAAGCAACACTATGAAGAGAATGATTTCATTTTTTCCCTCTCCTTTAAATAATAAAAAAAAAACTACAAAAAAGTATCCACATCATAGTATATAATGTCTTTCCATTAGGCCCTTATTTTCCTGTCAATATTTTGTCTTCGAGCCTAATCTTTTGATGTGACAGAGGCTTCAAATTAAATCACAAACAGTGGTTTTCATTTTCTTACTTTAACATGACACACACATTTCTAGCTCTAAGGTGGTTGCCAAGAAAATGCGTAACTCTCTAAATTGGCTATCTGAAGCGCCACCATAGATTTGACTCCTAAATCGCATCCATGATTAAAGTTCACCTTGCAGTGTATTCGGAGTAGGTGCTTTGGGTTTAAAAACCAAAGTGTAAAACTTCTGGTGTTCCAAGTTTTCTGACTCCAAGTTAGTTGGTTTGCTTTAATATGGAAAGAATTAAAAATGTTAAATGTTGGTTGTCAGTGCATATAATTGTGGGCTCCCATCTTTCCTTTTTCTGGAAACGAGAGGAATGTTGAAAGTGTTCCCATTTTATAACGTAAGAGGTGGCCAAGCAGTTACAGCTCTATATACTCCTCCGGTTGAATTCTTCTAAACCTCAGACCTGGCCTGCAGGTTTCTCCCAGACGATTTTCATTTTCATAACATTCACATCCAATAAACTGCACAAAACATAGTGTGAGAGAAAAAAGGGGGACAGGAAATGGCTCTGTTGCATGGTTATTACATCCTATTGCCTGTGGGTTGCTTGTTATGAGTTTTAACTATGTAAATATGACGTATATGACATCAGAATTTAATCTTAAAGCTTCTATGTGGGAGATAGAGTGTGACTTTATTGTTAGGGCTAAAATCAACTGGGTGTTGACAGGTTTCAAAAGTCACCGAGTAAAAGCTTGAAAAGAAAAAGCTCAGACTGATAAGCTGTTCTTTGATTGACAACTTCAGGCCTGACTGCCACTATTGAAAACAGTTGAGCAGAAGTTTCATAGTGTGTGTGGGGGGGTATTTCATAAGAAGCTATACTGGGAAATACAGGAAGATTTATAAGCTGATACGGCATAAAACCCAAAGAAAAACAGGTGTGAGGTTTAGAAAATCTGGAAACTTCGAGAAAGGACACTGTCTATGAATGATTTAATTAATATTATAAAAAGACTTTATCCAAAAGAATGCTGACTCAAGTAGAAAAATAAAACATTTTTGTTCACTAGCTTTGGCTTTCAACAAATCATTTGTCAACAGCTTGTGGTGAAACAATGAAGGGGTGGTGGTGGTGGGTGGAAAGAGCAAATTACACAAGCAAAAGATTACAATGGAAAATAAATGTAGGAAGAAAAGAATATGGTTCTTTTTCATCTTTCTGATAGAGTCGAACTAATTCTGGTGCTGTAAAATCCATTATGGAAAGGATAAAATAAATGCATTCTAAAGTAGCCATCATTGGTTGATTGAAATGTTATGATTTTCATACATGCCATATCTTATCAAATATTATCCATAAGGAAGTATTCAATTCCTGTTGTGCCAATTATCCTACTATGTGCATCATAAACTTTTATGGCTTGTTATGGAATGTCACTTGGCTATTTTTCCCTTCAAATATTGCATCATCAGATTCAGATGGAAAACATATTCTAATGTGGCAAAGTGTTAAAGAAATTTAATACCCTAGGGCTAAATGAAACTGCTACGGTTCATCTCCTGGATAAGAACAACAATTTATGAATGCAATATTCATTTCCTGAGGTGAGCACAAGCAAAAACCTCGTCTGAAACTTAAAACCTAGATGTTTGGCCTCTGGTAGTTTGCTCATTTAACTCATTGATGTCATATATTAGGCCACTGGTAAGATCACATCTGGGGAGTGCTCACTTTTTCAACGTTCCTAATTACTTTTACAGGGACTCTTGCCACAATTGCATCAGCCAGGATCAGACCATAGAGTCTATAGTATCATCTTTCACTTTTAACATATTGATTACATGTCACAGTAATCTGTTTGTTTTTTCTTTATCATGAAAATTGATGGAGAGTTTGGCATCTAAATTCACAGGGTCACCCATTCAGAAATAGATTCTAGAATGGTGCATATATAATTACAAACTTAGCATGTTTAGTGTAAGACCCAGAGATGGTTCCAAAGACATCTTTGCAAAACAAAAACAAAATAAACAAACAAAAGAACAACTACCAAGAACCATAATTTTTCTCTTTCCAAGAGCTAAAAACATTTGCACTATAAATTTTAATACATTAAACTTAAAATAAATAAATTGAACTTACAGGGAAACTCATTTGAATTTAATGGCGAGTATCAGCGAATGGTAGGGGACAATATCTTGAACTTTTAGTACTATCTTTTTTTCATTAAAAAAAGCCTCAAATCCTACTTAAATATTCTAGAATTCATAGAAATTCTGGGCTACAAGGTGAAATGTTCAGATAAACATGAAAATTTGATTTTTTTTGTCCATCTGAGATTTCTATAGAATCAGGAGCAAGTCTCGCTCAAAGCAAGAGTCTGCAGCACTGTCATGCAGCCTGGATGCCTATAACTGGGACAGTGATAGAAAGAAATGCACTGCCAATTTTCAAACAAAAAGTCTCCATACCTTTCATAAATCATCTTCTCTGACCACTGAGCTAAACCAACTACAGAGTTGAAAGAACCTCTTATAAGGTCTAGCATTTAGAGTTCATATCTGGTGGGAAATATACTCAGGGTGAAATATTTACTAAGAGTAAAATGAAGCAATTTGGGAACATGAAAAAAGTAAGTACAGTGATAGGGAAAATCCATTTTAGTAATGACTGAAAAAAAATTTCCCCAAAATGTAAGGCAGGCTCTGCCATAGCATTAGAATCCAAACCTGGGATATGCTTTTAAGAAGAGAGGGTTATCTGGGCACAGCTTGGAAGAAGAGGTGGGGAAGCAAAGGAGAAATGGGGAAGAAGCCTGGTTTCTTGCAAGAAGCACATGCACTATGCTTTGACATAAAATGTGTCCTTTAGTTATTCTCCCATCTTCTGACAATCTAATGCTTGGCTTCAAATTCCTTGCAATTTTTCACAATTTTTTTCCAAATATTAAAAAAAAGCTCAGAATTTACTCATTTATCAGACCTATAGGAAAAGAAAGCACCTTTCTCTGTACAACAGTTATGGCATATTGTTTCAGCTTAGCTGGAATTTGCTCAGGAGAATAAACCCATTGTTATCTTTACTCAAGGTGCTGACAAGCCCCTCATCTCTGCATTGACAAGTGAACTTGAGCTCTGTGCCAAGAACATATAGAGGCCTACATCACTACCTTTTCATTTGCTATCCTCTCAGAGAAAAGCAGAGCAGGCAGGAGGAGGCAAAAAATGAATTGAGTCCTTACTAATTGCCTTGTGTTACACCAGGTACTTGACATACTTGCATTATCTCACTCCATCCACATCATGACCTATGCCGTAGCTAGGTTTACCTTCCTTTAACAGGTGAGAAAACAGATGAAAAGCTCACCACCCTTATAAGAGCTTAGTCTGACTCCAAGTTTATGCTTCTTCCACTACATTCTGCCGTGAGCTCCTCTTCTCAAATATTCTAAAGACTCTTTCTTTGGATTGCAGAATGTTCAACTAATGAAGATATTTTGAAAGTCAAAAGAAAACCCATTTTCTAGAAGATAAAAAAGGGAAAAAACTTTGTTTTTGAAATACACATAAGGTGCAGTTGGCACATCATAGAACAAGATCAAATGAAAAGATTCAGATGAAGTAAAATTGGGTGGGGTAAGTCAAGCAGTAATGTCAATCCAACATACAGTCAGGATGGTGGGTTCTCGGTGGGTTGGTACACAAATTCCAAGGGCCACCAGTTTGTCCAGGTTTGCAGAATCAACCATGTGTCTAGGATATGGATTGCAGTATGATTGGGTAGTAGGTATTCATCTGGGTAAAATCCCAGGCTGTCTTTTAAATTGTGGTTAAGGAAAATATAGTCATGCTCTATTCTACAACCTTGAGTGAAGAATGCTTTTTGTTTCCCAAGAATAGTTGACCTTTTCGGTGGACGATGTGACTTCTGGAAAGAAGTACTACCATGTGATAAAGTAAGGAGACACAGGTGCAGACAACTCAAGACAGCCACATCAGTCCTGATGATGGATGAGGTAACAGGTGTCAGAGCCTGGTGACCTTTGTGTACATGGGTGCAAACTGGAAAACCACAGGGTGACTTGCTAGTTCCCTGAACTTCTGGGAAAGAGAATGTTGTTATAGGTGAGAAAGTGGGGTGAAATCTAGGAGGTTAAAAAATAACATAGGATTTATTGGAAGGATAAGATTTTTGATGCAGTTAAAACATAGGATTAATGGGGGAATGGGGGCTACAGAATTTATATCATCATCGTAAACTAAAGGCATAATAAAGTTCCTAGGAGATGTTTTTCTCAACTTTGTCCAACATCAAAAAAACACCTTTTTTTCTGGGTGTTAATAAAAAAAGATGAATTGAGGCTGAGAGTAATCATAATTCTTAGTTTGTATCTTGGGGGCATATTGCTGAAATACAAAAAGGGTTTTGCATGTACCGTCTTAATAATCCTTACACAGCTTGATGTGTTATATGTACTATTGTTTTCCCTGTTTGATTTATGTGGACACTTAGGCTTGGAGAGACAGGTAACTTATCCCAATAAAGGCTAATGTTTAAATGTTTAGAACTCGTCTTTTTTCCTCCCCTTTCCCCTCACCATCTCTTATATGTAATTATGTGTAACAATGAGGGTCTCCTTCCATTTCCATACAGTTTCCCTTCTCTCCCTTTCCCTCCCACCACTATAGTGGCCATCACCAATAGGTGGCGCTACTTCTCACTAAGCTATTCTGTGGGTAGATTTAGCAGGGCCTCATTACAACAGGCTATGGTATAGCTATCAGATGCTAGTGTATTTTTAATTAAAACCTTTGTAGATAATAAAATATCTTTAAATAACTACTATCTGAAAATTGACCATATGCTTAACACTGGGATAGGTTGTTTGGTTTAAAGACGAAGGCATTAATGAAATGTTTCCGTATGCATGTTGGCTAAGTTTAGCATGAAATGTGAAGTCTATGGTATTTAAACAAAACCATAAATCACAAACATGTATATTATCGCGGTCCTATTTTCAAAGCAGAGTAGTTGCTTTTTAGAATTGAAGTTCATATAGAACTCTGTTTTTCCAAATTAATCATTAAATGTCCTTGCTGTAATCAACATCCCCGACTTTAGTCATGGTATTCTCAGTGGGTTGGAACACAAATTCCAAAGACCACCAGTTTGTCCAGGTTTGCAGAATCAACCATGTGTCAAGGATATGGATTTCAGTATGATTGGGTAGTAGGTATTCATCTACTACTGAGATCAGATGCTTTTAGGAGTATGTGTGTATGTGTGTGTGCATACATGAGTGTGCATGTGTATGGTGGTGGTTGGGCTGTCACATAATTGAGGAGAATATTGGAGAGACTGGCTCAGGTGGAGAAGTAGAATGAAACACCAAATCAAAGGCAAGACATCAATTGTGTGCGGCATTGCATAAATCAAAGAGGTGCCAGATGATAAGATTATGCTTTGGTTGTGAAAGTAGAGAGGAAAGGAATTATTTTAGGAATAATAGAGAAAAGCTGCTGCTTGTAGATTTCGAAAAAGAAAAAGATAATTTTAGAAGTATCGTAAATAGAAAGATAATTATAAAATTGAACGTTCAATAAAACTGTGAAAATAGGGTTGCTTTCCCAATGCACAGTGACTCTTACAGAATTTACCAACCAATTTTTTCTTGACTATATCATATTCATAACCCATCAAAACCATTCTATAGTTGTTCATAATTTTTTATTCCTCTGAGGAAGGCTTGCAACATATTAAATCTTAAGCTTCTGTAAAGACTAATACATTTACATGTAGACTACTTATATAGACTTAATGTTTATTCTTTTAGTACAGATCCCTTGCTAGAAAGAAGTAATTTTCTTTCCTGTTTGATTGAAAGGTTATAACAATCCCCTTCCCAAATTTACAATCAGATCAAAATGGCATTTTATTTGCCCATCTGGAGATCACCAAACACGCAAAGCTCGTTGGTGTGGAGGCCATCTGTTGTGAATAGAGACACACATGGGAACTTAATCCTTGAACTTCTTTTTCAACTTTCTCTCTTGCTTGCCTGAGTAGAAGGCAATTCAGACCAGTCACTTGAGATGCAAACTGTAGGCCAGGACAGGTTGCTGCCTTTTAATGTCACTAAAAGTTTAATGCCCAGCTGCAAACATCTCTCTGTGAAGATCTAAAGAGTGAAAAATTCTTGGCACTGCCTTTACTCAACATCATAACACAAATTTAAGGGTGCAATCAGAGTTCTTCTTAATGGGCTGTTGCTTGGACTGTACTTACAAGACAAGAGTCTTGGGAAATCACATCCAGTTATTTTTCTTTGAAGGTGTCCATGATCTTTTAAGCAAATCTGAGTGTCTTGAACATGAAAAAAAACACAGTCTTGCTCAATTCTTTTTTCTTCACATCATCACATTTTCATTTCAAGTTGAAGAAAATCCTTTGGATTAATAATCATATCAAAACAGTGTTTTTAAATGGTGTACCAAAACTGAATCATGTAGTACTGTACTTCCTAGAGACACTTTGAATGAGGCCAAATTTTGGCAGACTTGAATTGGTTTTGCTCTTTTATCTTATATGCAGGTACAATTTTATGTACAAAATACTGTAGATCAGTGTGTTTACTGGACTATCTTGATACTAGGATCCAATGCACAACTGTGAACCAGGAGGCCTCAGGTCCTTCTCTACATACCGTCTGTATTACAGTATCTCATGGCCCTTCTGTCAACTTCAGTGCCTGATTCTTTGCCATTAAAGTCATCAAAACTTCTTCTTAAATAATAATTTTAAAATCTCAGCTTTGCATTCATTCTCCATTGTCTTATCCTTCAAACCTCCTTACATTTCTTTTTAACATTCTGTACGTGATACTTCCTTTTCTTACAGTTTTAGCCCGAATGCCAGGCATCTTTCCATTAAGTGATTAGAACATCTTTGAAGACATCTCACCCTCAATTTAAACCACCTCTAAAAATTCTCAACACTGCTACCAAACTGATCCTTTTCTTCTGGCCTTTTAACTCCCTGATTTCAATTTGTGTACTATTCTTTAAAAACACACTGATAACAGCAAAAGAAATTTCTCTTCCATTCTCTCTCTCTCTCTCTCTCTCTCTCTCTCTCTCTCTCTCTCTCTCTCACTCTCTCTCTCTCTCTCTCTCCCCCTTTCTCGTTTTCTTTTGGAAGAAGAAAAAAGTTGTTCCCTTGGTAATAGCAAAAAATTGAAAACAATTTAAATGTTGAACCATAGGGAAATGGATTAGTGGATTATGGTGTATAAACATAATTGAATCCAGAGCGACCACTAAGAATTATTTTAGAAGAGAGTTAATGATTTGGACAATGTTCACAATAAATTGAGGCAGGAGAGTGGGTTAAAAAGAGTATGTGGGGTATCACCACAGATGTAATAAAAAAATTTATATCTTTATGTAAAGAAAAAGATTATATAGACATATGTCAAGTTATGTTAATAATTTAGATGGTTATTTTTGAGTGATGGAATTATAGATGGCTGAATTTTGTTCTTTAAACTTTCTGTATTTTTCAAATATTGTAGAATAAAAGTATTTTGTTTTAGGGACAAAATTATTTTAGAAATTGGGCAAAAAAAAAAATGAAATGGTGCTTGCCTTCTATTATTCCAAAACATTTATCTTAATTCAGAGTTAAAAATTAGTTAACTAGAGAGATGTTACACATCTAAACCAAGGAACAGATGAAAATTCCATATTATGTGTAACAAATCAGCCCAACAGGCAGAGTTCTGAAACACTTTCTACTGTTTGAGACCAGTAGGTGATTCCATGACAATAAAGCCCATTGATGTTCCAACATTCCTAGAAATAGTAGCACATATCACATTCCCTCCTCTAATAGAAGACCCGATGGCTGCATTTTCCTTTAGAAATCATGTTCAAGGGCATACTTCAGAAGAGTTAATTTCCTTTAACCTCCTTAATGTTCTATATTTTCTCTTCCTTTGTTCAGTATTTCTTTTATGGGTTATCTCAGATCAATCTCGGAACCTTCTCCCAAGACATGACATATGCCAGAAATGTCTTGTCCTGTCCTGCAACAGTAAGTTAAGACATTTCCATGGCTACTTCCACCATTGTGTAGCTCCCAGACCAAAGTGTGTAGGTCTCCCATCTGTGTGGCTTTTAGACCAGTTTGGCATGGGAAAAATAAATAGAAAAGGCCAGTTAGGTATCTCAGGGATATGTGCCAGAGGCCACTCCAGAGAACCCCTGAATACTCCCATGCTGGGGTGGGTGTGAGAAGAAGGACAAGGAGCAGGAGTGGTTGAGAGGAGTCCAACCATGGCTATCCAACCTTGATAAAAAAGCTATCAAGTCCTCCCAGGCAGCAGGAAGAAAATGCAGCTGTAATCTTTCAGATGATGGGGAAGTCTCCTCAACACTTAGGATGACTACTGTGAGTGCCCAACTAAGGAAGTGACAACCAAATATGAAGTACTGCCTACTACTTTTTGATGTCTCAGCTTTCTGTGGGCACCTGGGATTCGTACATAGACCTAGGGATCTGAGTGACTGAAAGATCCAGTTAAAAGTGAGCCTCTGAGACTGAGTTTCTCCCATCCATGAGAATAGGCTTGCAAGAGAGAAAAAAAAATTGAATTATGTTCAAACAAAGATTTTTTTTGGCAGGCCTGAGGCTGTGACTTGAGAATTATGCCTGCTATATAAATAGGGTTGGAATCGTGCTTAAATGAATGTTATTTTATGTATGTATAGTAAATATGTGTGTACATAGTAAAATAAAGATAACTACCTAGATAGGTAGGTAGGTGTTATAGTTTGGGAGTGATGTGTCCCGCAAAAGCTCACGTGTGAGACAATGCAAGAAGGTTCAGAGGAGAAATGATTGTGTTGTAAGAGTTTTAACTCAATCAATGAACTCATCCTCTGATAGGGATTAACTGAGTGGTAACTGAAGTGGAAGGGTGTGGCTGGAGGAGGTAGGAATTGGGGCATGGTTTTGGGTATATATTTGTATCTGATCAGGGTTTCATTTAAGCTGAGAGCTGATGTGAGCTGCTTCCCACTGCTACCCTGTCCTGTCATGATGTATGTCTCACCTTGAGCCCCGAGGAATAGAGCCAGGCTTCTATGAACTAAGACCTCTGAAGCTGTGAGCCCTCAAATAAACTCTTCCTTCTCTATAATTGTGCTGGTCAGGTCCTTTAGTCACAGCAGCAAAAAACTGGTTAAAACAGTAGGTATAGATTTGGTTGTCAGAATTATTTACATATCCATTTTCTGGCCATTTTCAATTCATTTTTTTCTGAGCAGTGCCCCAAACTATGCCATTTACAGACGAGGACTTACTTAATAAAAGCCTTTTAGAGGAGTGGATGAAGAAGAACATGCCCATGTACATTTCTTTATTATTTAAAACCCAAAAGTACAGAAAAGAATTCAGTATTCTCTTTGGTGTAAATGGAGCTGTTCATAATCCCCGTAGAGCCCAAAACCGCATTTCTGTGTTTCTATGCTTATTCAAGAAGCTAAATGCTCCTTAAACTGCAAATGAAATTATCTCAGGGCATGATCTGATTCAACCCCTTGATTGTTCCTGGGGTTCGCAAATTCAAAAAACTTTTAGAACTCAGGTAAGTAATAAAAACACATAAAGGTGTGGAGAGTACAAAAGGATTGGTGGGAACTTTCAAGGTGAGACTTGAAACTAGCAGCCAACCAGGTGCAGATGCTAAGAAAGAGTTCACAGGAAGATGAAAGTGTGTTTGGAGGCCAAAGGAAAGTGGATGCTTGGTGCATTCCAGAGGGTCAAAGAAAAAGGCAGAGTGGGAGGATGTAAACAGAAGAACAAGAGCCGGAAGCCAGAGATAATATGTTCTCTCTCTCAGAGTAAAATGATTGATAAATTCATCTCCAGATACTTTCCTTCTACATTCATGCTGTATTTCCCTTTTCCCTCAGTCTTACTGAGATATAATTAACAAATACAATTTGCATGTATTTACAAGACAATGTGATATTTTCCCAAATGTACACGTTTTGAAATGATGATCATGATCAAACTACTTAATACATCCATCCCTCCATCACCTCACCTAGTGACCTTTTTTCCTTCTTTTTAATGTGTTTATTATTTTCACTGATTGTGAGAATACTCCAGACCTACTCTCACAGCAAACTTCAAGAATATTAGTACAGTAGTATCAAGTATAGTCATCTTTCTGTATAAGTACATTAGGTCTCCAGAAGGTGTTCATCCCGCATAACTAGAACTTTGTATTGTTGGCCAACATCTCCCAGTTCCTTACCCTTGCACTTATCCCTCTCTTCTCTGCTTCAAAGACTTTGACTTTTTCTGATTCCCCATATATGTGAGATCCTGCAGTATTGGTTTTTCTATGTCCGGCTTATTTCACTTGACATAAGGTCCTCCTTGTTCTCCATGTTGTTGAAAAAGGTAGAATTGTCTTCTTTTTTATCATTGAATAGTGTGCTGCTGTATATACACACACTACAATTTTTTTCTCTTTTCATCCATTTATGGATATTTAGGTTGCTTGCATATCTTGGCTCTTGTGAATAATGTTGCAGTGAACATGAGGATGAAGATCTCTTCAAGACAGTTATTCTAATTCTTTTGGGGCATAACAAAAAGTGGGATGGTTGGATCATGTTGTAGTTCTGTTTTTAATGTTTTTAGGAACCTCTATGTTGTTCTCTATAGTGGGGCTATCATTAATGGAATTTCTTTTGATACTTCTTTTCAGATAGTTTTTTGTTAGTTGATAGCAAAGCAACTGATGTGTATGTTGATTTTTGTATCCTGCAACTTCCCTGAATTCACTTATTACTTTTGATAGATTTTTATTTTCTTTCTTTTTTGTGTGTGAAATCATTAAGGTTTACTATATGTAAGATCATCTAATCTGTGAATAGACAATTTTACTTTTTCCTTTTTCCTTTCCAATTTGGATCATCTTATTATTTTCTCTTGCCTATTTCTCTGGCTAAGACTTCTAGTATAATGGTGAGTAGAAGAGGTGAGGGTGGAAAAAGGATGCTTTATTTTATCAAATACCTTTTAGCACCTATTGAGGTCAATTCTGGCCTCATAAAATGAGTTTAGAGGTATGTTTTCCTCCTCTGCAATATTTTGAAACAGTGTGAGAAGGACTTGCATTAACATTTTTTTTTTTTTGGTACCAAGGGTTGAACTCAGGGGCACTTGACCACTCAGCCACATCCCCAGCCCTATTTTGTATTTTATTTAGACCCAGGGTCTCACTGCTATGCACCTCGCCTTTGCTGAGACTGGCTTTGAACTTGCAATCCTCCTGCCTCAGCCTCCTGAGCTGTTGGGATTACAGGTGCACGCCACAGTACCCAGCTTGACATTAACTTTTATTAAAATAGTTAATACAATTTACCCAAGTTGTCTGTCCTGTGCTTTTCTTTGTTGGGAGGTTTGATCTTTGTTGATTGCTTTGATATCCTTATTTGTTTTTTTTGTTAGTTGATAGCATTGCAACTGTTTTGTTTTGTAATTGTTTTGTTCAGATTTTTATTTCTTCATCATTCAGTCTTGGTAAATTATATATTCCTAGAAATATTTCAGTTTCATCTAGGTTATTAAATATGCTGGTATAAAATTGTTACTGGTAGTTCCTTGCAATCATTTGTACTTCTTTGATATTTGTTGTAAGATAAGGTCTCCTTTTTCATTTATGACTTTATATACTAGAATTCTCTGTGGTGAAATCTTTATCAATCTGTAATGATTTTCTGTTTAAATATCAATTGAAACATGTAAAGTTGGGGGCACATGTGAGATGTAATAGTTATCTTTATCACGTGCTTGGCACCTGTGGAATAGTACTCTGAAATGTAAAATTGTTGTGTGTCTCTTCCTCACTTCCACAGTCTCTTTTGGAAGGCAGGGTTTGCAATCACACCTTTTATCTCCTATAGTGATTTGAACATATAAGACCCTCTATGAAGATTTATAGATTGATTTCAAAATACATAATAGAAAACTTTATATTTCTGTTATTATAGCTACTTCATTTCTTTTAGACCTAAGCTTGATTTTTTTTTAAATCTTAGTCTACATTTTCTCATGGTCCTACCCCATCCTCACTTGTACTTCCTTTTCCCAGCAGCACTTAAAAATTATGCCTTGGAAGAAAGGGAAATCATGTTAAACATGGCAGCAGCTAAAGATGTCAATAAATTTTCACTACTTTGTCTTTCGGAACATTGTAAAAATATATTTATATGAACCCTCTAGGAATAAAAGAATGCCTTCTTTTTCAGGAATTCTAGAAAACTCAAAAAAGAATACCACATCAAAAGTAGAGCACAGACCCAAATCCATTTGCTGCTTCTTTTATTTTCTTTTTTTTTCTGTAGCAAGAGAGGGTATAAATTTTGCTATAAAAGCTATTCCAGCACAGGCACCTGCAGGGCAGGGTTTTCTGGAATGAGCAACATTTATTTGGTATAATTCTGAGAAGGAAATTTGGCAGGTTATACCAAAATATCTCCAAAATATACTTTCCAAAAGACTTCCTCCAGAGCCTGCCCGGTTGTCAGGCTCCTGGGGTCCTCCAGTCAACTCTCTTTTGGGCTACAGCCCCCAGCACATTATTAGAACACAAAAACTCCCCAACATCCCCAGGTTTGCAGCAGTGTGTCCTTGAAAAGCTTTAACTCCATACTCCAGGTTTTTTTCATCTCTGAAAAAGAGAGCTGTGCTGGATGAAATCCAAAACCCCTTTGAATGTTAACCTTTAATGTTTGTGTTTGGTTCAAATCTTATTGTGTAATAATCTAGTGAAGTGACTTCAGATGATCCAGGTAGATTTCAGGTCCAGGTAGACTCTTGGGCATGGGCATTGTATAAGCACAGCTGCTCTACAACCTTGCCTCTTCCACTGGTAACTTTGGCCCCACAGACCTCTCAGGGGTTGAAGTCTTGCTTTCCCTAACAACTTAGATGATGCTCACAATCAATAAGGTTTTTAGTTATGATGAAGCAAATATTCTGGTATAATGAATCTTCAAAAGGGGCATAGATTCCTAAATATCAGCATATGCTAGCAAAAAGATGATAGGCCCTAACTGAAATAAATAAAACCCCAAAGGGCAACTGGACTCTGCTACAATTGAAGAGGCTGCTCTCAGGTGGGCAGGGCTTTCTGATTCTTCTTAGTCTATGGCTCCAAGATGGCTGGCACACCATAAGCATACAGCCAGTGTCTGCTGAATGAATGAAACCCACATTCCAGTGCCAGTTGGTAGTGGTTTCTCACTCTACACAACTGCCCAGCCTGGCTGAGGAACAGTCCCAGTTAGGTTTTAAAGGTCACACTTTCTTAAGGTAGCTTGGCATGGGGTAGAGGGAGGGAACCTACCATCAGTTTCTTAAGGCTACTCCTGGCCTCTATTGGACTTTAAGAGGAAAACTCACACGTGGGATGGCATGCTCACTGAAACCTAAAGGAAATGGATCCTTTTCAATGGGACTTGTCAAAAACAAGACTCTAAAGCAAAGAAAATGGAATCTGCTTTTTTTCTTTTTGTGAATGTCTGGCTGTCTAGAAAATCTCAAAGCCTTGACTTTGAGCATTAGCCTTGCCCAGGTGCAGCCTGGTCTTTTATCCCCATTAAAATCCACAAAGGGGACTTGTAATGTGCTGCAGAGAGAATATAGATGTAAGGTGGAATTTACACATCTGGAGAGCTTTTAATGAATGGGAAAAAAGGGATGGTTACCTGGCAACCCCGAGTAAGTGCAAATTAATCCACTTTTATTTGATGTCAGGAGGGTGGTCCAAGTCTTCCAGTCCATGGGGACAGAATGAAAGCTGATGATGCTGTAGTGAGTTTGGGGATTTTGTTTAATTTTCATTTCACCCTCATCTCTGTGTTTGAAAAGTATCCCCCAGGCACAAAATTGCAATGAGTTGACTCTGCTGTATGCCTTTATTTGGAACAGTTATACTAACTCATGAATTCACGAAATGTTGTTGAGGTAGGGAACCTGAGTTCTGTTTCCCCATGCAAAGCTTGTGAATGCCAAAAAGTATAGCGTTAAATTACTTTTCTGGTGATGGCCAGAGTGAAAGCAGAATCGCAGGCTAGTAACTTTGTTTATGACTCCATTCAACTGTGCCCTGCTACACAGGTGGTAGCAGTCTCATGAAGATAATTTATACTAAGGTGCTAACAATACAGTCACATTTGTTTTAATTCAATAAAACCCATTTTTGTTGTTAAATTCCATAACATTTTTTTTGTTGTTGTTACAACAGGGTTTCACTACAGGGGGGAAAACTGATAGTTCCACTTGATTTAAGAAAGAAAGAATACAGGTAGAGCTAGCATCCTGTGCTGAATATGTTAATTTTATTGAGAAAAGATATCATTAACACCTTTATGTTAGTGTACTTTCAGATTTTAAAAGTAGCATTGGTGACCACAGCTGATTCTGGGGAGTTGTTGTATTGTGTTGGGAGTTGTCCTCCTCTATGGTAGAGTGTAAAATGTTCTAACCGGGTGGGAGAGCCCTGGATTCTCATTCCAGCTGCCATTCTTTAGCTATTTGAGAATTATCATGATAAGCACAAAATCTCTACCTAGGTTTTAATTCTGTGGCTCCATGATTATATATTTAAACTGAGACTAGGGAATATTTTTTCATCTCAGAACTAAGATGATTAAGTACATGCATATGAGTTATAATAGAGTCTTATTTGTTCAAATGTTCTTTTATTGGTATGTTTTATAGCATTGATGTTTTCTACTTTTGGAGTAAGTCTGGCGGTTCTAATCCCTGACTTGAGAATTCTTTTTCTAAGTCAAAACACTGTTCCTTTTTTTTTTTTTTTTGAGTTCTAAAAACTACCAAACCAGTCTTGCCTCTTTGTACCATGTTCCCCACCTCTTTCAAAAGCTTGAGAATCAGATCTGTATATTGGGTCAAGACATGTAGAAAAACAACATTCTCCAATATGAACTTGAATATAGTTTTCATGGCTAGAGACGTTTTCCCATCAGAATAATGAAGGATTTAACATAATTTTTCTAATTCCTCTATTGTTATCATGGTTTAAAAACAAGCATGCTTGTTTCCAGATGTCTTGCTCAGCAGTACCCAGGAACACATGGGAATATTTTGTAGTGGCTGACAGAGTAAGTTGGAGAAAAATAAAAAACAGATGGACACAGATTAACTCTATCTGTTCCTGGTCTAGGTTTCTGTATGGATTCTAGTCATGAGGTGTTTCTCTACCAATTTAATATTACTAAGTCATTCATAAACTTGGCAATGTACCAGAAGAAACCATTGGGTTGGTCCAAACACTCTGTGTGTAAAGTCATGTCGCATGAATATTGCCAGTTTGGGGCAGAATTGGTATTAGTTGATCTCAGATGGCAAGAGAGATATTTGGCCAGTAATCTGATCAACAGACTCTGACCAGTCACTCCTGCTCTTCAATAATTACAGGGAGAGTTTAAGATCTTCTGGGTAAATTCACATACTTCCTAATAACCAGAATTTGAACTCCAAATCTCTATTTGATTTCCTTTTCTGTTGAACTAAAGTCAGGCTTTAGTTCAAAGATAAATCAAGTGGATTTCTTGTCCTCATTTCTTGGGGCTCATATCCTAATCTTAAACTCGTGGCTGTTTTTACTCAGAGTATGAGAAGTTTCATGAAAATTGAGCAGAAACAGATTCCTACCACAGAGGGAAGAGCTTCAGGAATCCTTTCCTTAATATCAGTTGTCCAGTGACACTTCTGAGAAAGGGAGGCTGCCATTGTCAACTAAGGAGATGGTCCCCAATCTGTCTTCCATCACAGGTCTTACAGGAATATCTTAGGTTGGGTTTCCTACACATACAGCCTAAAATGGGAATTTTTATCAAGCAATTTATTCATAGAATGTCTCAAAAGAAAAAAATAATGAGGGGAAGCACAGTAAGTCAGGGAAGAAAGCTGAACTAGAAAGTTGTTTCATCTGGGGACCAGTTTCAGCCTGACATCATGGAAAAATCCTGGGACACAAAATGCATTGAAGAATTGTTCTCAACATGAAGCAAGAGAGCCAGTGTGTTCTTTTGTACCCTCCCCCGCACCTTCAGTCAATAATTGGCCACTGACATCCCCTCAGGAGAGCAAGGGATTCTCTCCTTCTGTTTTGTAAAGGGCACTTCCTGGTAAAAAGGCAGTTGTGCACCCTTTACAACCCATAGTCCAGCTCCCTGGGCATGGGTTTACCAACCTAGTAAAGAGGATCTTGGCCTAGCACTAAGAGCACCTTTCATGGGTAGGAAGAGAGAGAAGCAAGTAATACCCAAATTACCACAAGGCAGGAGGAAAAGGAATTTAATTTTTTAACTTCTTTTACCACAAAGCTCCACTATTTATTTATTTATTTTTAGGAGGAATGCATTTAATTTTTATTTATTTATATATGACAGCGGAATACATTACGATTCTTATTACACATATAGAGCACAGTTTTTAATATCTTTGGTTGTATACAAAGTATATTCACACCAATTTGTGTTTTCATACCTGTACTTTGGATAATAATTATCATCACATTCAACCATCATTGATAACCTCATGCCCCCTCCCTTCCCCTCCAACCCCTCTGCCCTATCTAGAGTTCGTCTATTCCTCCCATGCTCCTCTCCCTATTCCACTATGGATCATCCTCCTTATATCAAAGAAAACACTTGGCATTTGGTTTGGGGGATTGGTGAACTTCAATTAGCATTATCTTCTCTAACTCCATCCATTTACCTGCAAATGACATGATTTTATTCTCTTTTATTGCTGAATAATATTCCATTGTGTATATATGCCACATTTTTTTTTATCCATTCATCTATTGAAGGCATCTAGGTTGGTTCCACAGTTTAGCTACTGTGAATTGTGCTGCTATAAACACGGATGTGGCTGAGTCCCTGAAGTATGCTGTTTTTAAGTCCTTTGGTATAGACCGAGAAGAGGGACACCTGGGTCAAATGGTGGTTCCATTCCCAATTTTCTAAGAAATCTCCATACTGTCAAAGCTCTACTCTTTATAATGGAATGATTTGACATATATCAGAGCTTATGCTTGGTGAAAGAGCAGGTAGGAAGGGTAATCCTGAGCCATACCAGGGATCAGGCAGCGTGTTCTGCATTTGGACCCAAAGCCTTCTGTAAAAGATCTCTCTAGCAATATAAAATAACAGTATACTTTGATGATTGTCTAGTTTTTAACAGTGAATGCTAATGTTTCTTGGACTTTGTCTACTTGCATTTAGTTACACAGCTTTTGTGGCTGGTAAGTCTTGGAAGATGGTTTATATTGTTTCTAGTGTGCATCTACTAGCTACTTCCTAAAAAGAGGCACTAGGCTTCTGTACTTAGTGCATTACTACCCTGGTCTCTAATTCATATATTGTCAGTGTACTGTCTTAGTAAGAGTTGGAAAATCATAGACTCTGAGAACTTCAATACTAGTTCATAAAATTTCATAATTTAAAAAAATGAGATTCTAAAGCTTAAAAGTTAAATAACCTGCTCAGGTTCTATAAATAATTTGTCCCAGAAGGATAGGAACCTGGGCAGAAACTGTATTGCACTATTGGTTTTAATTTGCCATGCTGCTACTCAGTGAGTTTTTCTTACTCCAGTATTCTTTTCTTTCAAGTGATGACTATGAAACCATCACTTTTCCATAATTTTATTCACAGGCTTCTTAGGGAAAGGGGAATTTTCAATACCCTCCTCTTTCCTTTTTCTGTTACCCAATAACAAAGAATTATAATCCAATTGTTTGGTAAAAAATAATTATACCATGTTTGCCACAGGTGGGAGTTATTTTGTGTCAAGTGTTCATGTTCTGTCATGTTTCAATTTCATTTTATTTCTATTCTGGCTTCCTGAAGGGAAAGCAAGGAATGAGAGACAGGTAGGCTAGAAATGAAAGATGGGGACCAGGCAGAGATACACATGACATGAGTTTATTTGTCAAAGTTGACAAATAAAGGCCATCTCTCTATAGTGGAGAGAGGCAAAACAGGCTTGGGTTCCAGGACTTTTATGGGGAAGGCTCAGGAGTCAGAGCCTGGTGGGTCCTAATGCTGGTGGTTAGGGGTTGGGTTGGTATGAGGGAGTGGTGAGCCTTTCTTAGAAATGCCCTTGGGCAGGAAAGTGAAACTTTTTCCTTAAAATGGTGGCTGTCACTTAAGATGGTCATCCAGATGCTAAGCAAGGACCTTATACTTCCTCCATTCTAAAGCATGCTAGGTACTTTTGATTTTATTGTTTAGCTAGAGGGTGCTGCAAACCTAAGAGTGAGGTTCTGGCACATAGGAGACAGAATTTTGACTTAGAATTTGAGGTTGAGTCATGTGTTCTTGTCCAACTTTATCAGAATATAGCACTATGGTATTTGAGGCATTTATGCATCAAAATAGGAAAGTCATATTTTTGGTTTTTCCTTATATGCATATAATAGCTTTGGGAAACCTGAGGAAAAGGGTGATTGTCCTGGTAAGATTCAAAAATTCCTGTGTCTGCTTATCAAATATTATCAAATAATATCAAAATCACCCTTATAATTATTATGTTAATTATCTAGCTAATGTATATTATGCATCAAAGCAATGGATACTCTGACCCAATATGCATTATGATGACTAGTAGAGTAACTATTTGTAGATTAGTTGAATTAATGAATGCATGAAGGGCACTAAGCCTCATCTTCTGTTAAGACAATGGATTCAAATATGTTTTTGCTCCCTTATTATATGTGTGACCTTGGGAAAGTAAGTGACTTTTTGTTTGGGGAGAGTAGTTCTGGATCAAAGGATAAACATGGAATTATGAACTTCACCACCACAGGTTATTGTCTTTGAAGGCTTCATTATAGGCCAGGTGCCATTTTTAAAATTTATATATGACATCGGAATGCATTAAAATTCTTATTACACATATAGAGCACAATTTTTCATATCTCTAGTTGTATACAAAGTATATTCATGCCAATTCATGTCTTCATACATGTACATTGGAAAATAATGATCACACATTCCACCATCATTTATAACCCCATACCCCCTCCCTTCCTCTCCAACCCCTCTGCCCTATCTAGAGTTCATCTATTCCTCCCATGTTCCTTCTCTCTATCCCACTATGGATCAGCCTCCTTATATCAAAGAAAACATCCGGCATTTGGTTGTGGGGACTAGTGAACTTCACTTGGCATTGTCTTCATCCTCTAGTCTGTCAAAACAATTCATTTCTCAGGCAGACCTGGAGGCTAAGCAACTGCTTGGCAAGTGTGTTTCCTCTAAATTCACAGCTTCCCTGAGTCTATCCCTGTAGGGTAATAGCTGGCTCTCTCCATAATTTGTGAGAAGAAAAGTTGCAATTTGCATAAGTGCATTTTGCTAAGGGTCTCTGTGTGGAAATGTCTGATCCATTAATGAGCAACCTGCATTCTTGTAGCATTCTGTGCTTCAATGACTCCAAAATAACTCTTCAGTTTGATTGCAAAAAAAAAAAATGTTCATTATGGAAAGTTCTATTTAAAGCTTCAGAGAAAGGGAAACTCCATCCAATTCTTCATATAGATCAGTGACTATTAAATTAAACACAGCCCACAAAGGCTGTGAATTAACATGTAGAATGTTTACTGAATGGAACTTTATTACCATTTTGAAAATTGAAAATTTTGAGTCATTGAATCACATAAATTAATGTATTCAAGTCATTGAAAATATCTTGAGCAAAGGATTTTCCCCCAAAGCAATATAAACAAGCCTCAATAATGATTAAATTATTGCTAAATGTCATCTTTTGCAGCCTAATAAATGTTTCTAAATAGCACTTTAAAACTTACCCAAAGTCTAGATCTACCAAAACAATAACATTAGACTTTAAAAGTGAGCCCTATTGAAGTGGTCATTACCTAAAAAGTCCATCTTGAAATACATTTCCTTTCATTGTTTGGAATGTAATTATTTAAAGGCCCTTGTTTAGGAAACTTTAAGAGGCCACTAAGGACAATATCTGCCAAGTTTTGAAGTCAGGCAAATCTGGATTCAGATTCAGTGAAGAAATATAGACATTTATTTTCTTCTCAGTTCTTCAAATTAAATACAAACAGCCCTCAGGACCCCAAAAGTTGTAACTAATACCATATTACTTTCAGATATATATCTTTAGATTACACTAACCAAGGAAAGTTTGTGGTCCATGTGACTACAATATTAGTGGCCCTATGCCAGTTTCACCCTGAGATCCAGTATTGATTCATCCTTTGCTTTATATTCATTCAGGAGGAGGACTAAAAATACTATATATTACAGGGGGACTGATTCTTGAAGGCTTCCATTGCCAGGACCCTATGTGTTCTGTTTAACTGGTGGGAGGCATTGACTAATTATTGGAGGATATACATTTATTCTTCTTACAAAATTGATGGGAAGAATCTTTTGGGAGACGAAAAAGAATGAAATAAATGAAAATAAAACTATTATATTTAAAAATAATATTATTTCTTGTGTTTACTTTAGATAATGTGCATCTCTCTGCCAGTCTATAGTCATCACGAGGACAAGAATCATGTCTGTACTTCTCTTTACCCAGTATCTAGCATGATATTTGGCATATGATAAGTGTTTAACAAATACTGTTGAATGAGTGAGTGAATAATGGGTAACTATTTATTTGAGGTCAATTAACTAGTTAGTATAGAGCTGGAATTCAAAGCCCAAGTATGTCCTACTCAACATGATGAACTTTCTATTAAATTGTACTATGTCTGTTAAACAAGTTAAATTTTGTAGGGTTTATATTTTAAAGTAAAAAATTAACTTTTCATACTTAATAAGGTATTAACAAATCTTTTATACTCAAATTATATAGCAAACTCATCTTAATGAATATGAGTACTATGTACAATTGTTCATATTGACTGGCCTGCATACCAACAACCCAGAGAATAGGGTACTTGTACCAATGAAGACATAATCACAAATATCTGAAATATATTTTTTCTCTAATTCTGTCACCCCTTCCTCCATCCCTTCCGCTGTTCCCCTCCCTCTACTCTACTGATCTTTCTGAAATTTCTTTATAGTTTTTAAAAAATTGGTGTCTTATTTATATACTTGATGTTGGAATTCATTGTGGCATATTCATGTATATACATACATAAGTTTAGTCAGATTCTTTCTACCATTCTTCCCTTTTCCCATTCCTCCTTCATCCTCCTCAATCCCCTTCTCTATTCTACCCATCTTTCCTCTATTTTGATGAAATTCCCTCTCCCTTTTTACCCTTTCTCTCCCTCTTTCACTTTTATTGATTCGCTTCCACATATCAGAAGAATCCATATGTAAAAGAATGAAATTTGACCTCCATCTCTCACCATGCACAAAAATGGATTACAGACCTAAGAGCTAGACCAGAAACTCTGGAATTGCTAAAAGAAAATGTAGGTCCAACACCAGCATATCTGCACAGAAACCAATTTCCTTAATAAGATTCCTAATATTAAGTATTTTTATCTAATAAGACCAAAAGGAATAGATTGAAGAAGTGCAACAATAAGTGACTTCTACTCCCAATAATAGGTATATTTGTTTTTACATTAGCTTTTTATTAATAGCAATATTTGTTTTCCATTACCATAACAAAATACCTGAAGCTGAGTAATTGTAAAGAAAGAAGTTTATTTATCTCACAATTTTGGAGGTTAAAAGTACAAGCAAGCAGCATGACACTGGCTTTTGTAAAGTCCCTGGAGCTGTGTCACATCACACAGGGAGACAGATCACATGGAGAGACAGAAAACTAGAGACAGCATATGGGCAAGGCTTGCTCTTTATAATAACTCAGGTTCTCAGAAGAATCACTTTAATACCTTCCAAGGGCAGCACCCTTAATGACTCAGTTACTTCCCATTGGGCAGCACCTTTCACAAGTTCCACACCACCAGTACACCGTCACACTGAGGACCAAAATTTTAATACATGAACCATTTGGAGTTACACTCAAAGCATTCACAGAAGTATGGCAGAAAAGAGAACCCAGAGGATGTGTTCCAAAAAACATAAACAAAAAAAGTTGGTTAAAATACTAAAAATCATCTTTATAAATATATCACTGAGCTGATAGAAAAGGAAGAGATGAGCAGAGCCTCATCCAAAAAAGAAAGCAGAAATCCTGACTGAAACTTTCTTTATAAAATATATATTTGTGAAATACACCAAATTATTCATCCATGCATAGGAATATAGGCATGTTGTGGGCAATTTTTCCTCCAAAGATCCTGTTAATGCAGGAATAATCAGAGTTAAAATAATTAAGAGAGCTGTAACCTAACCAGTCTATCTGAGTTTGCATGCTCTGGTGGTAACCCTAGGCAGATGGGGTATGGCTGAAGGTGGTGGACCACTGGGAGTGTGCCCTGAAAGGGTACATCTTCCCTGGGGCTCTGTCCTTCACTCTCTGCTTCCTGGCTGCCATAGAAGAGCAGAACTCCTCCACCACACCCTTCCACCAATGATGTGCTGCCTCACCTTGGGCCCAGAGCAATGGAACAGGTTATCTATGGACTGAGACTTATGAAACCATGGACCTTAAATATGATTTTTCTCCTCTAAGTTGTTCTTTTCAAAGTGATGCAAAAGTTGACTAAAACAATATTATAGTATATTATCTCAGGATTCTCCAATAAATGTGTACTGCTCTTATAACCAAATATATATATATATATATATATATATATATATATATATATATACACATATATACTAAATACTTCCTAAATTTCCTCCTAGGATATAGAAAACTGGAAAGAAAATAAATCCCATTCATACAGCCACTGCCACCACCACCAAGAACAGCAGCAACACAAAGGAGCCCGACAAACTGTGAAGTCACGTTCTTCATCCATAGGAGAATTGAGGACACAGAGATTTTTAAGGAGCGATGAGAAAAGACCATTTGTTTCTCTGGGACAGATACAAGTGGACACTGGTAAGAAGAAATCAGCTAAATTTTTTAAGTTAGTGGAGGAAAAATGTGGCCCAGATATTAGAGTCTGGAAAGAGAGGATTTTACTTTCAGTCTGCCCAGAACATTCAGAGAATACCAGTTACTCTTAGAAAAGATTGGCAAGAATTCTGAGAGTGTGGCTTATGGCACAGGCCTGGGTAGGGAACAGCAGTCACTACAGGAAAGGAATAAAATCTTCCCAAATTCCTTCTTCCCTGTGGTGGGGAAAAGTCTTAACGTATGTGTATATTGGGGGAAGTATAAAATCACTGTCATCCATTGCAGTTAGAAACATGTGAATAGGAAAAAAATACAATATCCTCTTGCCCTAAGGCAGGGGTGAAAAAAGACCTTGGCCCAGTGGGGGAGGAACATGAGTACAGAGAAGACCACATCACTAAGACACATGGACACAGTGACTGACTAAAAGTGAGGCTTTATCAGACCAAGAGAGAAAGCTCCCTGCCACTAGGCTAATAAATGTCCAGTAAGAGGTAACAGTGGCATGCCATTGCAGACTCACAAAATCATAGGGGCTCTCTCTGAAGTATAGTGCAAAGGGATGAATTTTTAAAAATGAAAATATCAAAAAATGAATAAACAAACAAAAGCATTCATAAATCAGCTTCCACCCCCAAACTAAGGGATCACTCCAACAATTTGAAGCCCATGATGCACTGACGGAAATAATAGAAGCAAGCCTACTTTCTCAAACCTATCTAATTCCTGAATAGGTTGTCATGAATACTTCAAATTAAAGATCTAGAGACGAATACTGAGCTCTTTTTCAGGCATAAAAGCAATTTGCTTTTATACTAATAACTTGTGCATGATATCTGGTTTTAAACAAAGATTTACAAGTGATATGAAAAGGCAAGAAAAAGAAGCACACTGAGCCATCAAAAGAACCACAATATTGAAACTATCAGAGAATTTAAATGTTTGATAAAATTTAATGAAATACGCTTAAGTCTTTAGGGAAAAACTAGAAAATATGCAGGACCTGGTGAGGAATTTTAGCAAAGAAATGAAAATAATAGAAGGAGTCAAACGGAAATATTATATGTGGAAAAAATAGTATCTGAGATGAAGAATGCTTTTGAGAGATTCATCAGTATACTCAACACACCAGAGGAAGGAATTGGTAAACTTGAACATAGATCAATAGGAATTTCCTGAACTAAAACACAAAGAAGAATAAAAAATAATTAAAACAACACAAAGAAGAAATACTTAAAGAAACAAAACAGAATAGAGCTCTCAAGAAAAGTGGGATCATGTAAGAAAAAATCTAGCATGTATGATGAGAATCTCTGAGGAAGAAGAGAGAGAAAGAGAATAAAGTGAAAAATTTATTTGAAGAAATAATGGTCAAGTATTTTCCAAAATAAATGATGTAAATCATATTCATTTTCTACTTCTGATATAGCAAATTACCACAATTTTAGAGGCTTAAAATAATAAAAGCATTTTCTTAAAGTTCTAGACATATTTGGGGACATTCTTCATTCTACAACATGCATCAAAGGTTCAAGATAGGTCCAAGAGTTCAGAGCAGCATCAGAACAAACTTAGATTCATTGAATAAAAACAGCTGAAACCCCCCCCCCCCAAACAAGAAAAAACTCTAGCAAGTAATCAGAGGGAGAAAATCATGCATTCTACACAGAGGAACACATATCTAGTGGCTGTAGTTTTACATCTCTAAGAGGATATTGCATGTTCAAATGCTTCCTTATGATTTGATTTATAAATGATATAATACAGAAACTCTCACCATGCTTGCATACTAAATTCACTAACTGAGCTAGCATGATGTAATCCTGGCAAACCACTTGGACTTGTCAAAATGAATAATCAAGGAGCTTGGTCAGATGGTTCTATTGAACTATAGGTTAGTGCAAAGTCAGCAGAGCCCTCAGAGTATTTTTCCTGGTGTCTTCATGCTTCCACTCAATGCTAGCTGGCTGTTCTGAGTTTGATTCAACTCTGTGTAGGAAACACTTTGATCTGAGAGAATGCTGGGTAGCAATCTCAGATAATGGAATGCTTGAAAGGTTGCACTACCTTTCACCTTTTTTAATATAAGGGGGCTGTATTAGGGGCTTAATCACTGATTTTGCAAACAGCATTGACTCTTCTCTTGGGCGTACAGAGGATTGATAGCCAAACAAAAGCAGGATAAAATCTTGGCATCTCTACCTTCTTTTTGTATCTGCCTCCTTTGCTACCTTAAACTGTAGGTCCGATTGCTGTTCAACTCTGCAGTAGACATGTTAATCATTTAAGGAGTGTCTGTCTCTCTAAAGCTGTAATGCAAGTTTCATTAGTCATAAATTTATCTAACCTCTCTTTCCCTTTCAAGACTGAAGACACCAAGATAAGAGTAACCAAGAAATTTTCAAAATTCCAAGAACAGCTAGCCTTGCAGGCAGATCACCTCATGATGGGACTGAACCCCTAAGTGGAGGTGATTACCCCATGATGGGAAACAGGCTATACTCTAAGCAGGAACAGTCATCTCCTGATGGGAACCAAATTGCCCCCAAGCAATAATGATTTCTGCAGAACTTTGCAGAACCAGACTTGAGATAGTGATCAACTGGACCACAGTTTGACCAATACATCTTAACCATGCATGTTTCTTGTCCTCCCCTTCTGTTCCTTCCTTTTAAACCTGAAGCCCTTGTTTGTACCTCCAAAGACACGGCTGAGTATGCTTGGTCCTCCTTGTCTTCCTGGAATAGTTACAATGAATTAATTCCTCTCCTACTTCACCAGGACTTCCGTTTTGGGGGAAAGTAGCCATATCTGGTCTGTTTGGATTCCCTAAAGTCAGACTTCCCTCGCCTAGGACTCTGATAACAGGGCCTTCCTTGATATCCTGAAGCTTTTTGATACTTGGCTCATTTATTTGATAAAAACCTCACAACAATGGAGTTATATTTTATAAAACTTTCTCATCTTCTTTCTATTCCTCTTTCCCTTCTTCCTCTTCCTCCTCCTCCTCTTCCTCACCCTACTCTTCTCTCCTGCCCTTCCTTCTCCTCCTCCTCCTGTTTTACAAACTTAAAATACACATTCTTCACCTTTCACGGCTGGTATGAAACTGAAAGTTTCTTTGGCCCTTGAATCTGGACTTTTGTTGCATCTTAAGTCATTCCTTATGGAATCCAAGGACTCTCTAGGGACAATGGATATTGTATTCCTTGGGAAATCAGGATACCACCTAGCTGTGACTTTGATATTCAGGTTATTTTTCTGTTTTTCCACTAATTAGTTAAATAAGTCATATTTATTGCTCAGTAGAATACCCTCCATCCTTCAGAAAATGAGAAGAGGTTAGGTAATCCCACCAAAATCTCAAAAATTATCATCTCTTCTGGGAATTGATTTGTTCTGGGTCCCATTAAAAGTATTTTAGAAACACCAGATTTGGACAATAACTACTTCTATCTCTTAATAGTACAAATGTAATGCCCATTTTGCATGTAAGAAAATCGAGTTTTAGACTAAAAAATTTGTCCAGGGTCACATAGCCAGTTAAGCAGCAGAGCTAGGACACCAACCCATAGGGCTGGTTCCAGACCAGCTTTTCTTAAATAGGATCTTCATGGATGCTTATGCATTCTGTGTAAATTTGAGTTTCAATCATATTTTGCTACTGGAGAACTTTGGTACTTAACTTGACTGTTTAGATTAACCCTTCCTTGGTGATAAGGTATAAATCATGGTATATACAATCAACTGTGCAATACATATTGCATGGCTATATAGGATTTTAAAACATATTTCTCAAATTCCATACCAATGTCTCCACACTAGTCTTGGTAACTTTAGAATGACCCAATTAGTGGCAGTAATTTTGCAGAGAGGATTTGAGAAAAGTCTCTGTGTCTTGTCAAAAAACACATTGGTGGAACAGGAACTGGAAAAGCTTGCCATTAAAGTTTCAAATTAGTTTCAAGGCCAAGAGAAAAAAAAATGTTGTTTTGGAATTCATAAAGTAACAGAGCAGTTGCGTTATGATATTAACATGCCCAAGTCTGAGCCTGGGCTTGAGGAGTAGCAGAGTGAGTTGAATTGAACACCACCAAGGCCAGATATTCCTTACACGTTGGGGAGCACAAGTAAGTGATACTGAGGCACAAGCATTGGAAATGTGATTTGGAGAGTTGGTTTGAATTCTGAGATGAGGAATAGAGAGAATAACTTATTAGATAAGAACTCAAGGGGATCCAACATGGCGGCCGGCGAGCAAGCAGCATTTCCTATACCTCCGCAGTAACAGGATCAGAGAGACACATAAATACACTTGCATGGGACCTGCTGAAGATCTTCTAACAATATTCTACGGGAAGGAGACCTGCCGATAACTAGTAAGTCTGTGTGAGGGGTCAGTTTGTCCCAGGCGGCTGAATCTCGGCAACGCGGATCAGGGACAGATTCCTGCCGGTCACGGCGGCGGCTGATCTGGGCCCTGCAGGACTGAGTCTGGGATCGGCCTCAGGCGGTTCAGCGCTAGGACCCACACTCCTACCACCCCACCCCCCTCCAGCCGGTTCGGAACGACGCGGATCAGGTTCACAATCCCGCCGGTCATGGCAGCGGCTGATCTGGGCCCTGCAGGACTGAGTCTGGGATCGGCCTCAGGTGGTTCAGCGCTAGGATCCACACTCCTACCACCCCACCCCCCTCCAGCCGGTTCGGAGCGACGCGGATCAGGTTCACAATCCCGCCGGTCACGGCAGGGCTGATCTGGGCCCTGCAGGACTGAGTCTGGGATCGGCCTCAGGCGGTTCAGCGCTAGGACCCACACTCCTACCACCCCACCCCCCTCCAGCCGGTTCGGAGCGACGCGGATCAGGTTCACAATCCCGCCGGTCACGGCAGCGGCTGATCTGGGCCCTGCAGGACTGAGTCTGGGATCGGCCTCAGGTGGTTCAGCGCTAGGACCCACACTCCTACCACCCCACCCCCCTCCAGCCGGTTCGGACTAACCCGGATCAGGAACACAATCCTGCCAGTCACGGCGGCGGCTGATCTGGGCCCTGCAGGGCTGAGTCTGGGATCGGCCTCAGGCGGTTCAGCGCTAGGATCCACACTCCTACCACCCCACCCCCCTCCAGCCGGTTCGGAGCGACGCGGATCAGGTTCACAATCCCGCCGGTCACGGCAGCGGCTGATCTGGGCCCTGCAGGACTGAGTCTGGGATCGGCCTCAGGCGGTTCAGCGCTAGGACCCACACTCCTACCACCCCACCCCCCTCCAGCCGGTTCGGAGCAACTCGGATCAGGAACACAATCCTGCCGGTCCCGGAGTTGGCTGATCTGGGCCCTGCAGGGCTGAGTCTGGGATCGGCCTCAGGCGGTTCAGCGCTAGGATCCACACTCCTACCACCCCACCCCCCTCCAGCCGGTTCGGAGCAACCCGGATCAGGAACACAATCCTGCCGGTCACGGCGGCGGCTGATCTGGGCCCTGCAGGGCTGAGTCTGGGATCGGCCTCAGGTGGTTCAGCGCTAGGATCCACACTCCTACCACCCCACCCCCCTCCAGCCGGTTCGGAGCGACGCGGATCAGGTTCACAATCCCGCCGGTCACGGCAGCGGCTGATCTGGGCCCTGCAGGACTGAGTCTGGGATCGGCCCCAGGTGGTTCAGCGCTAGGATCCACATTCCTACCACCCCACCCCCCTCCAGCCGGTTCGGAGCGACTCGGATCAGGTTCACAATTCCGCTGGTCACGGCAGCGGCTGATCTGGGCCCTGCAGGACTGAGTCTGGGATCGGCCTCAGGCGGTTCAGCGCTAGGACCCACACTCCTACCACCCCACCCGCCTCCAGCCGGTTCGGAGCAACCCGGATCAGGAACACAATCCTGCCGGTCACGGAGGCGGCTGATCTGGGCCCTGCAGGGCTGAGTCTGGGATCGGCCTCAGGTGGTTCAGCGCTAGGATCCACACTCCTACCACCCCACCCCCCTCCAGCCGGTTCGGAGCGACGCGGATCAGGTTCACAATCCCGCCGGTCACGGCAGCGGCTGATCTGGGCCCTGCAGGACTGAGTCTGGGATCGGCCTCAGGCGGTTCAGCGCTAGGACCCACACTCCTACCACCCCACCCCCCTCCAGCCGGTTCGGAGCAACTCGGATCAGGAACACAATCCTGCCGGTCCCGGAGTTGGCTGATCTGGGCCCTGCAGGGCTGAGTCTGGGATCGGCCTCAGGCGGTTCAGCGCTAGGATCCACACTCCTACCACCCCACCCCCCTCCAGCCGGTTCGGAGCAACCCGGATCAGGAACACAATCCTGCCGGTCACGGCGGCGGCTGATCTGGGCCCTGCAGGGCTGAGTCTGGGATCGGCCTCAGGTGGTTCAGCGCTAGGATCCACACTCCTACCACCCCACCCCCCTCCAGCCGGTTCGGAGCGACGCGGATCAGGTTCACAATCCCGCGGGTCACGGCAGCAGCTGATCTGGGCCCTGCAGGACTGAGTCTGGGATCGGCCCCAGGTGGTTCAGCGCTAGGATCCACATTCCTACCACCCCACCCCCCTCCAGCCGGTTCGGAGCGACTCGGATCAGGTTCACAATTCCGCTGGTCACGGCAGCGGCTGATCTGGGCCCTGCAGGACTGAGTCTGGGATCGGCCTCAGGCGGTTCAGCGCTAGGACCCACACTCCTACCACCCCACCCGCCTCCAGCCGGTTCGGAGCAACCCGGATCAGGAACACAATCCTGCCGGTCACGGAGGCGGCTGATCTGGGCCCTGCAGGGCTGAGTCTGGGATCGGCCTCAGGTGGTTCAGCGCTAGGATCCACACTCCTACCACCCCACCCCCCTCCAGCCGGTTCGGAGCGACTCGGATCAGGTTCACAATCCCGCCGGTCACGGCAGGGCTGATCTGGGCCCTGCAGGACTGAGTCTGGGATCGGCCTCAGGCGGTTCAGCGCTAGGACCCACACTCCTACCACCCCACCCCCCTCCAGCCGGTTCGGAACGACGCGGATCAGGTTCACAATCCCGCCGGTCACGGCAGCGGCTGATCTGGGCCCTGCAGGACTGAGTCTGGGATCGGCCTCAGGTGGTTCAGCGCTAGGACCCACACTCCTACCACCCCACCCCCCTCCAGCCGGTTCGGACTAACCCGGATCAGGAACACAATCCTGCCAGTCACGGCGGCGGCTGATCTGGGCCCTGCAGGGCTGAGTCTGGGATCGGCCTCAGGTGGTTCAGCGCTAGGATCCACACTCCTACCACCCCACCCCCCTCCAGCCGGTTCGGAGCGACGCGGATCAGGTTCACAATCCCGCCGGTCACGGCAGCGGCTGATCTGGGCCCTGCAGGACTGAGTCTGGGATCGGCCTCAGGCGGTTCAGCGCTAGGACCCACACTCCTACCACCCCACCCCCCTCCAGCCGGTTCGGAGCGACGCGGATCAGGTTCACAATCCCGCCGGTCACGGCAGCGGCTGATCTGGGCCCTGCAGGACTGAGTCTGGGATCGGCCTCAGGTGGTTCAGCGCTAGGATCCACACTCCTACCACCCCACCCCCCTCCAGCCGGTTCGGAGCGACGCGGATCAGGTTCACAATCCCGCCGGTCACGGCAGCGGCTGATCTGGGCCCTGCAGGGCTGGGTCTGGGATCGGCCTCAGGTGGTTCAGCGCTAGGACCCACACTCCTACCACCCCACCCCCCTCCAGCCGGTTCGGAGCAACCCGGATCAGGAACACAATCCTGCCGGTCACGGCGGCGGCTGATCTGGGCCCTGCAGGGCTGAGTCTGGGATCGGCCTCAGGTGGTTCAGCGCTAGGATCCACACTCCTACCACCCCACCCCCCTCCAGCCGGTTCGGAGCGACGCGGATCAGGGTCACAATCCCGCCGGTCACGGCAGCGGCTGATCTGGGCCCTGCAGGGCTGAGTCTGGGATTGGCCTCAGGTGGTTCAGCGCTAGGATCCACACTCCTACCACCCCACCCCCCTCCAGCCGGTTCGGAGCAACTCGGATCAGGAACACAATCCTGCTGGTCACGGTGGCGGCTGATCTGGGCCCTGCAGGGCTGAGTCTGTGAACGGCCTCTAGCGGTTTGGCGCTAGGACTTTGGCAGCGCTTAGGGCAGAGTTTCAGCTTTGAGACAGAGGAGAGAAGTGGTCCAGTTTGGTTCCAGACACTGGTCGGACCACAGAGGAGGACAGCAGCCGCCATTTCAAAGAGATGATGTAATCATCCCCATGTTCTACTGATCACAGCTCATTCAGTTACGGAAGAGGTGATTTCAGGCTAGTAAATTTCAAAAACACAACAGTTGCACCAAGCAGAAAGAAGCGCGTGCAGTATGAAAAGACAAGGAAAGAAAGGATCACAAGCAATGCAGGTCAACTCAACTTTAGAAGAGGTAATAGCTGCAACAGATGGAATATCAGATAAAGAGTTCAGGATATATATGCTTCAGATGATCTGGAGTCTCAAGGAAGACATGAGACAGCAAAATCAGACAATGAAAGATCACATTGACAAACAAATCCAGGAAGTAAAAGATCAATTTCACAGGGAGATAGAGGTAATAAAAAACAAACAAATAGAAATACTAGAAATGCAGGAAACAATAAACCAACTTAAAAACTCAATTGAGAATACTACCAGCAGAGTGGATCACTTAGAAGATAGAACATCAGACAATGAAGACAGAGTATTTCAACTTGAAAAGAACATAGATAGCTCAGCAAGTCTACTAAGAAACCATGAGCAGAACATTCAAGAGCTATGGGATAATATCAAAAGACCAAACTTAAGAGTCATTGGGATACAGGAAGGCACAGAACTCCAAACCAAAGGATTAAGCAATCTATTCAGTGAAATAATACAAGAAAACTTCTCAGACATGAAGAATGTAACAGAATCCCAAATCCTAGAAGCCTACAGGACGCCGATGGTGCAAAATCATAAGAGATCCACACCTAGACACATTATAATGAAGATGTCCAACATACAGAATAAGGAGAGAATTTTAAAAGCTGCAAGAGAAAGAAAGCAGATTACATTTAGGGGTAAACCAATCAGGATAACAGCTGATCTCTCGACACAGACTCTGAAAGCTAGAAGATCCTGGAATAACATATTTCAAACACTGAAAGAAAATGGGTTCCAACCAAGAATCGTGTATCCGGCGAAATTAAGCTTCAGGATAGAAGATGAATTTAAAACCTTCCATGATAAACAAAAGTTAAAAGAATTCGCAGCTAGAAAACCATCTCTTCAAAAAATCCTTGGCAAAACATTACAGGAAGAAGAAATGGAAAATAACATTGAAAACCAACAATGGGAGGTAGGACAGTAAAGGGGGGAAAGTAGTCAAAGAGGATAACAAACCAGGTTTAGTAACATCAATAAACAAATATGGCTGGAAGAACAAATCATATCTCAATAATAACCTTAAATGTTAATGGCTTAAACTCACCAATTAAGAGACACAGGCTAGCAGAATGGATCACAAAACAAGACCCAACAATATGCTGCCTACAGGAGACGCATCTGATAGGAAAAGATATTCATAGACTGAAGGTGAAAGGGTGGGAAAAATCATACCACTCATATGGACTGCGGAAACAAGCAGGAGTGTCCATACTCATATCTAATAAAATAGATTTCAAGCCAAAGTTAATCAAAAGGGATAAAGAAGGACACTTCATACTGCTCAAGGGAACCATACACCAACAAGACATAACAATCATAAATATATATGCCCCAAACAACGGTGCTGCTATGTTCATCAAGCAAACGCTTCTCAAGTTCAAGAGTCTAATAGACCACCATACAATAATCATGGGAGACTTTAATACACCTCTCTCACCACTGGACAGATCTTCCAAACAAAAGTTAAATAAGGAAACTATAGAACTCAATAACATAATTAATAACCTAGACTTAATTGACATATATAGACTATACCACCCAACATCAAGTAATTACACTTTTTTCTCAGCAGCACATGGAACCTTCTCAAAAATAGACCATATATTATGTCACAGGGCAACTCTTAGACAATATAAAGGGGTGGAGATAATACCATGCAACTTATCTGATCATAATGGAATGAAACTGAAAATCAATGATAAAAGAAGGAAGGAAAAATCAAGCATCACCTGGAGAATGAACAATAGGTTGCTTAATGATCAATGGGTTCTAGAAGACATTAAGGAGGAAATTAAAAAATTCCTAGAGTCAAATGAAAACACAGACACAACTTATCGGAATCTATGGGACACATTGAAAGCAGTTCTAAGAGGAAAATTCATTGCTTGGAGTTCATTCCTCAAAAAAAGAAAAAACCAACAAATAAATGATCTCATACTTCATCTCAAAATCCTAGAAAAAGAAGAGCAAATCAACAGCAAAAGAAGTAGAAGGCAAGAAATAATTAAAATCAGAGCTGAAATTAATGAAATTGAAACAAAAGAAACAATTGAAAAAATCGACAAAACTAAAAGTTGGTTTTTTGAAAAAATAAATAAAATTGACAGACCCTTAGCCATGCTAACGAAGAGAAGAAGAGAGAGAACCCAAATTACTAGCATACGGGATGAAAAAGGCAATATCACAACAGACACTTCAGAAATACAGATGATAATCAGAAATTATTTTGAATCCTTATACTCCAATAAAATAGAAGATAGTGAAGGCATAGATAAATTCCTTAAGTCTTATGATCTGCCAAGACTGAGTCAGGAGGACGTAGACAACCTAAACAGACCAATAACAATAGAGGAAATAGAAGAAACCATCAAAAGACTACCAACTAAGAAAAGCCCAGGACCGGATGGGTATACAGCAGAGTTTTACAAAACCTTTAAAGAGGAACTAACACCAATACTTTTCAAGCTATTTCAGGAAATAGAAAAGGAGGGAGAACTTCCAAATTCGTTCTACGAGGCCAACATCACCCTGATTCCGAAACCAGACAAAGACACTTCAAAGAAAGAAAACTACAGACCAATATCTCTAATGAACCTTGATGCAAAAATCCTCAATAAAATTCTGGCGAATCGGATTCAAATACATATCAAAAAAATTATACACCATGATCAAGTAGGATTCATCCCTGGTATGCAAGGTTGGTTCAATATACGGAAATCAATAAATGTTATCCACCACATCAATAGACTTAAAAATAAGAACCATATGATCATCTCGATAGATGCAGAAAAAGCTTTCGACAAAGTACAGCATCCCTTTATGTTCAAAACTCTAGAAAAATTAGGGATAACTGGATCATACCTCAACATTGTAAAAGCAATCTATGATAAGCCACAGGCCAGCATCATTCTGAATGGAGAAAAATTGAAGGCATTCCCTCTAAGATCTGGTACAAGACAGGGATGCCCTCTCTCACCACTTCTGTTCAACATAGTCCTCGAAACACTGGCCAGAGCAATTAGGCAGACGAAAGAAATTAAAGGCATAAAAATAGGAAAAGAAGAACTTAAATTATCACTATTTGCAGATGATATGATTCTATACCTAGCAGACCCAAAAGGGTCTACAAAGAAGCTATTAGAGCTAATAAATGAATTCAGCAAAGTGGCAGGATATAAGATCAACACGCATAAATCAAAGGCATTCCTGTACATCAGCGACAAATCCTCTGAAACGGAAATGAGGACAACTACTCCATTCACAATATCCCCCCAAAAAATAAAATACTTGGGAATCAACCTAACAAAAGAGGTGAAAGATTTATACAATGAAAATTACAGAACCCTAAAGAAAGACATAGAAGAAGACCTTAGAAGATGGAAAAATATACCCTGCTCATGGATAGGCAGAACCAACATCATCAAAATGGCGATATTACCAAAAGTCCTATATAAGTTCAATGCAATGCCAATCAAAATCCCAACAGCATATCTTGTAGAAATCGATAAAAGAATCATGAAATTCATATGGAATAATAAAAGACCCAGAATAGCAAAAACAATACTAAGCAGGAAGTGTGAATCAGGCGGTATAGAGATACCAGACTTCAAACTATACTACAGAGCAATAGTAACAAAAACAGCATGGTACTGGTACCAAAACAGGCGGGTGGACCAATGGTACAGAATAGAGGACACAATAACCAATCCACAAAACTACAACTATCTTATTTTTGATAAAGGGGCTAAAAGCATGCAATGGAGGAAGGATAGCATCTTCAACAAATGGTGCTGGGAAAACTGGAAATCCATTTGCACCAAAATGAATCTGAATCCCTATCTCTCGCCGTGCACAAAAGTTAACTCAAAATGGATCAAGGAGCTTGATATTAAATCAGAGACATGGCATCTGATAGAAGAAAAAGTTGGTTATGATCTACATGCTGTGGGATCGGGCTCCAAATTCCTCAATAGGACACCCATAGCGCTAGAGTTAACAAATAGAATCAACAAATGGGACTTACTCAAACTAAAAAGTTTTTTCTCAGCAAAAGAAACAATAAGAGAGATAAACAGGGAGCCTACATCCTGGGAACAAATCTTTACTCCACACACTTCAGATAGAGCCCTAATAACCAGAATATACAAAGAACTCAAAAAATTAGACAATAAGATAACAAATAACCCAATCAATAAATGGGCAAAGGACCTGAACAGACACTTCTCAGAGGAGGACATACAATCAATCAATAAGTACATGAAAAAATGCTCACCATCGCTAGCAGTCAGAGAAATGCAAATCAAAACTACCCTAAGATACCATCTCACTCCAGTAAGACTGGCAGCCATTAGGAAGTCAAACAACAATAAGTGCTGGAGAGGATGCGGGGAAAAGGGCACTCTTGTTCATTGCTGGTGGGACTGCAAATTGGTGCAGCCAATTTGGAAAGCAGTATGGAGATTTCTTGGAAAGCTGGGAATGGAACCACCATTTGACCCAGCTATTCCCCTTCTCGGTCTATTCCCTAAAGCCCTAACAAGAGCATGCTACAGGGACACTGCTACATCGATGTTCATAGCAGCTCAATTCACGATAGCAAGACTGTGGAACCAGCCTAGATGCCCTTCAATAGATGAATGGATAAAAAAAATGTGGCATTTATATACTATGGAGTATTACTCTGCATTAAGAAACGACAAAATCATAGAATTTGGAGGGAAATGGATGGCATTAGAGCAGATTATGCTAAGTGAAGCTAGTCAATCTTTAAAAAACAAATACCAAATGACTCCTTTGATATAAGGGGAGTAAACAAGGACAGGGCAGGGACGAAGAGCTTGAGAATAAGATTTACATTAAATAGGGATGAGAGGTGGGAGGGAAAGGGAGTGAGAAGGGAAATTGCATGGAAATGGAAGGCGATCCTCAGGGTTATACAAAATGTCATATAAGAGGAAAGGAGGGGCAAGACAAGATAATACAAATGGAAGAAATGATTTACAGTAGAAGGGGTAGAGAGAGAAAAGGGGAGGGGAGGGGAGGGGAGGGGAAGGGAGGGGGGATAGTAGAGAATTGGACAGACAGCAGAATACATCAGAAACTAGAAAGGCAATATGTCAATCAATGGAAGGGAAACTGATGTGATACAGCAATTTGTATACGGGGTAAAAGCGGGAGTTCATAATCCACGTGAATCAACCGTGTAATATGATGTATTAAGAACTATGTAATGTTATGAACGTCCAATAAAAAAAAAAAAAAAAAAAAAAAAAAAAAAAAAGAACTCAATTAATTAAAACCCCAAACAAATTAGAACCTGAGGAGTCCTTTCATGTTTGGGTGAGGTTGAGAAGTGTTGTGGGTTGGTCATCAGCTGAAATTTAAGTGCAAGCAATTGTTGGAGGCCCAGGGAGACCTTGGATGCAGGCATGAGACTGAAGGTCAGAAAATCAGTCAGAAGGAGACTGAGGTACCCTTTTGGCTGGAAATACTGGTGGACAATAGTGGGAAACAAGCTACCAGGGAAGACAGAACAGGCCATGAAACTCTTATCTGTGAATCAAGGAGGTGACACAAGACTCTGTTACTAAAAGATAATAATAATAATAATAATAATAACTAAACAGTTAAGTTTTTAGAAGCACTTAGTATCATCTGTGCATCAAGCACTATCAACTGTGCTCAGTAATTCATGTGAAGGATCTCATTTGACCTTCACAACAGACCTGTGGAGAAATGCTATCACTATTTCAATTTTACATAGGGAGAATTGAGGCTGACAGAGATTCTGTATCTTGACAACAGCTTGGCCACTGCTCACTCCCAGTGCTGGAGCTGGCTGGCTCTCCCAGGTGCAGGCTGAGGTGGGGTATGGGCAGGACCATTGTGCACTGACTTACAAGTGTAGATCTGGTGCAGGCCCTTCATGCCAAATCAGAAGAGGCCTCCAATTCTGTCCTGGAATAGGTTTATGGGTTAGCAGAATTGGCTGAGGGAGCTCAGAGACTCAGCAATCTTGTCATTCTGTAAATATGAGGATTTCTTTCCTGGATCAGACTCACCTCCCCAATCCATTGGTAAAACAAATGTATACATTTACACATATTGATTTGATTAAAACAAATTGTACTTGAATTAGTTTTGGGGTTGGAAGGTAGATGCAAAATATCTTAAAATTTCAATCAAATATTAGTAACAGATGCTATTAAATTTTCTTAATGATAATAGTTTATATTTACAATGCTTATTTTTAATCAAGATATTTCTGTGAGACAGGGATAGACTTGGTTACCTTACTTTAAAAATAATTTAGCCATAAAGAGACAGCAACTTATATATGCCCAGATCCTGACCTAGTAACTATAACATTGAATTCAAGATAATCCAAATATTGTACATTTATTTTTATCACCTTTACCCCAAGGCCATTATAAAAGTTTTAAAGTATGCTGCTTCTATACCTTTATTATCTGAAGGTACCAATTTTTCTCCTTCTTTAAAAATTTCTCGTAGAAATTTATGTATTCAAATGTTTACCTGTTTGACATTTAATTTTGTTTGGAGAGCATTTGCTTTCTCAAATGCAATGTTCTGAAGTGTGCTCACTCAATTATTTAAATAACTAGTTACAAATATGAAACGTGGTCAAGTTATGTGAGTAGTAAGACAGGGGAAAATCTAATCAATATATGCACCCCTATTTTCAAGTGTTAAATGGCTATTTTATGTAACCTTTGTTACAATCACTGCCATTATATTACCAGTACTTCTTTATAACACCTTAAAAAGTTTGCCTGTTTCCAAGAATGGTATTATAAATATATTCCTTTATTCTGCTCTCATTATAACAAGAGGAGGTCAATGGTCTAAAGGGTGGTTTCCTATTATGAAAGGGATAAAACTAAAATCAATAAATCTCCAGATCATAAATGTTGCTACAGTGTGGCAAGGTTGAGAAAATTATGAGCCGAGCTTCATGATGTCTGGATATTGTAGCTTGTAAATTTCTACATACATATGCATGTGGTTATGTATATACTTACTGCTGGGCCCTTCCTAGAATTTGTTCACAAATATGGTCGAACTTTGTTCAGTATTGGTTCTGGGATTATTGGGAAAATGTTGGTAGAATACACTCAGTGTACAAAAGTGAAGGTGTAATAATGATTTTAGGAAAATGTTCCTAAGGTTATAAAGTCACACTTTTCCCTTTTGGTTTCATTATTTCAATCAGGAAACTCAAACAGGAAATCATTTGTTTCCATTATTCAATAAGTTATGGATGTTGAGATTAATTGGCAAAGCTTTTTGCTGTGGTACAAATGTTCACTCAGTGGTGATGATTCTAATAATTCTACCAAAATAAGAGATAGCACAAAAATCATAACAAGTTGCCTCAGTTGAAGACAAAATATATTAAATTATGCAGCCCAGCATGAACTTAATCAATGTTGCCTAGTGATTAAGTGCAAGGATGATGAAGCCAGATTGTCCAGGTTCAATTTCTGCCTCTGTTATGTAAAAACTGTGAGGTTTGGGGCAATATATCTAACCTCTCTGTGTCTCATTTTCTTCATCTTATAAACTGGGTATAATAAAAGGTCCTGCTCAGAGAGCCATTGTGAGGATTAAATTGTAAATTTATGTAAAGAGCTTAAATATATATACATACATATACACACATATAAACACTATGCAATGCCACCTTATTTATAAGCAAGGGCGAAAGAGGTATAGCTAAATTAGGGAAAGAATTAAATTCTCTCTCACTGAGCACTTACTGTCATAGAGCTCTAAAAGAAAGAAATAGAATTTCAAAGTTTTTTTGAACTGCAGTAGAGAAATTCATTGTGTATATATAGCTGTATGATAAACTCACTATTCAGAATTCATCTGAGAACTGGTAACTCAATTCCCTGCTCAAGAACTACTGAGAGACTGTGAAGGAAGCCCGCAAATTAATTTACTCTTTGCCAACAACATTGACAAAACAGAGGGGTTTTTCAACCCATAACAGATTAAGTACAGCTTAAGGATGGGGTTTCAGAGAAGGGTATTATGTCTAAACTGGCAGTGTAAAAAAGACTACTGATAGCAAGAGTTGACAAAGAAGAACAGCAAAAAGCATAAATGGGCACTCCAAAAGCACAACAGTGCAGGTGCAAACACTTCTACATCCTTTGAATATAATATGTTCTTACCCTATAGTTCATTAACTGATATAATCAAGTGACTGATTTTAAATTTAAACACAGTTGAATGTGGTCAAGTTGTTTTTGCTTTAATAGGTGGATGAATTAAACAGTAAGGGAACTTTTATTTAGGCATGAATCATGCCACATGAGTTTGAAAACATGAGGCTTTCATGTGTTATCAAAATGGACACTGAAAACACCTTCCTTAATTCAGTTAGTATCTTTGCAAACATCGTTGTGTATATGACAAATTATGCCCACCATTAATAAAAATGGGGGAAAGTGGAAAGATCTTTCATAATATCCTCAAATATTATGGAAAGCATGGGGCTTTTTGGTTTGAAACTACTGAGTCAATTATCACCAAGTTTATGCACCATTCTTCATCTTCTACCTCAAATTCTCTAACCCTGATGTCTGTTAGACCATGCCATCATAGTCCACTGACTGGCTGTCTCAAAGGCCTGTAAGGGTTGCTCAGATTTTGCAGTTCTTATTACATCAATTTGAGAAAGCAAAAGAAGGAAGTGGGGGCTCAAATAGGAGCATTGTCACCAGAATTAGCCACCCTATCCCAGAGATTTGTTAGCTTTATCCATTAAATGATGGTCCCCAGAATTTAAAGGAAGCAATTACTTGCAAGGTGCCTTTCCTCCTGGGACACCCAAAGTAATCAATTTTGCAAAGATTTCTGGAAATAAATGAACCCATGTCTCTTAAAACTAGGATGCAACTTTTATTATCATGTAAGAGTCCTAAAAATTTCATGATTTGTAGGAAACTTCAACATATTGATCACGATGGACTTTTACCATTGTAGTGTTTTACACCTCTCTCCCACAAATTACCTCCTACACCTCATCCACATGTCTAATCACTGTTTCCAAAGTGCATAGAGGAAAGCTCAGAAATGATAAGTGTACATTGAACACTAAAACAGAATGTCTGCCAGAACCCAGGGGGTAAGGCAAAGCAGCAGGAACTGCTAAAACATGTCTAGCCTACATGAATGCTCAGCAGCAGGGATCATTTTGAATCCAGTATCTATCAGAGGAAGGCAAAGGGTCCAGAAGTTATATACAGGTTGGGGGGGCAGGGTGGACAAAGAAAAGGAGCCATATAGGGGCAATTCAGGTACTACTTGGAGAAGTCAAAGAGTGGATCAAAGTTAGGTAACAGCCAAAAGACAAGCCAAAGTTAGAAGCCAAAGCAGTGCAGCAGATCTTTCTTTCTCAACCAGTCAAATTCCTCATTTCAATGGCTGACAGATACATTTCTACATTTTGGTTCTCTCCCCCAGTCTCCCCCTTTTCTGGTGTGAAAAATAAGTCTTCTGTGAGACAATGTAGTTGGCAAGTGGGAATGGGCAGGCAACATCTCATGGGGACTTTTCAGAAGATTATCCATTTTCATAAATTATTCTCAAATTGCTCTCGCCATTTTAAAGAGTGAAGAGTCTCTTGGGATTGTGTTTGATCATCAGAATTTTTTTTTCTGATGCTTTGTACTTAGAATGAATAAAAGTTAATGGAAAATTGATTGAGGCTGTCAGTTCACTATGAACTTCAATGTACTGCAAACTAAGCTGGCAAAATTCTCTTTAACAGGAAAGAGAAATGAGACAATGGAACTAACCTATCATATCACTTCTCAATGGCAGCTCTCGTGGGAGAAGCTTTGTCAAAACCTGTTTGTCATGTGCTTTGTGCTCTTTGATGATTTCTTTCCTAGCTTCGGCCTCCAGGAACATATTTAAGATATAACTTTACTACATAACATCTGCTATGGGGTTTTGAAACCACAAAGCAAGCACATTTAATGATTCAAAGTTCACAGCTTTATCAACAGCAACAACTGTTCACAATCAGAGTCAACATGCCATCGCCACATGTTATTGACGTGATTGTGAATGGAGCTGATGATTACCACATTCACATGGTACCTTCCCCAATGATCTGTTTTCAAACACTAATTAATGAATCCTCTCTGGACCAGTGTGAAGAAATACTATAGCACTTTAGTTGGTTTGTTTTACAGGCAGGCGTGTTAAATGACTTTGCTAACTTTCTCCACTCACCACCCTTGTTATCTTTCAACTCTTTGCGTTGCCCCCACCTCATGTGCTTCCTGAAGCTAGAGCATTTAAGGTCAAAAGAAAAATGCACAGGCAAGATGGCATTTTGGATGCAGCATTTCTAAAGTATATTTTCACGACCCAGTGAGATGCTGTGTGCAAAGATTTGTCAAACAAGCCTGGGGATAATGCATCCTATTCCTCCTTGGAGATTCACAACTAATGTTACCATATTAAATTAAAGGCTCTGAGTGTTTCTATAGTATGGTCTCTTTTGAGGTGTTGTGTTTCACCTGAAGTTGGGATTTCAGGAAAAGGATAAAGAGAGTTTAAAAACTGAAGAAGTGGGAAAGGATAAAGGAGGGGGTGGATGATGATTGTTTGAAATATCAGCCAATTGCAAGGAAAATGCAAAGAGTCAAACAGAGTCCACCTGTTTTCTCAAATGCTGAAAGCAAGTAAGCAGTTTCTTAGAAAATATGAATGCCTTGCACAGAGGAGCGATTTCAAGTCTACTTCTGACTCTGAATACTAATAAACTGACTGGCATTTCATCTCTCTGTGAATCCTTTCCCTCATAGGTAAAGAAGATCAGATTTTATTCTCATTTCTATAAGGTTTGTTTCAAAAAGACACTAAAAAGTTAAATTTTTTTGTAATGGTCTTATATAATCTTTAGTCTTATATAAAAACAGAATAATGCTCTTATGCTCTTTTTAAATAATTTTAATTTTTAAAGTCGCCTTGGGAAAGCACAATTTTGACATTTCCCCTAGCAAATTTATTTTGACTATGGTCCTTGGGTTTTCAGCCCTAGCATGTTGCTCATGGCCCACCTTCAGGAACATATTCAAATTCATAGAACTTACAGAGATGGATGTATAAATAAGGCATGAACTTATTTTGCTTTTCAACAAGATCTATAAACATTGACTGCTTTGTTAGTATGTTTTATACTGGTGGCATCTAGGAAGGAAGTCACATAGCCATTAGAAGTGGTCTTGAGGTCTGAGGAATCAGAAAGCATAGAGTTTATTATGTAGCTGAATTGTTTGGTAACTAGGAACCCTGATGATTCCTAAAAGGTAAAATTTATCTTGAGTCTGGCTAAGTCACATTCTGGAGCCAGCAGCAGCCCCTTCCCCCTGAATATGCACCCCTGTACATCTCCCCTTCTGGAGCTTCCATGGCTGACCTATCTCTCTAGTGATCTCCATTTTTCCTCTTTATGCATGTAAGTACCTGCAATGAAGTCTCATTCTGGCTCTGGTCTGGAAGAAAAAATTTATCTTCCTTGAAGTCTTTTATTTTTTCCTTTAATATTCTTAAGCTCTTCCATTATAGTTTGGTTTTATTGTTAGCTTTTAGAAGGCAACTCTGCCTCCCTTTTTGATAGCCAAAATCTTATTGTGATGGAGTGTCATTGAAATCCCCGGGCATCATTCATAGAAAAATCCATGTTTACTATTTTCTGGAGGAAAATGATTGAAGGACCTCTATAAACCAGAAAAAAAAAAAATTCTTTCCTGGACTCATACTTGAATGTGATGATGTATGTGAAATGCTTTGACTTTAGTCTGGCAAACTGTATTTAATAAATGTCAAACTTAAAAAAAGAAAGCAAAACAAAATATAAATAAATAGACAAGACCTATCAGCAGAAGTTTGAAGGTTAAAGGAAGAAAATCTTTGCACAGTTTGTTGAATGATGATCCAAGAGAACAGAAGCAAGTAAGATATTTTCTGAAACATCTGTCATTTTATTATTAAAACTATTCTAATGAACTATTGTAAGGAATAAATGAAAGAATGCACAATGTATTAAAGGGATTTATAACTTGTAAAATACTTTCCAAAGACATCATTATGGTTATTAAATCGATTTTAGGTATTTAACATTTTGCTACTCAAAAACATAAATATTGTGTATGAATGTCTAAACTATAGATGGGGCAGGAAGTTGCAAAGGGTAAGAAAAATCCATTTGCATCCATACTGGTATGTTGACCATTCAGGACATTATAGCTCAATGTATTGTAGCCTGGAATATCAAATCAGTGCTATGCCCTGAGTTGTTTTTTTCTGGTTAAAATCTTAACAGTAGGGTGAAAACAAGTGAGCTATGTTGTCTGTGGGCGGCCTTGTTATTAGACTGTGATGAATGTGGCTGTTAAACATTTAGGCAAAAAAGATTTGCAGCTTTCAGTGCCATGGGGAGCAGCTTTCTCTGTGTCCTTACCCAGTCAAGTGATACAAAGCAAACTTGGCTGCTGAATAATTTCATGTAATTGTACCCTGGAGGGCTGAAATGCGCAGGAAGGAGGTCTTTTGCGTATGAGTACCCATTTAAGAAACTACAATGGAAAATGAATACATCTGTTGGTGGACGCTTACCTGCAATTATCTTTAGTCGAAATTTCCAAATGTTGAACATAATGAAAATTCCCTGGATAGACAAACGTCCCTGGTTAGCTTCAGTAGCTACTCGTTACTTTCTAAATGTTCTTACCAGGCAAGGCGGAGTGAAAAAGAAACTCATTTTATGAAAATATTACCTGCAAAGCACAAGGGCAGGTTGGCTGGTCTGTCGCAGGCAGTAATTCCTCCAAGGGGCCTTGTGATTTTTTTGGTGGGAGGGGGTTTTACGCCCTCACCTGCCTAAGTCCTTCATAGGCATGTGCTTGATTAGGTGGGACTCTTTCTGTCAATCTCCTAAACTGGAAGTAATTGGTAAGGGAGACAGTTTCAGGTGGACAATTAGGATTTTCTTTCTCAAGAGAGGTGTTAAATATTTTACACCACACATTAGACATATATCATGCTTTACAACCCTCATTAGCCCACACAATAAGCCAGGGGAGAGCGCCAAGTTATAACCCTCATGTGATAGTGGAGGGGAAACTAAGTAAGAAAGAGGTTGCCCGAGGCCACACTCTATGTTTCGGGTAGAAGCAGAGTTCACTGGTTGTTCTACTCTGGAACTGAGAGCAAAGGCTTCAGACACAAGTGCTCACAGCTTGATTTTACAGCAGCCTCTCTCTCCCAGCTCCTTCCTTGAATACTCTGTTGGGGTCTCTCTCTGTCGTTGCACAGACCTGGTCCCTTTGAGGTCTTCCCAGGGAACACTGCATCTCTTTTTATTTTTTATTTTTAAAGAATGCCTTTATTTTTATTTCTTTAGTTTTTTATCCGGTGCTGAGGATCGAACCCAGTGCCTCACATGTGCTAGGCAAGCACTCTCCACTGAGCTAAAAAGCCCTATCCCCAGAATGCTGCATCTCTTACTGCTGTATCTGGCATTGGCTCTCAAGATAGATGCCAAGGCTCTTTGCTTATCCTAGTTTTTGTCATTTTGTTAATCCCACTTCTGGGGAACTTCCGGAATCTCTCCAGGTTTTATTCTCTATGTTCCCTTTCTGGCACATCACCTGGTAGTCTGTCACCACATTTCTTCTACATTGGTATAATCAACAGTCTTCTCGTTTCTTGACTTTCCTCCTCAGAACTGTCCAGTGATTTTGAGGATGTATCTAGACGAACAACTCCCTCAACCCTCTTTTGTATCCATTTATCTCACCCTTTTATCGTTACCATTTGAAAAACCAATCTTAGAATCGGTACCTCAAATAAATTCACACACACACACACACACACACACACACAAAGTTGACAATGAGACAATGACTACATTTATTATGATGACTCCATGAAGTTTTATGATATTAAGTAATCATAATAAAGACAGTAGAGAAGTACAAAAAAATAATTTTGATTAAAATGTTAAGTGGAAAGACAAATGCAGGATATCATACTTAAAAAAAATTTTAGTTGTAGTTGGACATAATACCTTTATTTTATTTATTTATTTTTATGTGGTGCTGAGGATCGAACCCAGTGCCTCACACATGCTAGACAAGCCTTCTACCACTGAACCACAACCCCAGCCCTGAATATCATACTTCTTATGGCCCAACTGACTCATATGCCTGTGAACAAAGACTAGAGTGGAATGTCTGAAATAAAAAGTACTGATGACATGGGTGGTGACATTGCTAGAATTTTCAAATGTAAGTCATTTCTGTGAAGTCATCACTCTTTTCAAAATAATCCTCAAATTTGACCCAGATACTAATTTATCCCCGCTTCTTTCCATCACAAATTATTAGCACCTTTAATAGCATGGCTTTCTCAAACATAAGATTACATTTTTTTCTTCCTCTTCACAATTTGGAAGATCTATAAGCTCCATCTCTGAACAAAAATGATGATCAGAATATAAGATGAATTGCTATAAGGGAATGGTTGTTTAATTTGTTTTCATTATTTTAATAATTCAGACTAAGAAAACCTTTGAGTAGATTTGTCAAATTTAAAAGTTGCCGGAATGGGAAGGAAATTTTGTTTCTCTTTGTTGTTGTTTTTTTTATTCTCCATCTAGAAAATCACATACTCTGTAAGGGAAGAAGAGTCCTGCAGTGCAACTCTCCAAGAAACAAGATGTTCTAGGAGTTTCACCTTGTGCCTTATTTGTTCTATATTTGTTGGATTGGGTGTCTTTGAGTGCATCTGTTTAAAACACCAGTGTTCCAATTTAGAGCAGTGTGAATATATTTCCTTAGACAAAACTAATGCCCTGCTTTTCTTCCAGAGGAAAGTGGAATAAAACGCTTCAGAACTCATTTGTCTAGTTGTGCTTTTGCTATTGTCTTATGCTTCCCTCTTGCCCACCTGCTCTGAGTTTATGGTTTCTGGAAGTCTGCACTAAGGGTGCCATTTGGGTTTGGTCCAGTGTCTCCAGAAGATCAGAGCTGGATCTAGTTAACAAGTATTGCTTCCTTTAGTTCTGTGTTTCCTGCCTCTCAGGCTGAAGGCTCAGGGATTTAGGCGTTAGAGATGGTGGGTGTGAAACCCAGCATCCAGCTGACTATCTCTAAGCTGAAGATGGATGCAAAGCAAAACTCCCTGGGTTTTAAGCTTTCCCAGAGCCCTGACATTTTAGCCCTGGATCCAGGCTTGTGGGATTGATAATTCTGATAATGCAAGAGTGGTTCATACCTCAAGTCCAGTGCCTCAGTGCCAGAGCTCAACCTGCCCTCAGCCGAAAATGGAACAGTTCAATGTTGCACACAGGTTATTAAAGATTCTGCTTACTTTACAATGGTCTGTTAACAGCTCTAATGTCTTTAACATGTGCAGCCTATTGACTTTTAAGTAACATTTTATTGAAGTAACTGCCGCGCTTATTAGCCCGTAAGATTTACGCTTCATTTTCAGTCCTGAATCTGAAGGAGGGGGCAGCCTTCCTTTAAATTGTGGGGTGGGAGCACTGTGAGATAAGAGATGCTCAGTGTGAATGGGAACATATGGGGTGCAGTAGGGCTGGGAAGAGAAGCAGCAGGTCCCCTAGGAGTTCAGGTGAGCTAAAAGGTCATAGAAAAACAATCACATCTTCATTAATGGGACTGAAAATTGGAGGAAAAAAATATTTGCAGATGTGGCTGGTGTGTATGGCTTATGTCGTGGTTGTACTGTTTTATAGTGTCAGGTGGATAGTTAATTTCAATGAGTACAAAATTTCACATAAATGAACATATAGAAAACCATCAGAGCTGACTCCTAAATGTAATATGATATTTCTACTTCTTCATTTTTCAAAAATTCAAAGTTTCTCCACATGTGGACAAACAAGTCCACATGCAAATTTCTTCATGTATAAAAACATACCACGAAGGAGTAGTTGGCATTCACTTGACCCTGAGATCTTTGGATTTGTCAAATAATTAACTAGATAATAAAAAGAAACTTTAAAGCACTTAAAATAAATTTGATTTTATATTAAATGTATTAGAAATATGTTTGTAAACTGCTAACTACCAGTGTAGTTTTTCTTTTCTTTTGCCTCATTGCTGACAAAACCATTATCATATGCACAAAAGTGAGTTTATTTAACAAAAGAGAATCTTCCCACATAGCTGCATATTCATGAGCTCCATGTCATGGGGAAGGAAATGAGATCTTCCAGTGACTGTGAAAGATCATGGAATAGATAGTGAGAAACAGTTTATAAGGGAAGGTGTAAATATGACTTATACGACGATCCAATGTTTTATGGCTTATGGAAAGTTTTTGATCCCACATTTCAAGCAGGGGCTCAGAAATCAACTGAAGAACCCAAGCATAAGGCACAGTTTCTCATAATTTTGCTGGACCAGAGATATGGCATTCCTGAACATTTATGGTAAAATTCTAAAAGACAGATAAGAACCATGGCTAACTCTGGGCTAACTCTCCTTTTAAGACCTCACCTCTTCCTTTCTGAGAAATCTCATCACCCCTACTTGAACTGATGGAACAAAACTATCTGTCATAGCCCTGAGCTTAAATTACCAGCTTTTCAGGTCTGCAGAGACTTTGAGAAATGAATTAATATATTCACAACAGGAGGAAAGTGCCAACAGAAACAGATCCTGAATTGGTTCCCAAACAGGATGACAAAAAACGTCTATCAGACCACACACAATTCAACGGCATTGCATGAGGTGGGGGGATGCAACCTACACTTATTTGGCTTCCCCCACCTATCAGCAGACCAGGAGCGCTTCACGTGGGAACTAGATTGCTCCTGTCACTTAATTAAATTTTGCACTTAGCTCAGCAACTTAGAATCTGTGTTGGTAAAAAGTATGTTTCTTCCAAGTAGTTCAGTCTCTGAGGGATGTTTCCTTTAAGAAAAAATTAGAGGGGGTGAAAGTAGGAGAAACATAGGCAGTGTGCAAACAAGAGAGTCAAGTTTATGTTCTGAAATTGCACGCTGGTGCACATATATATCATTTGTGCATAAGTTGCATATACATCTCAAAATTTAAAATTTTTAGTGGAGGGCAGGTTTTTTTTTTCTAAATTGTGCAAATATTATTTAAGATAACAAAGCACTAATGCAAGACTCAGCCTGTCTATTGCAAAAGCCTGGAAAGTCGATACATCTTTAATAAAATTAATTTCTGGTCTGCTAGTTTCTGGAAATAGAAGCTTTAAAAGAGGTTGTGAAATCGCTGAGGGTGACATCAGCTGGGAAATTTTTGAATATTCAGATAATATTCCTTAAAAACTCTGATCCTAACCAGAGCAAGTGAGATAAAATGCTCCCTAAAATGACTAAAAATGGTCTCAAATCTAAAATCGAAGCATTGCAGGCACAAAAATAAAATGCTAAGTACTTGAAAACATCTGTGGTGTCTTCTTTAACTTCTGATTAATTGTAGACTTACGCCATGTGAAAACAATCGATAAAAGGCTGAAAAAGATTGGTGGTTATAAATTTCAAACATTTAGAACCTTTGAGTTGAACTTAATCGTTAATACGTTAGTCCCAACACCTTTAATAAAATCAAGGTGACAGACCATGAAAACATTTACTTCAGAATTACAAGCAAATCTGATACTATTGCTGAAAGATGCCCCAGGGCACGTGTACAAGTGTTCCACAAGAGAAGGACAGCTGAGGAAGTGGTGGAGGTGTGCTCTGCATTCTGCATGAGAACCTTGTGACTCCATGGGGCGCTGCAGGGTTTTGATATTTTAAACCAGCTAAAATTAGAGAATATCTGGTACACAGAACACAAGAAAGAGTTATCCAAAGGCAAACTTATTTTCTCATACAAATTAAATATTTTTCTGACGTTAAGTAAAATGTTGGATTCATAAATTATTTCCTGTGCAACATGAAGGAGGCTGAAATATGATCATGAAGTTATTTCACACTGAAGTTCACAGCACACGCTTCATCCACCACAAACACAGACCCTACATGCAAATAGAAAATTTCAAAGCTAACTTATACATTGATTGTTAAATAACATCAACTTTTCGAACTTTCAAATAATATATTTCATGAAACAGAGGGAGTAGCTTTGCAACAACTTGGACAGGAATCAGAGAATAATAAAATGTAAATCATTTCAAGGACCTGACAGATTTAAAAATAGGTTATGACCCATGTCCATTATCATATTCTCCCTTGCTCTTAGTGGCTATAGATAGATTTTTAAAAATCAGAGCATATTTTTTTTTCATGATGTTGTGATTAGTGTTTATTTCTGAACTTAATTTCTTTTTATTTTCTGCCACATTGTGGTAGTTTTCTCAGAAAGTCTGTTCTGCATGCAACAAGTGTTTAAAAATACCCTGAGGACTTCAGAATACCAAATATTTGGATATTTCTCAAATATTGATTATTTTAGAAAGGGAATTGTACTCTGATGTTGCACAAGTGAAAATAAAGTGATCACAAAGGGGAAAATAGCCTTTTTTCCTGAGGAAGTGAAGAATTTCTATTTTGTTTCATAAAAAATTAGCCTAAAGAGTTGAAGAAATGTGTTCTCAAATGACCAGAAAAATACCTATTATTGTTATGGCAAAGTTTAGTAAAATTGTCTAATATATCTTAAAAAGAAATGAATTATATGCAAGTGAAAATATCATTTGTAACAAAAACAGTCATTTTTTACAGTGATGTATATTTTTTAATTTTAAATAGTCAAAATGAGGTAGATTATTTCTAATTTGAAGTCCAGGTAGATGTTTCAGAGATGATATAAAGAAATGTAAACTACGGTAGGTTCATGACCCCTTCCTGTGTCATGCCATTTAATGGCATATTATTTAATTTTAATAGGACGTTGGATCTCCTTTATTTATATGCTACATGCTCAATTAAAAGTCTTAATTTAAAACAATATTATATTAATTAAATCCCATTTTAGATGACTTTATTTATTTATTTAGGTTCCATGGATTGAACAGGGGCACTTGGCCACTGAGCCACATCCTCAGACCTCGTTGTTGCTGAGGCTGTCTTTGAACTTGTGTTCCTCCTGCCTCAGCCTCTTGAGCCACTGGGATTACAGGCGTGTGCCACTGTGCCCAGGTTAGATGACTTTTTAAATAAAATTATGTACTGCCATCTCTTGTCAACCAAAGTCTGTGAAAATTTTGGCAAAATTGTAATCACATACTTAGTTTTGATAAAACTGGATTTTGTCTGTTTTTGTTACTATTGTTACAATAAGTGCTATTAATTAAAGAAGATCTGTACTTTCATCATTATAATTATTATATAATTTGAAGATTATTTTAAATTCATTTGTGTGTATATATTTATGTGTATGTGACAGGGGGTCGGTGTGTGAAACCATATTGTTCTCTTCTTGGAAGGAAAAAAAATTTTATTGGATTTATCTAAAAAATTCTACATATTGGTTGGCTTTAAGTACATAATAAGTGACAGTGATGGGGGTATTGAGAGGAAAAAACTCATAGAAATAAATTTCTTACACAAACCACCAAAATCTTGACAATTCCTTTCCAAACAGTGGGTTTAAATTGTTAGTCATATTAATGTAATTGGAGGTCTCTGTAGAAATCCTAGCCTTATGAAGACTTAATGACTCTGCATATTGCAGCATGTTCTTCTACCATTTCAATGCCCAGTTCTTAATTTTAAAAAGAATTTGTTTTCCCTACTCTCCACAGAGCCTGCATGGTGGTCAGCTGAAACCATGGAAAACAAACAACATAAAACTGAGTTTTATACCACCATCCTTAAGAAAGTGAACAGTTTTTATTCACTTCATCAAATTAGTCAAAGTATAGGGCAAAGGGGAAAAGGGGAGAGAAGAGAAAGGAGGGGTCATGGGGTAGGAAAGATGGTGGAATGCAATGGTCATCATTACCCTAAGTACATGTATGAAGACATGAAGGATGTGACTTTACTTTGAGTACAATCAGAGATATGAAAAATTGTGATCTATATGTGTAATATGAATTGTAATGCATTCTGTTGTCATATATAACAAATTAAAATTAAAAATTAAAAAAGTATTTTCACAAACATAATTCTGAGAAATAGGTGACTTCCATGCCTATTTATTTAGTAGCTGAGGACATTGAGAGACAGAAAGTTAAGTGAGTAGTAGATCCTAGCTAGATCTTAGATCCCAATTCTGAATACCTGTTAATCTTACCTGGGGCATCTTAAAATTACATTTTTGTAATGCACCTCGACTGCATTATAACCCTGCCAGATCATTCTCTGGGGATGCAACACAAACGTCTATATTTTTTAAAGCTCTGCAGATGATTTCAACATACAAATTTAGGAACTGCTTTACAAGGGCACAGTTGGACTCTGGTCCCTAGAGATCCTGGGTTTTTTGGATTAAACCAGAATCTTTGGGTTTTACCTATCCAGTGAACCACAGAGACATTTATTGTTTTGTCAGCTTACCCATGGAAATCATGATGCTTGACTCCTGCACATCATTTATGCCTCTGTGTTCTCCAGCTCCTATTATCTGTAGGAGTGGAATTTAATACAGGACATGATAGGAAACTTATGAGGCCAGTCAAGCTCCAATATTAGTGACATGGCTCATTTAAGAGGACTTTGAATGGTGGTGCTCAATCTGACATAAAATTTTACCAAATCTGAATTAAGCCAAGGCCCTCGGTGGTGTGTGGGAGCCCATATTGCTGGTAAGTTCCTAAGTATGTTTTTCTAATAAGAGCAAAGTCTCCTGTTTTCTGCAGGAGACTTCAGGATGTTGACTAAAGTAATGATGTTTGCTGGGCTATCCAGCAAACATCAGTTATTTTCTTTCAACATTTTCACATGCTGACCTTATCCATAGATTATAGGTTTCCTTTCACAGCAAAACTCTAGAAGAAATTTGGGAAGGAAAGTTAGTATAACAGCACTTCTATCTAAAGGTGAAACACTAGTCCCTGCTGACATGCCCACTAAATTCAAAGCATTTCTGATTTCTACTTGGCTTGGCAGTTGGATCATCAAATGCAGGTCTTCAAGAGTTTCCATTAGTGATCCCTTTGTCCTTATAGCTTCACTTTATCCGCACTTAAAAAATGACCCCACGCTGGGCGCTGTAATCCCAGAAGCTCCAGAGCCTGAGGCACGAGGATCGCTAGTTCAAAGCTAGCCTTAGCAATTTAGGGAGACTATAAGTAACTCAGTGGGACCCTGTCTATAAATAGAATAGAAAAGGGCTAGGGATGTGGTTCAGTGGTTAAGTATCCCTGAGGTCAATTCCCTGTTCAACTCCCCCCCCTCCAAAAAAAAATCCAAAAACAACAACAACAACAACAACAAAAACATGATCCTAGAAATCAATCAGCCCTTCTTTCACAGTAAAGAATGCATAATTGATAAAGCAGTCTAGGTAGCTGTCCCAGAGTTATTGCAGTCAAGTCACAACCTTATAGATCAAAACAATAAAGTTCCAAAGTGTAGCACTTACACATTAGCCTGGAATCAAGATATATTTTGAGTTAACAGAATTCTGGTTCTGATGTCCTGAAATCACATGATATAGCTGTCCACCTTCTCTTCCTCCACATTAGCCTAGGTCCAGGGCTGGCATTTTCACAGTATCCTGGTTATTAGTCATCCACATGTGTCCTGTCATCTCAGCCTAAGACTCTCACAGAATAAACGGTAACTAGGGAGACTGAAGTCTGCTTGGAAGGGGACATGGATCCTGGGAAACTTGAGCCTTGGCCAGGAGAAAGAGGTGGGAGTTTAATGACCTCTCTGCAATTTCCACCCTGGGGAAGAGGGACTTCTCCTCCCAAGCAGCACTGAAAGGTCAGCAGATAAAAACATGCAAAGACATTCAGTTTATCCTTATGTAGATAGGAAAACTATATTTGAAAAACAAGAGAATGAATATCACAGAAGTCAGTATAAAGATTACTTCTGTGGGAAGAGACATAATGGAGCAGGGGCAGGAGGGGACTTCTAAAGTAGAGAAATATTTTCTCATTCAATAGATTTTTTATTATTATTTATAATAAATGTTTTATATATTTCTTTTTATGTTGTTTATATTCTACAAATTATAAAAAAGATGCCAGGATTAAACTGAACTATGAGATATAAAAGACTATATTTTACTTTAATTTATTTCATATCATGTTTTATGCCAATGGTGCACTTGATTTGTACATATATCAATTATTAAACATTTCTGTTAACATGTAACATCTTTAAGTTTAAAAGTTTTCATAATCCATCTTTCAAACATGAGGGAAGTTTTCTTCAGGGGCGAGGACAGAGCACAGCGAACAGTAGTTCTGCTCATTAAACATCTCACTCCTGAAAAGAAATCCTGACAGATAAGTACAGTGGTAGTTCTGTTGACATAAAAGCAGTCACTGGAAGAGAGGTCTGGATGGGCAGTAAAGAGCCATTTAACTAGTCTTTCAGTTCATTTTTCTAAGTGCTTTTCCTGGGAAGTTTTCCATTATTTAATTATATTTTTTCTTCATGAATTTATTTACCTTCCCCCAATGATGCTGGTTTTCACTTCAATTATGCCTGCAAAAGCCATTTTTGAAATCAACTGAAAGATTTTTTTTTTTTTTTTTTTTTTTTTTTTTTTTGCCAGAAATGGGTTGTGTAGATCCAGAAATGCTGGACTAGGCTCCTGAATCAGGCTGCCTGTCCCAATTCCTTTCCTTGTGAATTGCCTGAAAAAATGCCTCTGCCAGGACTTGTTATATTTGTCCAGAGATTTTTTTTCCATTGTGTGTGGGAGTATTGTGAGTCTTACTAATATTGAAAATGGCAACAACAACAACAACAACAAAAAAAAAACCCCAACAAATTAAAGTTAATGCAAACAACTAGCCTTAAAATTAGTTCTATAAATACACATTTCTAGTCTGCTAATGTGGATACAGAAATGCCAAGTAGAATTTCAAATATATTAGTCCATGTTACCCTAAAAAAATATGTTGGAATGAACACAGGAAAGATAATGCCCTCTTTACATAAAAGAGATCACTGGGAGGAAGATGGAAGAGAATGTGGCTGTAAAATTTTTTTTCTTTTATCTCTACAAGAATTTAATTGCCTTTTCACAGTGACTTTGTTTTGTTCCTAATTTCTTAATCCTGTTCAGCACTATTCCTTATTTTCTAATTTTCAATATTTAACAAATCACACACACAAATTCTGGCTTAACACTCCAGAAAATTTAATTACACTCATTCTTATTTATTAGTTTTGGCAATGTTAAATCAATCATATAGGATCCTTTGCAAAGTAACGATATAGAAACATTATGGGTAATGACGGTAGGTATTTAAACGTTTAATATAACTAGAATTTTTTTGAGGGTGAATTTGGTAGCACGGGCTCTCAAGGCTTTCTTTGTTACAGCAGTATTTATTTACTCAGATCCCCACACATCTTCTCTACTTGGAATTGGAGGGAACGCCTGTTCAAGTCAGAGAGCGAAGTACTCAAAGGGATCCCTAAATTCAACAACTCCTCCACTACTAGTGCAGAAAGGGAAGTTATTTAGAATTGCTGATGTTTTAAATAGGCCTAGTGAACGAAGCTGCTTGACGCTGACTAATTGGAGACCATTGGGTGAGGTTTAGAGCAGAGCTCCGCCCCGCGATGTCCTTTGCGTATTTTACCATGGGGTGGCGCTCTAAGGCCCAGATTTGTCCGCTCTCCTTTGTTGCGCGATCGCTGGCCGCAGAGAATGAACCTCCTCGGTTCTTTGCTTTTAGGCTCTTTGTCACTGTACGTGTAGAGTATTTGCATTAAAAACTCACTGATCGTCAGCACTGATGAAAATAGCAAAGAAATCTGTTAAACCTTTGTATACTCAGCTATCTCAGGTACGTTTATACAAGTGATGGAAATGAAAGTTTTGAATAAAAGGAATAGTAGCCCTACCACATAATTTCGAAGTTTAAATTAAATTTCTTCCTGAAAATATTTTAGTAGGTCTAAAAAATAAAAAAAGAGCAAATAACAAAAACCAAATCAAACCAAACCAAACAAACAAAAACAAAATCCTGCTTCCTGATCCTGTCTAAAGTCTTGGGGGTCTACCTTAACTTTTTAATAAATAATGCCATACAATGTAGCTTTAAAATCCAAGGATTCAATGTGATTTAAAGTTAATATCAAATTCAGAGTTATTGTATTTTTTCCCATAATTAAAGAAGAAAGGTAACCTTCGTTTTAGATAAATGAAGATTTCAAGCCAGCATCTTTTAGTTTAGCACCTTGGACTCTGCCCTGTGAAAAGTCTTAAAGGAAAACGCTTGGAATAAACCACAAATTAAACTCTGTTCCACAAATAACTTCATGAATTTTTATTGTTTAACTGGGCAGACATATTGCTATGTGCAAAGGGAAAAAAGAGAGCACTCCATTTTTGAAGGGGAAGAAGCATAAATGATAAGGTTCACAGCTACGAAATACATATAATTCTTTTCAAAATGTAGCCTCCTTAAAGACAGTGTTCTGGTCAATCTCCAGCATCTTGGATTGCCAAGAAAAAACATCCTCCACATGCCCAGTTAGAATTGCATCCTATCTACCTCTTCTCATCTTACTGGTTTTACTTAAATGTTCTATCATGGATTCTTTCCCAAGTTGTTAAATGCTCTTAGAAAACCTGGTAATTGATGACTTTAATAATTTGCTTATTAATCATTGTGCAGACTGTTTTCTATTTTTCTAAGTACTGCAATGGCTTAACAATTATTATAAATAAAAGTGTCACAGAGCTGTATGTACATTAAAATATTTGTCAAGCAGCTGTTTTAATTTTTAAAGAAATTTTTCTTTCAGTGTAAAACTAATGTTTCTTATCTCTTTAAAAAGGCTTTTATTTTTCCAAAAAAAGGTCCATTCTTCATGCAGAAGTAGATAAATATGTTTATATGATATAAAATTGATTGGCTATAGATAAGCATTTTTTTCCTTAGTCTGGATTTTAAACTTTCTCATGAGAGTAAACTGATACCAGATCTACTTGGATTAATTATGAGATGATAAATTTCTAGAAATATAATATGCATTTACAGATCTATTTATTAATATTTCAATATCAGCTTTATGTTCTCCACCAGTCTGAAATATTATATTTGATTTAGTATTTAAAAGTTTTTATTTTGTTATTTTTTAAAAGAAATATTTGTGATTGAAAAGGAAAGCAAGAGCTATCCTGAGAAAAACTTTGATGCCCCAAACTCTAAGAAAGTGCCTTTATTTTTGAAAGGATCATGCATTTAACTTTTGCATTGAAAAAAATTTCCCTGAATGAAGGCTGCTAAATACAGAATACATTTGTCTATAATCTCACAATAACGGGTGAAAATCTGAGGAAAGATTTTGTTTGAACATAGGGCTAAACATAGGGTCTGCTTTGAAATTCTCCTTCTATATTTGGGCATGAACTTTTTGCTAGATAATCAAGCATCATCTCTTTTTCTTTGACTTTCTGTTTCTCTCTCTCTCTCTCTCTCTCTCTCTCTCTCTCTCTCTTCACACACACACACACACACACACACACACACACACACCATAGTCATGTTTTCCTAGTGAACTTTTACTTTAAAAAATTTGCCAGTGAGAAAGTAAAAGACTTTTCAACTCTAGGCTATCCTAGGCTATTCAGACTGAAAAGGTACGATTTAAAGCAGATATTGCAGAACCAAATTTCGTCTTTAATTTTTTTCCCACTGTTGGCTGAAATAACTTTTAAATGTATTGAGATAATCACCTGGAAAACTGAAATATTAATTCACACATCCAAAAAGACATTTCTTAAAGAGGACCATTTTAAAGTGCTGTTTTCATTAAAGAGAAAAAGACTCATTTAATGGAGAATATTTTCTGCTTGAACAATGAAGACATGAAAAGTTACATATTTAAGGGTTTTCCTTTCATAATCATTACTATGGGAAGACCTTCGGAGAGAAATTACCCAAGCTTCCTGAGGGCAGTGACCACCGTGAAGAATTTGGTTTTGTATGGTGCCCAGGCCAGAGTCTGTGCAAGTAGGTGTTTCACTCACACAATTGGCATGGGGGAATGTGTGCACCAGGGAAGTCTGATTCTCCTGCTTTCCATCTGTGGATGTCTGCTATTTGGGGACAGTGACTAGCACTATATTTTCTTAACCCAATATGGACAGAGAATGTGTTTAGATTGTATTGTGTGTCATCCCCTTTGCTATTGAACAAACCCAAGGGCAGGGAGTAGGGGCTGGCTTTTTCTGGATGGGTCTAATGTGTTCAGCTGTTATCACACTTTGCTGATTGTAATCACTCGTTTTATGGTTTCTTTTCCAGCTGCTCCAAAAGTTCATTGCATTGTCTTCTAGGTTTATTTTTAATATCCTGTAATTCAAAGATCTAAGCAAGAAGACTTGAAATAGAAATCCATGCCCTGATTCTCCACCCCCCAACCCTTTTTTTTTTTTTTTTTGTCTGAAGGGGAAGAAGGGATTTAAGATTTGGACACATTCCTCAAAATCCTTTCTGGAGAAATGTGTTCTTTTCTGTAGGAAAGGAGCCAGCTAGGAACACATCCACAGGCTTCTTCAATTGATAGAAGACTTGGGAAGCAATCCTATGTAAATATACAAACACTTTTAAATTCAAAAAATTCTTCCTTCAGAGCATTTAGAATTAAAATGTTTCCTTTTGAGAGTGGTAGCAGAACAGTAGTACTCTGTTGGCATTTGGGGATTTCTAGATTCCCTAAATCAAGTATTTACTCTAAACCCAGTTTTTCCAAAACTTACTTAGTAGAGGTTAAGAGTGTACAGCTCTGTAAATTGTAGAACACTTTCATGCTTAGGAAACTGCGAGGCAGAGGGTTCCCCAAGTGGTATCTCTGAAAATATCTCAATTTACATTTTAAAATCCACTTATTTCAGGAGAAGGATATGCTATTAGTTTTCTTTGTTCTCCCTACCCACCAGCAGTTTAATCTTTTGGGAAGTTTGATCTGATAGATGACTTGGCCAGAGTTATCTACATGTCTACATTTTCCGCTACATAGCAGCAGCTCCCTTCAGTCATTTAAAAAGTCCTTTAATGGCCCATACATGGTGGGGGGTTGGGGGGGCTACCTATAAATCAGAAGGATCCAGTTTCTTGATTGCAGTGAGGGGTAGTTTTACTGTCCGCTGTCACCACAGCTGTCAGCAGGATGCCTTAAACATCCTAATTGTCACCAGGGATCAGATTGTTCCTTAACTAATTGTTTAGATCAGCTAATCTACATTCATCATCTGCAAAGGGCAGGCAGCCTCAAGCATCCTGCAATTTAGATAAAACTCCTATCCTGAGTCTAAACACAGTTGTTTGGGTGACCGAGGGTCAGGGGAACAAAAGGCTTACCTGCAGGTTGAACAAGAGTGTAGATTGTACTCTGAGGATTTGTGTTAGCCTCCAAGCTTACAAGCCCAGAGCACCTGCCTGTGTCCCACTCAAACAACTGTGAATGGGTAAAAGGTTCCATTTCATTGATTATAATATGCCAAGAACCCAAACAGAGCAGGCAGCCAAGATCATGCCCAAGACAACTCTTGGGTTTGCATTGTATGGGTTGGGGGGGGGGGCGGGCATATTCTTTATGATGCAAATGTGCTGAGCAATTTGAGTGATTCATAAGCCTTCCTTGAGTTAAACTTCTAAAAACATGTCAACAGCAGTGTTGTAGTGAAGCAGCAAATGTGACACACACATTCTATATTAGAACACAGCATCCCTTCCTAGAATCTCTGTTTTATTTGGCTTACCAAAACCAATTAGTTAACTTATTATTTTAGACTCTGGAGTTGTTTTTTTCCTGCATTCATTTACTCCTTCTTCCATTTGATAAAATTTATTTCAAACCCACATGAGCCAGGCAAAAGTTTTCAAGCCTTAGAAATGCAATCAATTTAGAATGAGTCAACCCCTTACATTTATATAATTCTTATTATAAACCAGATCTTCTCCTGAGAAATGAATAGGGGAAGAAAGACAGATGGATCTATGATAAATGACAAACAAGTTATAGCAGTTCGGAAAGAGAAATGCAACTATTTCTTAAGATGCTTTAAGGAAAAGAGCCCTTGGATTTTTTAAAAATAGAAGTTTGAAAAAAAAAAAACATACAGCACTCTTATCTCCTTCTTTCAAATTTAGAATAGATCCTATGAATTTGCAGTAAAGAACCCTATTAGTTTTGTTTAGGCTAGTCTTGCCTCGACTTAAAATGAAAACTGGTATACCTATTAATACCTGAAAGAATCAGGGTACTGTGGAACAGACTCTGATAAAATAGAAAAACAAGTACAATTGGTGAATAGAAAGAATAGCCAGGATTTTTCATATCTTAATAAAGGCATCATTTTAAGCATTTTACATGTATTAACTCACTTAATCATAACTGCCCAATGATATAGTTACTCTTGTTCCCATTGTGTGGGGAAACTGATTTACAGAGAGGTCAAGTGATTTACAGAGGATCTCGGGTTATGCTGGTGGATCAGCACAGAATAGAAAGAAACATGGGAAAATGTTTTAGAGGATATAAGCTTTAAAATGAGAATTAAAGGTAGGCAGGAGCAGAGAGGGCTTGTACCACAGAGGCAGGAAGACAGGCACAGATTTTAGATGCTAGACATTTCTGTGAAATTGGGTTGGAGAGGCCCAGAGGCCCAGAGTGGGCAGATGAGAAATGAGAGCAAAATGGCTGACGGACACGGAGGCAGCTACAGTAAATGATATTGGGGCACACTTTCAGCACTGGACCTTGATTCTGTCACTTTTACCTATAACACTGACTAAAAGAATTTAGCAAATCCGTAGACTGCTTTTCTTCCTTTCCCCTGCCCAGTGACTCCTGTCACTTTTTAAATGATAAAAGTGGTATGTATGCACTGTAGAAAATATGAAAAACATAACACACACATATGGCAAAGGAAAAGAAAACTAGAACACTTCTAATTCTACCTCCTCAAGGTAACCACTTTCAACCTCTAGCATATGTAATCTCAGACTTTTAAAATAAGAAAATGCACTCAGAATGTACAAAGGGATTTATCATTTCCTTCCCCTCCACACAGCTTAGTTTGGAGCAGTAAATTTTTCTCATATTTTTATCTATCACCATTTTAATGAATACCTGAAAATGAGTTTTTTTTAATTGAATTGATCTGCTGTTGATAGCAGATGTGTCTTTTCCTCAATTTGAGATTATTTCTTCAATATAATTTCACACAAACCGACTCATTAAATCGCAGTGTGCCTGTATGTATGTAAATACATATAAATACATACAGGTACAGATGCTCCTGTACTTCCAAACTTGATTTACCAGCTTTCATGACAGAACAAAGCAGAGCCTCACTGCAAAGGCAGGTCACCTCTGCTGGCCACCAATAGGTGGCGATGGCTGCCACTTGGATGGTGTCCCTTGCACTTAAGAATGAGTTGATTTAAAGCAGCTTTTAAATCATTCTTAAGTTAACCTTTTAAGTTAACTCATTCTTAAGTTGACAAATAAAAATCAGGTTGATAAGTAAAAATTGTATTTACTGTTGGGTTTCTATTTCTTTGGTTGCTAAGAAAAATGAACAGTTCTTTTTATCTTCTTCTCTACTGCTTTTGTAAATTGTTTATTGATTCCTATGTCCATTCTTTTTCTATTGGGGTGTTTATTTTTTAAATATTATTTATAAATTAGCTTTTAATTTAATGATATTAATCTCTACATATTTGGTAAATATTATCCCAGGTTTTCATTGATCTTTTATTTGATAAAGGAGATATATACAAGTTTTTAAAATTATATTGCCTTTTCTATTTTATTCCTTGTAATTTGTTTACTTTCGTGCTTAAAAGGGCTTTATTTAACTCAAGATCAGAAAAATATCCCTCTACCTTTCTTTGTAAAAAAATACTTAACTTTTTATACCTCTGTTGTTTCAGTATATGATGTTGGATAAGAAATTTGACATTATTTTTTTTCCCAAAAGCTAACCAATTGTTTCTGTACCATCTTAAAAACAATTCCACCTATTTTTCACGATCAGAAATGCCAACCTTTGCCTATAATAAAATCTTATATATATCTACTGTCAGTTTTCATTCTCTTCCACTGAAATATATCTAATTACTGGAGCTGCCCTGTTTCAATAGTATACCTTAATACAACACAGTGCTGGTCCACCTCAAAATTTATTATTTTTATTCTTTTAAGATATTTTATTGGTTTTGATTTTTAAATCACTACATTAACACATGCTTCTTATAACAAAGAGGGTTGCATGGTGAGTATACATAAAGTTAGTAATTTCCCTCCCCTGCTAGTCCTTATAAAAACATGGTTTATAGCTTAATGATGATACGACTTTTATACTTTTGTCTATGTTCTTATGATCAAATAATAATAATAAATTATAGGAAGGAAAATATTTATCAAGTGTGAGCTCTCCCTGAAGAATTTTGTTTTGTATAAAAAGCCTATAAGGTAGACATCATTATCATCAATTGCAGAGGAGTAGTGGAGTCAGTGATAGTCTAGTCATTTACTCAGGTCACATACTAAGTGGTGGAACCTGGATTCAAAACACACAGGCTGGTCCTAGAGCCTGAGTTCTGCCTTATTCTTTCCTTTTCCACTCCTTCCTTTTTCTGTTAAAAACATAGGATTATGAGCTGGGGTTGTGGCTCAGTAGTGGAACGCTTGCCTTGCACATGTGAGGCACTGGGTTTGATTTTCAGCACCACATAAAAATAAATAAATAAATAGACAGATAAGTAAATAAAATAAAGCTATTGTGAAAAGAACACATAAGCTTATACTGTACATATTTATTGAAACCTGCCTTCTTTATTTAAAGTATATCATGTCCTTCCCAAGTTAATATACTATATACCATTTTTTATTCTTCAGCATATCAGATAGCTGCCTGGTTTTCTACAGTATGCTATAAAATTTAATAGCAATAAAAATTTAACCATTCTGATTTTGATAGATGTTCAGGTTGTTCTTACTTCTTGGCCACTACAAATAATGCTGATATTAACATTTCTATAGAGAGTATTTCATACTGGTAATTTTATTTCTGGCAAATAATTTCTCAGAAGTGATATTGCTGGATCTAAAGACATACATGATTTTATGTTTTATTTACTACCAGATAATTTTTTTTCATGATGAGTATATTAATGAATACTCCCACATGCAAAACTTTCCCATAAACCCTGCTTTCATTCTCTTTCCCTTATGGAAGACTCACACATGTCCAGACATGTGCTCAGCCCTGGGATGCAGGATATAGTGGTGCTCATAGTAGATGTGCATCTTGCTCTCAAGGGGTGTGACAGCTTTGGCTCATACTAGACACCATTTGTTATTCTCTATTCCCCGGACTCACCACAGCAGAACACAAAGAGAACACACCACAGTAAACAACTGAAGGGTGACTATAGGACATTGGTGCCATTCCTACCTAGATCTTTCTTTGCATAAATCACCTTCTCTTCCAAGAGTCCTTTGCCACATCTCCAAGATCCATGATCTCACAAGACATCAGAAATGAGTTTCCAAGTGAAGGATGATTTTCACTTCTGTTTCATGACTTTCCTTTCAGATTCCACCCAGGGAACCTCCTCGACAACAATGAGAACATCAGCAACAAGTGGGACCTTAGTGCATTTTAGTTCACTTTATATTACTATAATGAAATATCTGAGGCTGGGTCACTGTAAGGCAAAAAGGTTTATTTAGCAGTTCTGGAGGTTCAGGGACATGACACTAGTGCCAGCTCAGCTCTGTTAAGAATCTGTGGCAGATGGTATCACAATGGCAGCAGCCTGTACCAGAGGGAGAGATCACATCACTAGATGCATTGCCAAAGAGGCTGTGTGTGTGGCCAGGCTTGTTTCTTTATAATCACCCTTTTGTGATAAAAGAAGTAGGTTTTCACAAAAACTATCTTAATCCCTTTTAAGAGCACACCTCCAATGACCTAAGGACCGTCCACTAAAGGCCCCACGTCTTAAAGATCTCACCATATTTTATCCTTGCCACACTGGGGAAGTAAACTTCCAACACTTAAACCTCTGGGGAACATCCCCATCCAAACCATAGCGAATTCATCTTCCCTCTTTCCTCCCTCCCTTCTTTCCTCCCTTCCTTCCTTCCTTCTTCCTTCCTTCATTCTTCCCTTGCTTCTTTCCCTACTTTCTTCCTTCCTCTCTCTCTCCTTCTCTCCCTTTCTTCCTCCTTCTTTCCTAAAAATGAGGAAATATTTTTCTCAGATGTCATTATGAGTACTATCTAGAGATCCATTTCAAACAGCAATTAAAGTGGTTTTTTTCCCTTTCTTTTCTTATGTGAATCTTGTATGGCAATCTTGTATTGCCATGATTGCACTATTAGCTGGTACAGTCAGATTTACATGCAATCTCATGATGCCCAATCCACTTTTGTCTGTGTGATCTCAGGGCATCATATTTACTTTGACTTTCCTAAACGGTTTTAGTAAGTATGATAACTAATCTAAGTGGTTCACTTAACGTTCTAGAAAATACATAAGTTCTGCCTCTTTAAAAGAAGATGTAGCAAAGGCCATTTTGCTTTACTTAATTCAGAGGAGATTGGGGGTGGGATTCTTCCCATCAAGAGTGGCCTATCTGAATTGACTGTATACATCCTTTAAGACTCAGATCAGAGGTCACTATCCAAATGAAGCCTTTTGACCTACTGTGATTTTTTTCTTTCATTTTGGCCTTTGCCACAAAGTATTAATTATCTATTGATTTGTCTCCTTCAATTCTTAATTATAGCCATTTGAGGGCAGAGACATTTCTCAGTCATCTTTGAATCCTAGAATGTACAATATTCCTAGTGTAGAGTGAACACAGAGAATGTTTTTTGAGTGAATGGTGGATGGATAGACAGATGAAGAGCCATTACCTTTTCTAACTTCCCCCATGAAGTTAGCTTTGAGACTATTTAAATGGAGCAGCTGTGACCAGGCTGCCTTGATATGTTCATCTACTATATCACATCAAAGAATAAAGGGATGTGCTAAAAATCCTGTGTGCTTACAAGTGTAGCCAACCACCCAGTCAGGAGCAGTGCATCTTTTCACTGTCTCGTGGACAGAGAAATTCACTATGTTCACCCCACCTGAGCTATAATATCCCCACACAAGCCAGGCACAGTGGTGCATACCTGTAATCCCAGAGGCCCCGGGAGCTGAGGCAGGAAGATTGCAAGTTCAAAACCAGCTTCAGTAACTTAGCAAGAGCCTAAGCAACATAGCGAGACTCTGCTTCAAAATAAAAAATAAAAAATATTAAAAAAGACTGGGGATGTGGCTCAGTTGTCAAGCGCCCCTGAGTTCAATCGCTGGTACAAGAGAAAAAAAAAATCCCCACATCAATAGTTTCATGCAGTATTATTCAGTTCAGATTTGTCAATGCTTTAATTGGTGAGTGGATTTCTCTGAGCTTTGCTGATTTGGGACACTAAGCCTTGGGTGGGTGGTGGTGGGGAAGTACCAGGCCATTTGAAAAAAATTTTACACCAAGGGTGGCTTTGTTTTTTATTCCAAACCAGGAAGTAAACAGGCTAAAAGTTAATTAAAATCTCTACACTTTCAGTATCTTTAATATTTCTATTTGCATCATCTTCTCTTTACCCTCAAAGAGCAGTGTTGTCTAGTGGTTAAGACCAAGAGTTCTCAAGACAGCCTGCTGAGTTCAACTCCCAGGTTTCCGTCATGGAAAAGGCATATTCACCCAGCTGGCAAAGGTGCACCACCTCAGGGGAAGCCATTCACAGAGAATACGACATGGGTTGCTGCACGGACAGCATTTTAGACCATTTAACCCTCATGGGTAGCATTCACTAAACAAACAAATACAGTCATCACTGTCTTCCCAGTACCCTATTAGTACGTGTTATTAAGAGTATGTCAAAGATGGTCTGTTATGTTCCAAGATGGCTAAGTGGCTTGTTCAAAGTTAAAACAGGTAGTGAGAGCAGGTTGCTACTCCCCACTCTCCAGGCTCCCGTGCTGGGGTATTTATTTCCACCTTTATTATCATGAACACCCTGTCTTTGAAGATATTTGTTCTGTTTTATTTAGTGTCGTTGTTAGTTTTGTTTTTCTTTTTGCTTTTATGGAAATGGTTTGAACATGAAGCGTGGAATAGGAATTTACAATGATCCATGAAAAAATAAAACTAATCACCATCACGGCACAATACCAATTTGGTATCTTGATGTTGATTACCACTAGATCCACACAAAATTCTCTTAGCATCCACCATCTCACTCCCCTTGCAATACTTTCTTCAACGCCTTGAAAGTTCTAGTCATTATTAGGTAATAATTCCCTTGAGAACAAGGACTATGCCTTATACATCTTTGAATTCCATCCAGGGGCTTACAATTGTGTTTCATATAGTAGATGCTCAATAAATGTTTGTTACATAAAATAAATAGAAACTTATTATTTAGTAAGGAATTCACACTTCCATTATTTCCTGTTCTCAGGTTGTAAGGACAGAATCTGACTGACTCTATAAAGTGGGCATTTTTATTATAAGCTAGTAAGCTAGTATGGCAATAGTAGCTCACAACTTAAAGGGCAAGTATAGCAATTTGTTTATTCAGAGTATAAACTGTGAACTAAAGTCTCCTTTAAATGTTCTGAAATTTTTTAGTTGAGTTTGAGACTAATACAAAATACAGCTATCATCTTAGAAGATGAGCAGCATTTGTATTACTTAAACTTAAGTATTGGTTTAAGGGAGGGAAGTCTGGTTATTTGGGAAAAGGAAATACATAATCTTTTTGAAAAATAAGAAGATGTATCTCATAATTGTTGTAAATGAGTCTTACTTTATATCCATGCTACTAATTAATTCTACAATACTGAATTATCAAGGTAAGTAAAAACCAAATTCATGTTCTAAATAACTGGGTTAGAATGAATTTTTCTAACATGCATTCCAGTGAACATTTTAATAACTAAAATTAATCTCAACAAAGGGATTAATATTGATAACACTACCAACATCACAACTTTTGTATCTATGAGGCTGGAAGTTAACAGCTATATTTCAATAAGGAAACACTTCTGGCTAACTAATGTGTTTCATAAATAAATTCACTGGTCTTAAAGGGATAAATAAAAGAAATATATATATATATATATATATATATATATATATATATATATAAATATATATATATATATATTTATGTGGTGCTGAGGATTGAACCCAGGGCCTCGTACATGGTAGAGGAGCACTCTACCACTGAGCCACAACCTTAGCCCCTAAAAGAAATCTTTAAAAATAAAAAATGCTTATCTTTCTTAAATAATATCATGCATGCACTAAAATGCCTTCATGACTGGGTTTTGGTGGCACATGCCTGTAATCCCAGTGACTGGTAGGTTGGGGCAGGAAGATCACAAGTTCAAGGCCAGCCTCAACACTTAGTGAGGCCTTGTCTCAAATTTTTTTTTTAAAAAAGGGCTGGGGGTGTATGTAGCTCAGTGGTAAAGTAAGGGCCCCTGAGTTTAATCCATAATACAAAAAAAAAAAAAAAAGCGCACCTAAATGCATTGAGATATTCCTGAGAACCACCTCTTTTAGTGTGTCTATGATTGCCAAGGTTTGCATATTTCTTTTTACTTCAGTGTGCTTCCCATGCAAATCACTAGACATCTTCTTCAGGCAATCATTGATTCTTGCCATTTCTCTTTAATGTTAAGTCCTACAAGCTGTTGGGAATAAATAACCATGCCTATTTCTTGGCCTGAAAATGTCCATTCATTCACCAAATATTCAATTTCACTCCCACCATTAGCAGATTTTCTTTATGAGTGAAAAGGTAGCTTCCATGTCTCTTTAACTTCAGCTGCATCCCAGCTGTGTTTATTAAACAGAGATTTCAGAGATTTCACATTTGTTTTTTGTTCCATCATTTTCCCCATCTGGTTTTTTGCCCCATGTCTTAGTGAACATATCCATATTTTTACTGACAGTGGATATATATATATATATCCATCCCTGATGATAGCAGTTAACATTCCTTTAAAAGCTTACATTTCACCTCCATTCCCTTGTTCACATTTCAACTATGTGAAATTGGGTGATTTGAAACAATTTTAGCAGCTTCTCACTCAAATATAATCCCTTACGACTTGTGATAGTTTTGAATTCTTGGCAACCATTTTCTATGGCACTAGGCATCCCTGTAAAGGAAGGATCGTTAAAAATTATAAGCACAGAGTAGTGCCTTGAAGAACAAAGAGGACACGTTTTACTTCAAGAAGAATAAAATGGAATTTCACAGTCATCTGCCAGGATTTCTCCAGGTGGAAATAGGATGAGGGTGGAGAAAACATACCTGAATGTTTGAGAACCCCAGGAGCTTTCCTGGGTTGGGCATTCTTTATCTTATGAATGTAAAGATCCTAATACCTCGTTTTTTTTTCAGTTACTGTTAGTATCCTTGCATTGTCTTTTCTTTTAAGCTTTCCCAGTTAGGAGAATAAATCAAATTCTCTCTTTGAATATTACCCTGAAATTCAAGTTAATCATGGATAAGAAAAGAACTTCGTTTCATTTGTGCCAACAAGAGATTTGTACAAAATATTCCACAGAATTTAAACTATTTGTAAATCTGTAATTTTTTAGAATTAAACAATATTTCTTTAATAGTTGTTGAATAGAATATGGTAAGTTATTTCTGAAAACTTATGTTAACAAATTCATTCTAAAAGAAAAAAAAAAAGACCTAAACTATTAAATCCAATTTAACCATATTTTGTTTTTATTTTTACATTTTCAACACACCTAAAATTTTAATGGTCCATAGGATAAAGCAGTGGTTGAGACTGAGCAGCAAAGGCCTGGGTTCAAATCCCAGCTCTGCACTTAGATACTTGATTTTTGACAAATTATTCAACCTTTCTGGGCCTCAGATTCCTTTTCTAACATGGGGCTGTAAAATATGTATATAACAATGCATATTTTGTGCTGGTTTAAGGGTTAAATTAGTAAAACAAGGTTAGATTCTTAGTGCCTGGCACAGAGCAATTTTCTGACACCAGAAGCTTTTCTTTATGTGTGGCAACAGCTACAGCATCTACCAACCTATAGCATGGGTTACATAAGTCAGTGGTTAATAGGCATATATTTTGGTCCAGAAAAACACAATTTCTGTTCTGATCCAAGAAACATTTACTGAACACCATGTGTTTAGTACGGTAAGACAGAAAGAAATGATATATACAGAAATTAAACCAAACTTTAGGTACCCATAGATTTTCTGAATAATAATAAATTATTGTTTCTTAAATTATTATTTAAGAAAATAAATTATTATTTCTTAGGTAAACTAAGAAATAGTAAATGAATTTTTGTGAAAGAAAGAAAGGTCAACTAAATTATCCTATAACCGTGAAAAGTGATGCAAAGATTATGCCTATAATACAGTAAATGGTTAGGTGAATGACATGAACTAAAGCAATGGTCTAATTGTTACTGCGAGATGTGAACTCGTTTGAAGAGAGGCAAAATGTCAAAGAGATAGAACTACATTTAACAGAAAATTTGGAAAAACAACAACAACAACAACAGCTTTCAGTCATGGAGAGTATGGTTTGATGACACTTTGGCTTGAGTTTAATGCTCTCGCTGACATCTCTGGCACATTTCAGAGTTCACTGTAAGCCTTAGACACCATATTTGTTGGCAAAGGACTCTCTCTGCCTCACCCTTGTATGTGCTTTACAGAAGGGGGCATGCCCAGGGGAGGAGACACAGGGCCAGTGGATGGACTTGGTGACTAGAACTTTCTCCAATCGGTAGAGGAGCAGACAGCCAGGAACAAAGTGGAGGAAGAACTGATTCCCTGGTTATAGAAATCCCTTACCAAGAGAAGTGCTATGGACCTCACCTTGGGTTTCCACGAATTCATTTCTTTGCACCATAGCACTTATGCTTGTTGGGCCTCAGTTTCCTCATATATAAAATGCATATTTAATATTTAATCAGGAATTTCTAAAGTATTCAGTATTCTTGTTTTTCAAAATCCATTTCTAGAAAGCTACTGTTACCACTTTAATGGCTGGCCCATTAAAGTCATCAAGAAAAGGTCTAATTATCTTGTATTCGTTTATTTTAGGACTAACTGTTGAATTCTGGCTCCTTAAAATATACCAGGACAATCTGTGGACAGAGAAAACTTTCCTTTGTTTATCAGGTTACGATGGACTACCTTAGCGTCATGCATCTCAGAAGTAGAAGGGCAAAGCTGGGATCTTTTCAGACATTTTGAAGTCAGACTTATGGTGAATTTTCAGGGTAGGAGGTGGAGCTTGGTTAGGACTGGATAGGGATCCTAGTATAGATTTAGAGGGTTCAGCAAGGTCAGGATTTTGAGTTAAGAGAGATGTGAGATGGTTACTCTTTAGACTCAATCAATAGGCAGCCTGTGGGCTTCAAGCCATTGTCCCCTGTTCTTTCTCTTTTGCCTTATTTTCTAGACCTTGGTTCCTTGACAACTCCTAATAACCTTGGAAAAAAGAGAAGCTTTTCTCGTGACCTCCAAATTCCTCTGAAAACATCATCCTCTCTTTCCCTGATCCTCTTCTCCCCGCCTCCGCCAGGGTTTTAGAAAATGTAGCTAACACTGCTTATCTCCACTTTCTCACTTCTATTTACTTTTCATTTTGCTGTAATCCAGCTGCCTTGGTAAGGTTACAAATGATTTTCTAAATGTCACTTTCAGGGGAAAATTCAGATTCCTTATCTTTGTTGCATTTGATCCTTCTGATCACTCCCTCTTCATCGAAAAACATTCAGCTTCTGACATCTCTTCTTGGTTCTTTTGGGACTTCTAAGATTCAGCATCTCTGTCTCTCTCAAATTGGTCCTTCCTCCAACATCTGCTCTTTACATGTGACTGTTATTTGAGGTTTTGTCCTTGATTCGGCAATTTTCATCACCCCAGAGTGATGTCATCCCTCGGCTGGCTTCCATTTTTACTTGTTCATGGACGATTTCCTAAATTGGAGAGTTTAGCATGGCCCTCTTTTTAGTTTCTGATATTGAAACCCAGTTACCCAGTATCAAATGTACTATTTCCCAAATAAAACATTAACTATTTATGAAAGACCTCTTTCTCTTCTGTCCTTAACTCTATTTGTGGAAACAGTTGTCACAATGTCCAGTATTTCCCCAACCTCTGGGATGATAAGTACCAACCCAGCACTTGTAAAATAATCTGATAACCAGGCTTCTGGTCTAGGGATCCTGAATCTGCTGTGTGCAGTTATGTGATCTGGGAAGCACTGATGGGAATGAGCGTCATTCTTGTTCTCTCCATCTGCTTCACTCCCACCTCCCCTGGCCATTACTGGGATATACCCAGAATATCTATTGAAGAGTTCTCAAACCACACCCCTCTTCTGCATCCTCACTGTTACAGCTTTGATTTCAGCCTTCATGGCTTCAGTTTAATCTCCTGAAATCCCAATCCCCACCCTGCTCCCAGAGAGGACATTCGGAAATGCTTGCCTCATATTTCTCCCTGGTCTCCAATGAATCCCTATTTCAGATCTTTATCAAGTCCCTCAGTGGTTACTCTCTGCTTATTCACCAAACCCAAATCTTTTCATTTTACTGAATATCCAGAGGTTCTTAAGTGGGCCTCATTATTTCTCACCTGTGTTTCTTCTTTCTGAAATACAATTATTTATACTAAGCCTCCTTTGACTGTCAAATCAGTTATCCTTTGAGACCCCACTAAAATAAATTGGAACATGGGTATTTGGAACATAGCAAGTAACCAGTGATTTTTGAATGACTTATCCTTAGGGACTTCTTTATTAGTTTATTCCTGGATGCGATTTTTCATATTCTTGCCAAGGGAGTAGTGTTTCACTATGGAAATATAGATCTTCATATCTCAAATTTTAGGCTCAGATAGGCTTGAATTCAATTCCCATTATTTTCATTTAATGACTACAGATGAGTTTGGGAAAACCTTTAAACTTTCTAAGCTTCAACTTCTCATCTTTCAAACTAGAGATGATAATAGAGAGGATTAAATATTATAGAGGAATCAATGTATTGAGCCCAGTTCCACAACTGAGGCTTCAGAACTTGCAAATAAGGTGATAAATTACTGCTCATATCAGAATTCTTTTGAGAGTGACAGAGGGTGCCATTAATAATTTTTCAAGGAGGTAGGTGTAAACTAGGGCTGCTGCCATTTGGTTTCCAACATATAGGAGTGACTTTGGGGTAAGGAGTGTGGCTGAAGGACTTGCCTTTAAGTTGTGTTGACAGAGCAATGTCATTATTTTGGCCTATAATATATGCTATGATTGAGATATGGTTTGAGAGTTCCAAGGCTTCACATGTTGAAATTTAATCCCTATTGTGAGATATTAAGAGGGTAGAAACTTAATATGACTATGGTGCTTGGGCAGGGGCATCTTTTGGCAGTGATTAGAATTGATAAGGTCATTAGGGTGGAGCCCTCATGATTGAATTCTGCTGGCTTTCTAAGAATAGGGAGAATGATCAGATAGGCACATACCTACATGTACCTCCTTTTTCTTGCCCTCATGATGCCCTGTGCAACTTTAGGACTCACTCAGCAAAAAGACCATAACCAGATACAGCCCCTCAATCTTGCACCTGCTGAACTGTGACCCTAAATATATCTCTTTTCTTTAAAATTATCCATCACACTAAACACACTACATATTGGGGGTAATTCTGAAATGGAGTACAGTACCTGGCATGTGTGAATTCTTGAAAAATATATAAATGAAAACTTAACTCTCACATACAAATGATTCAGATAAATATCATAATCTTAATTATATAGCAAAGCAGCACTCTGGTGTGCTAAACTGCTATCCTGTAATCTAGAACACACCATCAATGTGAAAAATCTAAGTTGACTTTGGCCAGCTTTGCTTATTTTTGTCCTCAAGCCACCTTTGCTAAGGAAGCCACCTTTGGCTTCAAGGAAGTCCAGATTGGAGCACCCCTGCCTAAGAGAGACTGCAAAGCAGTACAAAGACAGCTATTCCCCTGGGCCCTTCACCTGCCTTGAGGGGAAGATCAGGACGTAGAGGCCTTTCTCTTCTAGGATGACCTGCAACTTTGGAGGCTACAGAGAAGCCATGGCACTTCCCAAAGGAATCACTGACCCAGCTGGAAAGTGACTCAGACTCAGGAAATCTGCTTATGACACAATATGCTGACTTTAATTTGGAATACTCTTATTTTCAGATAAGTTACTTGTCACATTGTCAGTCATTTGCAAATGATTAGAACTGGGGGCAAAGCAGAAGTTCACAAAGTACTTGCCAAATAATCCATGTAGGTTTTGTCCATTCTATTCCTTATAGATGGGCATGTTTGGACTGCTCATTGACATCATGCGGCTGAAGGAGCAGGGAAGCTGTGGAAAAATTCTGAGCAGATTTGCAAAGATGTGGTAATGAATCTGAGAAGAGGGGGGAATGTTTAAAGTAGGCTGCTTAGATGAAGAAGCCAGGGAGAAGGGTGACAGTGGATTATAGGTGTCCAGTTTAGGTGAGATGGTGACGGCTGTGAGATATGAGACAGCATGGTGGCTAAAAGCAGTGTGTCTGGAATCCGGCAGCTTGAGCTAAAATTTCAACTCTTCTACAGCTAACTGTGTGATCTTGGGCAAGCTATCTAACATCTCTATGCTTCAGTTTCTTCATCTGTAAAGTAAGGTTGATAATAATATGTACTTCTTAAGATTGTTGAGGATCAAATGAGTAAATAGGTGAAAAGTACTTAGAATCAGGGGTGGCATATAGAAAATATTGTAGAAGTATCTACCACTTTTATTATAGGAAGGATTTGTTTATTTTTTTTTTAATGGAAAGAAGCTGATTTCAGATTTGGATATGTTGCCATCAAGAATCCACAGGAAGACATCCAGTAGATAATTGGTTGGATATGTTTTTCTAAAGTTCTAGGGAAAAATCTTGGCTGGAGATGTAGATATTTTAAAATTTTGGCATATAAATAAATCTGATTAAAAACATGAGGGTACTTAGAATCCCTTAGGGAATCCAAGAAGAGTAGGCCATGGACAATCTACTGTCTTAGAGATGCCTCTAGGATTACTTGGAATCCCTGGGAATGTGCTAGGAAGAGACAGACACATTATCATTAAGAAAGTCTGGCTCTTACCTCCTGCTGTAGATGTTTTCTTTCTAAAGGAGTTTGGAATCTTGTGGTGGATTATTTCAAAATCTGAGTCTTGTTATTGGATGGGTACCAGTGAGAGAATTAGCAGATAAAGAAAATGAAATATTAAAATAAGTGATGTTGCTGGAACTCAGGAAGTGTTCCTCGTGGCCCAATGAAGAAATGAGCAAGCCAGCTCTGGAGAGTGATGTAAGTCCCTAGGAATAGGATGGAGCTGCTCTAGGAGACCCGCGCTGGCTCTGTGGCGAGGTCAAACAACGAACAAAGTTAGTTGAGTCTGAAGGGTAACTGAAGTCAGCGAGGGACTCGGGTCAGCAACACAGGACCATGGTAACTAGGTTTTCTAAACCCAGGTTGGGATGCACATCAGATACAGGGAGAAACATTTAAAATCACCACTGTGGTGGACAATCTAGGATTGGCCCTTCTTCTTGGAATATGTGGTGCCTTGAGCTACTACTACTTTTAGGTCTTCTGGAAAAAGGAAAATCTGCCACAGATAAGATGTTACAGGCCAGTTGTGGGCAGAGTGACCAAAAGTGACAGGCAGGAGAAGGTAGCATTTAAGCTGCATTTGACAATAAACAAGCAAGTTGACTTGGGACTGAATTATAGGCCTCCCCACTCTTCACCTCCCCACCTCCAGTGATCTGGTGGGATGTCCTGGTAACTTTATATCTCAGAAATGATTTTGATCAGGTTGACAGTGGGAGAGAACACAAAGTTCTTTTTATTAACAGGGTCAGTTCTGAAGGCTGTCAGTTTAGCTCTTTCAACAAGCAGTAAGTTCACTGGAAAAACGTTAGTCAAACATTTAACTCAAACATGAGAGATATGATGGAATGGAGGTGGATAATCCAGGCCCCAAATAATAGAGACCAGGTTCTAATTGACACAAATAATTTTGTATGTATTTATATCTATGTTTCTGAGGAGATGACTATTCTTCTCACTTCCTGCAGCTGATGATGAGATGTTACAACGTTCAGTGTATAAATAAATAGTGTCTCTCTATGGAGCAGCTTTATAATAAAAACAACTCTTCTTCCCACAAAGTTCACTTGTTGGCCAAAGATCCCCATCTCCCCTTCTCTTTCTCACTCACAATTGCGGTCACTTTAAAGTTAACCCCAAATCCCCTTGGATGGGAAAGTGAGTCACTTGAGACATTCTCAAGCTCTCTGCCATTGAAGTGCCTGAAGCTGGTGATGGTGGAGGGAAGCAAGACTCAAATCTTCCATGGCTCCAGTAATCTGTACTGTGCTGGGGACATTTTATCTCAGATCTGCCTTCTCAAAGGAAATCCTGTTTTCTTTCTCATCAACATATCTGCAGAAGCCAATAGTAAGCAACCATTCCTGGACTCTCAAATAAGCATTTAGTTGAGAACATGTCAGATTTGCGCATGTCGCCTAGATCACTGGGTTCCCCCGCACCCTCAGCCTTGGTAGCACAACTCTTTGCAAATAAACAAAGCTTCGAGTTCATGGGGGAAAATGCAGCTTATACAGCACTTAGGAGTGCTCAAAGGGCCACTGTTCCCTCTCCATACTAATGTGGTTTCACAAGAAGACCAGGATTATTTTATTGCCCCAGGATGCCAGGAAATTTTCATTTGGCTCCTTCAGATCTCTGGGATAAAAGTGGGACAGTAAGGAAAAGAATTCCCTTTGCTGTCTTAGATTTCTGTTCACCAGGAGAATATGTTATGTTTTCTAAGATCAGATACTCTGCCGTTTATTTTTAGCTTTTGTGAGTGTATTATTTTACATCCCCCAGTCCCCACTCTTTTTTTTTTTTTTCCAAAGGAATGTCTCCCCTCTGCTCCTTCCTGTTTTGGATTGTTTGGTGGGATGCCACTTTTGGCTAAAGGTAGTGTCTTTATACATGTTGGACCACTGTTTGCGTGTTTCCTTAACTTTGGAAAATGAGGGACAAAGTATTTCCTAATTAGAAACTAGAGTCACAACTAAAAACCAAGCAAGTAGTTACACTTTCTAGAATGCCCTAGAAGTTTCTGGGGTGTGGACTATCGATAGCTCATGAGCAAGTGCTTCCCTGGCCCCTTATAACATTTTACCCTCTACTTCTATGGCCTCTACTCGGGTTTTTTTTTTTTTCCTTAGGAGCACTCAACACCTACAATTGTTTATTTTTCTGTCTCTCTCCACTAGAATGGAATCTCCATAAAATTAAGGTTTGGGATTTTTTTCCTGTTGTACCTCTAGTGCCCATGGATTATGGTGAATGAATGAATCACTAACCTAGGTGGGGAGGAGCAGCTTATTTATATATTTAAAGAAAACCCAATACTGACTGTAAGCCTTAAGTCAGTTCCCAGACCTCTGTTATGCCATTTCATAACCTCTCGTTCTGAACCACTCTGGCTCAGCTTTGTAATGAAATATTGCATCAATTCTACAAGCAAAGAGGAAGAAAACAACAACAACAACACCATAATAGCGCATATTACTCAAGTGAGAGAAGGTAGTTTCTTTCTCTCTTTTTTCTTCAGGGGACACACACTTGGACTCTCCTCTAATATCATATTCTGGAACCAGGTGTTTACCTTTGTTCTGGGTTTCCTGTAATTCTGCAAGAGCATCTGATTTAGAGAACTTTATCCATTAAATGGTCTTCCAAGGTACATCAGCATTTGGCAAAATCAGAATCCAAATCTTTTTAATAATATAAAATTCAAGATGTTGTACAATGTCCAAAATAGGAAAGAACGATATGATAAAATTGCCCCTTTGAATCTATTTGGGGAAAATGGGATAAAAATAATAGATCATAATACGATTATGACATGTGTTTTATATGTACTTATTAACTATATCTATCTATAAATATTCACTATAAACTTATATCTCTATGTTCACACACATTTTCCTCCTAAATTTTTATATATTCCTTCTCTTCAGCTGTTCTCCAAATGCCCAGATGAAAAATTTATTTGCACCCACTGAATAAACACTTACTATGTGGGATATGTTTAATCAATCATTAAAAAGTATATTTCTGCTAACCTGATTTCATCACAAATGTTTTCAAAGCTTTTTTCATTTGATATTTGGCCATGCATTTAATATGTTGCTCTCTAGATTTTGAAAATTTGCTTCCAAAATTTTTCAGTTTATATATGTGCTAAGTAGTCCCATGTATATTGTCTAATTTAATGCTCACTATTAACTTGTGAGATAGACAACTACTTACTAACCCAGGGATTCTGAAATTCAGAGGAGTTTAGTTACACACCCAAATTCACACAGAGATCCAAACATAGATCCAGGATTCAATCCGAGGTCATGATGTTAAATCCTATGCTTCCCTGCCACCCACTTATAAAACATAGTGTCTAACTTCCTATATAATCATGCAGTTCTTTCTTATCTAATGAAGGGATAAAAAACCCTACATGTCTAGAAAATCTAGATTAGTTAAAATATCAGGGAGAGGAGATATTCTTTGTAGGGCTTGGTTCTCTTACCTGTAGTGCAGCTGAGGAGGGGCTTTACATTTTCTTTCAGTCCTACTGTTCTAGAATAATGCAATGCTCTTAATTATAATCAATAAAAATAAAAATATAATTTACAAATATAAGTGATTCAGGGCTAGCAACTGTATTCTGAACTCTTACATTATTCAAAACAAATGAATATGTAAAAATGATGAATTTTTTAAAGTTAGTATGTAGTTGTAAATTTAATTCTGGATTAAAAACTCTTAATTAAGCTAAAGTTTAGGCAGTTACAACTGCAAAGGGCTTTATTTATAAAACTGTCTGACTATATTCCCCTGATTTTCCTTTTCCTGAAAGGTGCAGAGGAGCTCCCAGGCTTGGCTTGGGAAAGAGGTAAGGCCATTGCTTCAGTGAAGGAGGACACAGGGCGCCGTGGCCAGGCATCATCCAGTGCAGGCCCCCCTTGGGCTCTGGATCTCACAGGGCACAGGGCCACCTCCTGGTAATTGGTGTTCTCTGAAGTTGGACAAACAATGCTTTTCCCCATCCCACCCCCTGCTCCTGACACTGAAACTGGTGAAGAGGGTATTGTGTTTTATTTAGAATAAAAAGGCCTATTCCAAAATCTCCCTGCAATTTAATCTATGTAGGTTTAACATGAGATTTTCATTTTCACATTGACAATAGTGTCCCTTAAGTTTTGCCTTTCCCTTGGAATGGTCACTCATTTTTTAATGTCCTTGATGGCCCTGCTCTATAAACCACATTGGCGATTTATTTCTTTAAACCGTGTTTATACACACTAGAATATTTCCAGTAAATATATAGTCTTTACGGCTTTCTTAGAGTATTTATAGTCTCTTAAAGCTCCAGTCACCCAGTGTACAACCATTTAATAGTGTGATATTAAACCAAATTTTTTAAAAAGTTAAAACACACTTTTTGAGTACATTGTGTGTAGATGTTAGTATTCTTGCTCAGTGGAACTTTAATTTCTGAGGACGGTGGTAGAAGAAAATTCTTAGCAGACTTTCACTGTAAACATAGCTTTAGGGTCCCAATGCATAGTGCAAGGAATGAGAGAAGCAGTCAAGAAAAATAAATTAGAATCTGGATTTGCCAAGATAGCACTAATATGGTGAAACTGGACATCCTGAGTCTCTGAGATTTCAATGCAATAATTAGATGCCATTTAGGAACACTCCATGCTTTCAAAAAGCCTCTACCCAAATAGCACCTTTCATCTAGAAATCCTGCTATCTAAATAATCCAGAGACTTTGAAATGGAAATTTTTTCCATAGGGCAATATTTTTGGGGGTAGGAGGCAAAATCTGAGGGAAAAATATGTTCCTTAAAATCTTTATAGACATGAACAGACAGATCTTGAAATTGAAAATATACATTTGATGTTAAAGGTGATTTATACCCTGCCTATATATTTTAATTAAATATCTTAAGTCATGAAGCAACATTTATCTCATTGTTTGTTTAAAGAATTAAGTCCAAAAAAAAAAAAGTAAGAGGATTTCTTTGAACCAGTCAATAAAGAACATCAGAGACAAATAATACCATCCACTGAATACAGCCTGCACTTTCTAAGGTGATTGGTAAACTACATACAAAAAACACAATAGTGGGCAAGTGTAATGTTTTAGTAATTAAGTTACAGTAAATGAAGAAGTCATTTACACAAACATTCTTGTGTGTATGTGTGACTGCATGTGTAGGGCACGCACACACGCTCACACCTTCCAACATTGCCAGATTTACCTATGTTCTGGGTGGGTAAGATTTTCATCAGGTTATGGAATTAAGCCTAAACTTACCTTGTTGTGTTAAGCATTTGTTCTGACATATGTTTTTTTTTTCCCCCTTCCAACCTTGTTGGATTTTTTTATTCCATTTTTATAGGACAGCTTTGACTCTGCACTAAACCATGCCACTAACACGTTACTTAATCTAACTGGCACATTGTAAAATTTTACACATGCGCTCATCCAGATAATTACACAATTAATTTTCACTTAGTTCAGCTGAAACGGGGATAATGAAATTTCCACTGGTGTACTGTTACGTCCAGGGGCCAAGGGTCAGTTTCCTGTTTGGATAAGGGTGAGTTTAAAGAGGATTTCTGACAGTCTCCTTACTTCAACTGGTTCTAAAAACATTGCAATGGAATTTCAATTTACAGCTCAGTTCAATGAAAGGAGCAGATGTTGGGAGTGTGCCACCAGCAAGCAAGAGCTGCCTTCCACACAGGTGTGCAAAGGAAATCATCAGCTCTTAGTTTAAGACATGTCCTTTTACCTTCCATTCTGTAGTGAAAAAGTGTCTTACAGATACTCAGAATTCATTTTTCCCTTAAGATTTAGACATCTGCGGAGTCATGATATTAAACCAAAGTTTACAATACCCACTACCATTAATTCTAGAGGAAAACAATAGAATTCCCTACAATGACCTTCAGTTTTGAGGAGAAAAGAAATCATATTCTTGTGAAATTTTTTCATAATGGAAAAATGGTCCAAGAGCTAGGTGTTCCTGATGTTAAAAATGGAGAAATATTATTTTGAAATAAGGTATATATCTTAATCTTTCCTTGATAGTTCGTTGGTTTGTTTTGTTATGATTTTTAAGGTTTCAATATCTTATCCTTTGTTCTAGTTAAGTATTTCATAAACAGCACTGAAAGATGGCCAAAGAAGAAAATTAAGATCATCTTGACTAATCCATTTTCCTTCCTTAAAATTTTTTATTTCATTGAAGAATCAGACATGCTATTAAAACTGAAAAGACAAACTGGATTCTAACACAAGTCAGCTTGGTTAAGTCACTATGCATGTAAAATGTTGCTTGTTTGGTGGGTGATAAAAGTGTCCGAACAGAGCCACATCTGTTAATTAATAAAGCCTCAGTGGATACTCAGTTTGATGTCAATTCCTGCCTAAGTTAACACTAGGATAGAGAATAATTTTTATGGCTGTATCCAAATGTCCTGAACATTGCCAAGTGAAAAAAAGGGGCTCAGATGTTTATCTACACAGATGATAAATTACAAAGGAGAACCATAGAAAATATTGTATACTCATTAATTCTTACGCATGTTTTGCTTTCCTGGATTGTATTAGCAAATTCAAATTAAAACCCCCCAAAAAGGTTTTAGATGATATTAGCATATCAATTCCACATTTTCTAATGAAATAATTTCTCCTTCTAAAATAAGTGAGTCTTACATTGATCTAAAATAACAGAAGGAAAGGCCAGTGCATTCAGGCTGGGTATGGTACACATTTTGCTTTCACATACAGGGTAGAAATCTGGAGTCTCCTTGTCCTATGTTATGCCAGGAGTGCTTCAGCTTCAGGGTCTTTTCCCTGAGTATTCCTTCTACCTGGAATTCTTGAGCTCTAGAAAAGATAAGTTCCCTCGCGGTTTTCAAGTATTTGCCTAAATCTATTATTTCAATAAAGTCTTCACTGACCATTCTGCCTTGAAATTGCAACTTTATGTCTCCAACCCCCTCACCTGGCCCTAACTCTTCCAGGTCCCCTCTTCTATGATCTACTTTTCTTTCTTCATAGCACTTCTCCTATTCAAACACAGTAAAATTTACATATCGATTACATATCCATTGTTTATTGTGCTCCAATGGAATGTAAGCCCCAGGATGGCTGAGATCTTTGCTTTGTTTCCTGTCATATCTCAACACCTAGAATGGTCTGAGACTAGTACTCAGTAAATATTCCCTTTGACTCCTTGCTGCAGTCACAGAAATAAGGAGTTTCTAACAGATGGGAGAGGCTCTTTATTATGGAGCGAGAATGGGTGGATAACCAGGTTTAGTCATTCTATTTTTATGTGCTGGCCCTACAGAGGATTCTGGGAAGGCTAGACACTCTGCAACCAATCAGTGATAACCTCAGAGTGTAGAATGCAGTAGGAAACAATCTTTCCATCTGTGGGTCACTAAATCTCTAGGTTGACAGAACCCACTAATAAATTATCTTGTTCTTGCTTTATTCACTGTCTTGAACCACTCACTAAATTTGCTTTGAATTCACAGTTTTTCACTCTCCCTTTCTTGCAAATATTCAGAGGAACTAATTGAATCTTTAGTATTTTTATGGTATCACTGATACTATGCATAAGAGGACTATGTTGCCTCTATGCCAAACGTGAGGAAGGACAACTTAACATAAATTATTAATCATACATAACATACTCCATACTTTTACAAAAAGAATCAAAATTGCCTTGTTTGTGTTGGTGCACACAGAACAAAGTAAATGCATTTCTGGAAATAGTAAAGTTTCAAGCTTGTCTTCCTTTGGGGAAGAAAACCATTTTCTCCCTGAGTGATCTTGAAGTATCCATTGGATTTGTCTGACATTTAGGCAGCCAATGAACAAGTTGCAATCTGGGCATGAGAAGTGGCCATTGAAGAAGCAGCTACTGAAGAATGGCAGGGCTCTGGTAACTTTTCATTTGGGGATAAGGAAGGAGTTGTTCTTTTTGATAATTTTTTTTCAAGATGTATAGAATGCAAACATGCTGCAGGTCACATTTTAAAATAAAACAAAGAACATGTGGTTTCTTGTAAGTTCTTTCTACTTTGTCATGTTGTTTTTACTGAACTCTAGTTGTATAACATCAATTTGAAATAAAATTAAAGAGGAAATGAACAATTTTGATGCCTGTGTTTTACCTCCCACCAGCACCCCATGCTTGAATGCTTTGCATTTTATTGCAATGTCACCTTTTTTAGAAAAGCTCAAGACTAACTTAAGCTTAGCCTGCTCCACAATGAGGAAGTGTATAGGCCAATAAAAGTCATTTACCCATTAGACCACCATTCTTAGCACTCTGTTATAGCTGCTAGGACTTCTCTTCTTCCAACACCTACCTCCTGTAAGATACATTCATCTCCTGAATTCATTGCTTTTTCCACTGGCAAGTTAAGCCCAACCATATTCAACTAGGTACTGTCTAGGCCCCAAATTTATATCAGTCCACCTGGCAAGACCTATCCAGAAAATTTTCAACTGTTTAATACTCTCACTTTTCTCAGTTAGTCCCTTGAGCACCAATTCTCCTCTTCTTCATTCTCTAAATCTATTGAATTGTCTGAGATCACACATTCAATTTCCATTGACACTCTGTACTGTTAGCTATGGTCTTCAGGGAATTTAGACAAGGGGGGAAACATCCATTTATAAAGGAACAGTGTTTTAGGGTCTCTATTCTTTATGTATCACTGAAAACTGTGTGATGGATTTGCAATTCCCATAGCCTTTATCTGTCACTTCTTAATAGAATGACTACATTGCTTCCATATGTCCAGTTATTACACTTCCTTCATTTCATTTTGGCCCTTCTCCATGCTTTGTGACTGAGCACCTAGTAACTTTTCAATGGAATGTCAGGAACCTCACTGAAAATTGCCATGTTGGGCACTAAATACCTCTTTGTTTGGGATTATACCATCTCTGCTAATAAAAATTCACTCCACTGAACAGAATCATGATATAGTCAAATTAGATTTTTTTTTGTCTTTAGGACATGAACACATCAATTCAACTCAGTTTACTCATTTCAACTAAAGGTAATCATTTTTTTTAACACCCAATGCCTGAGAATAATCATAATCATCAGATATACCTGAGGTCCTCAAAACCTCTTTCTCCTTACTGGTTTCACTAGTGCCACCCCTACTGATTCATGTTCTCATGGAACCACAGTTTATAATCTTATTTGAAAATAGGGTCGTTGTCAATCTGATTAGTAAAGGTTCCAGATGAGATCTTATAAGAAACAAAAAAAGTTTAAACAGAAGCACAGAGAAAAATGTGAGTAAAAGTGGAGGTGGAGATTGGAGCAGTGCACCTACAGGTCCAGGAGCACCAAGGATTGCCTTAGAAACACCAGCAGCCAGGAGAGAGTCATGGACCCGTTTCTCCCTCAGAGCCTCCAGAGGAACCAATCCTTCTGGCATCTTGTTTTTAGACTTCTGTCCTCTATAATTGTAACATGTATGCTCTGCCATGCAGTTTTGTTATAGCAACTATGAAAAACTAGTTCTGTATACTCATCTGTGTACTGTATGCTCCTCTCTTCCCTTTCTATACTTTATCAACCAATGTTGTCCCTCTTCACTCAGTTTCTATTCTGCTCAGGGTGTTTCTGGAATCTTATCTCCATATTTGGAACCACAGTTTAAAAGATGGGCAAAGGAGCCTATCTAGAGAAGGATGAGGGGTCTGGACAAGTAAGAAAGTGAAAAGAGATACAAAAAAATGCCTGTATGTTTTTGCAAAATTGTAGTATGATATGAAAGCAGAATTCACAACTTTATGTTATAACTTTATGTTTGCATTTATAACAGTGTTCACACAGCAAAGTGATACATAAGTGTTTGTTATGTTTATTATTAATCCAGAATTCCATATTAAAATATACAAAGGCTAGATCACTAAAAATATTTTGCAAGGAAAATTGTTTTTAACAAAAAATTTTTAACCAGTGAAGTAAGCTTTCATAAGAAATTATTCTGTATTCTTGGTGGAGACACTTAAATAAAGATGAGACAGCTACTGGTCAGATAATCTATAAATGCCTCCGGCATTAATTAGCTGAGTGATCTTGGACAAGTGGTCTAACTTTTCATTTTCCTAATAAGGAAAGTGAAATATATATGGCAGGCATTTGGCGTGGGTGCTGTGTGTGTGAATAAAGCACTTCCTGAGCTACAAAGCAAGAGACAAGCAAAAGGGACTAAAGCTACTTTTACTCTGAAATTTTAATGGTTTGCATGATCTCACTTCCTCCAGATCTTTTAGCAGGTAATATGGCTGGCGGTTGCCTCTCTTGCAGGCCTTACTTGCTAGAGAACACAGGAATTTCTAGGAATCCTTTTGGAGTCTTAACAATGACTCACTAACCTGCTGTCCTGAGAAGAGTCACTTCATTTACTGGTTCTTCCTTTGACTAATCTGTCTACCTGATCCTGTAGACACCACGATCAGTATTTTTGTCTATCTCTGAGCTGGGCTACTATAAAACTAGTCTTTTCCTTTCATTAGTTGATTTCTGTTTTCCCTATGTTTTACAGATAATTAATGAATGAATTCAACATTATTCTTTTTGTCTCTTTACTGTTTTTATTTGGTGTTCTTATGAAATACTCACCTTTCTTTCGTTTTCAGGTTTTCTTCATTTGATCTGCCTTTTAATAGACACTTGAAATTCAGGATGCTCCATGTTTGGTTTTTTCCCCACTTATCTTTTTCAGACTTTGAAACTAATGCCTAAACAAAATTTCCACAATCGGATGAAAAGTCATTCTTTATAACAAGCTACAAAAATTTAACAAGATAAATCAACTTTATAGTTTTATGTATACACATTTTTGAACTTGGAACTGTCTAAATGGCCAGACTTCCTTTCATCTTTGACATTTAATTAATTCTATCAATTCAACTTCTTGAATAGAAATTCTATATAGGAGACTCCCTAAGACTTAGCAATAATTAGCCTCAGAGGGACCAGTGTGCCTACTCTTTAGGAAAAGGAACTTTGTAAAGCTCTTTTCTATCACTCTTCTGCAAAAAGAAGGTCTTTCACATTTCAAATATTGGTTTTTTCTGCTTCTACACATGGCAAATTAATTTGGCTGTTATAATGAGGTGGAATGTTTCAAATCTAAATTAACACCCTCGGCTTTACTTGTGAGAAGACCTCCTCATTACTCTCTAGCAACTTAATGGCTGTGCTATACTTATGAACCAAAATAGTTTAATGTAATCTGACATTTATGACTTCCACCTAATATCAACTGCTAAGGTTTGAAAAAAGGTTTCTATTCAGAAAAAAACTCAAACTAATAAGCATGCACTCAATATTAAAATCGGGTCAGAGATCCTTTTCACTTTCATTACATATAATTTATGCCACTTGAATGTAGTTTAATAAGGTCGTAAAAATGCCAGTTGTGGTATCTCATAATACTTTTTATAAACTGGTTTTACAGTCTCCCCTTTGTTCCAAAGTTCAAAGTGACAATTGAAATGCACAGGTTGCTTAGGGGTTCTTGAAGTTTATCCTGAAAAAACTGAAAGGCAAATATATAAATTGCTCATCTATGTATATGAAGGATAGCACATATGAAAGCCTGTGTAGTCTCTATTTATGGATAGACAGAAATGTGTTATTGACTCAAGAAACATTTTTACAATGTAAAACTTTTTCAAAATCTTGGTGACTCCTGAAAGGCATTTCTTTTTTCCAGGTGCATTTAGGTTGATCCTTTCCAATTAAGAGGAAACAATTCAAGAAAAGTCTAGTTTTATATCATTTCATGGCTCTACCCTTTTGTTAAGATAAAATTAAAACTTCCTAGCACTTACTCCTCACTTGGCCAATGTGGAACAATACTTTGAGGTGCTCTTACAATGGTGGCTTTGTCAGCTTTCCATGACTTCATTCACTCATTGACCACTGCCTTACTTCCTGGCTGAGGTAAATAGGGCTTTTCGAGCACTTCCCTTAGTCATTTCAGAGGAGATAAATTAAATAATGATTGCAACGTAATATTGTGATTGCGCTAAAATATTTCCTTCAGGTTTCAACTTTGAGCACAAGTTTCCAATAATATATAATTTTTCATTTGCTAGCTCAATCTTTTGGTTTTATGAAACTCTACAGCTGCACTCAGTATTTATGTGTTTGGTGACCAACCTTGATATATTATAATAAAGCAGAGGTAAGTATTTTATATAAGAATACAGTAAGTTTCAAAAGCCACTATTGAATCAAACACAGATATTCAATATGATTTGCTTAAAACATATTCCAAAATTGAACAAAAAGCCAACATGAAAGTTGCTTGCTTCATCTTTCAGAAGTCCTTCATAAATTTATTTCTATTATCAGTTTAAAAAATTGTTCAGAGACCATTGTAAGATGTTTGTATTCAGTGCTCAACCACTTTATAAAGGTTTTAGTTAGATTAAATATGTAATCCTTAGAAATGTTTATCTCATTTTGTGGACAATAACAACAATATAAAAGAGCACAATATTCACATTGCTTTTGTCAAAGATAAAAACACAAGGGTCTCTGTCAAAAAAAACTGAGTTCAGTTCTGGTCTTGTATTTAACTAGTTATGAGAACTTTTGCTCTTTGAGCTTTTTTCTCCCCATCTGTGAATGGAGAATACAGCATTCTTTTAGATCAAAATCAAAAGAATATATAATAACAACTAGAACACATATCACAAAAATAAAGCATCATCATCGTCACTGGAGAGAAATGCACACAAAACATGAAGCAGTGGGTATAGTTTTCTTCTGTTTTCTGCAAGATTCAATAAAGACCTTGGCTTCTTGAGTTAGACATGATTCTTATTTAGTATATCAATGCTAGCATCCAGGAAGAACTCACTCTGTAATAAGTAGGACCCAGAATCAAAGGTGATTGGGGAAAATTATTAGAAAATTAACAAAATCCAGCATAGAAAGGGAAGAGGGGTGAATTGGGAAAAAGGGTGGCAGCTAGTTTTAGAGCTGATCAGACTATAAACAGCCCATTATAACTGGGTGGATTTAGGATACAAACCACTGTTTGAATTGGTCTAGTTATGTTCACTACATTCCTTCTCTTCACCCACAGACATATGCACTTCAGTCTGGAATTAAGACAAAGTCCTGATTTCATAGCAGCACTGTTCTCAAACTTGAAAGGAAGGAACACAACCTTCCCAACTTCATATAAACTTTTTTGTTGAGAAAGTCCTTTTGGCTCATAATGGTCAGCTCCTAGTGGGGTATATATAAAGAAATCTAAAAAATTATGAGGAGCAAACAATATTTGAATTATTAGATGAAATCAATATTTATAGCTATGTGAGATACATGATGTATATTAAATACAAACTGTCTCATGCTTGCAAACACTATGATTGAAAGCAAAGTTTTGCTTGATCCTTAAGAAAAAATTTCATATCACTCAGATATGGCTTTCTTCTTTCTTTGTAAAATAATTTTTGTACTTAAGTAATTAGGTACATAATGTTCTATACTCATATTTCCTCCCATCCCTCCTTTGCCTTCTCTTCTGATTTAGGATCTGGTATAGAATAATCTATATAGGAGAGAAGGAAACATGGCCTTGAATCCTAATCAATGCCACTTTATTTGGCATTTTTATTACAGCCTCAGGATTTGCAGTCAACCATTAATCATGTCAAATTGCTGGCCAACACCCTCAGAACCACTTTCAGAAGTTACACCTATAGGTAGAAGGACCATTGTCAAGACCCAACCACAAAAACATTATCAGAGGCCTCTACCATATGTAAATTTCTGAAACAAACAAACAAACAAACAAACAAACAAACAAAAAACAAAAACAAAACTGAAGCAACACAGCAATCAGAGAGCAAAAGTCTCTAGGTGCATATGGCAAGGGTTCAATGTGAGGAATTATTGTAAGTATTATTGAATAGACAAGATTGTAGTAAAGCTGAGTTTGCACTCCTGTCAGGGTTCTTGAATTGTTAGAACTTAACAAAAAGGAAACAACTTTTATAATTAGTCACCAGTGAAGTAATCTCAGGCTGCTTTCCCAGAGGCTTTCATGGTTACTGCAACTCCTTGACAGGGCAGGGGTCTCTGAAGAAACAGAGATTTCATATGAAATCTATATGAAAGTCCTTATCAGTAACTTCTCTGCCCTGGGCTCAGTGATCATGGTGATTGGTCATCAAGTTTCCTTCATTGGGCATGGGTTTCTTTCAGTTATTCTGAGGTTCTCCTGTGAAGATGTGTCAAGAGTGTATGTAGCACATGGATGGCTACCCAGCCTCAAAATTTCACAATGCTAAAGACAGAAGTCCTGCAAAAGAATCAGATGATCCATCCTAGAAATTGGAAATTGACTAAAGTAGTTTATTTCCTGTGTACCACCTAGATTTTTGTCAGGTTTTCTCTGAGAGCCTCATTTTAACCTAGCTCAAGGAGGAAAAGAAAAGGCACCTGAGCAGGAATTTTAAACGAGAAAAGCTAAAAACCTTAGGAGTGAGAAAGAAAATCAGAGGTATTTGGGGCAAACTCTATTACCATGAATGTGATTCATATGTGGTTTGGAGGGCAGAATAGCACATTTTAAACAGTTCTGGACAAATCCAAGCATTAACTTTTGCTAGATGGCTTTATGACAATTCAACTCTCTGAATCTTAATTTCTTTATCTGTAAAATGAAGAATTATCTCATGAATTATTATGAAGAAGTACACACACACACACACACACACACACACACACACACACAGCACCCAGTAAAACAATTGGTTCAGAATAGATTTTCAATAATTTGTAACCACTGCTATCAACAGGAGCAGATTACACATTTCTTACATGGCTCAGGGAAGAGACCCTTCCCCAGCAAGTGTACAAGCTAGCTTCCTCCCCACAAAGAATTCTCTTTTCTAGTCAAGTCCTTTAAGTTAATTCTGAAAGCATTTACTCCTTGTTCTTTCAAAATCCATTTTAAAAACTCTTAGTTGGTTTTGAAATCCCAAACCCTGATAGAAGCTGTCATGCCCAAATATTTTCCTTCAGTTATTGGAGGCTTGACTAAATTTTGTAATATTCTTAAAAAAAAAGAAAGAGGAAAATGGAAAAATTGTTGACCTAATCATGAGAAAATGACATAGATATTCAATCTAATTTGCTTTTCCTTACAAGAAATACTGACATAATCCCCATTCTTTCTTGTGTAAGATAACTCTCTTGTCTTTAAAAGACTTCCAATTGTTTGAAGTCAAACTGAAAGTAGACAGAAAAAAGACATTATCTAAAATATCTGAACTTGAATTTGAAAAGCAATCTTGAGTACATATTTATACACAATGCTTTATAATAACAGGTTCATAAAATTTTCCAGTTGATTGTCTCTTAAAGATAATAGAACATGTATTTATGCTTGTTTATACTATGACTTACTGTAAAAAAAAAATCCGCTTAATTCAAAATGCCTATAAGGCAATGCTCCATTTATGGTCCACCATAGCACAGGGAGGTTTTAATACCCTTAATAAATGGATAAGCATTGAGAGAACATCAGTGGCCATCTCATGATACAAGAGTGTCTCTTATTAAGTCAAGGAACTAAGTGAGTTCTCTAGTGAATGATAATGGACAATCCATCTTCAAGTAGAATATCATCTTATACTCTTTTTATGAAATTAAATCACTAAAGTGATCATGCTTAGTGGAAGGGAAATTAACTAGGGTTCATAAGCTTAAGACCCAACAGTAGATGTGGTAAACTATCTGCTAGGATGAACACCAACATCCTTCTAACCCTGTCCATACATGATGTTTCCCTTTTAAGAGGTGGAGACTATAAGAGAAAAATAAAGGTTATGATACAGGTTTGCAACTCTTAAGACACAGAGGATAAGAGATGAATAAGAAGGGACACTGACATTCAAATATAAAATAAATGTGGGACACGTTGCTTTCTTTTTTGAAGGGATACTAGAAAGTCTTTAGCAAGATATTTTTGGAGATTAAAAAATATTAGAGTTAATCCCACCCTAAATTCCTATCCTCTACAACCACACAGAAGTAGGGTGTAGAAGAGTAGTAGCCAAAGGAAAAAGTTTATAGGAATGGAGAGAGATTGTCAATGGGCACAAAGTTCTATATGTTAGATAGGAAGAATAAGTTCTGGTGTTCTATTGCACAGTAGGTTGACTGTGTTTAACAACATTGTATTGAATATTCCAAAATAGCTAGAAGAGAGCATTTTCAACATTCTCAGAAACAGTCTTAAAACTGATTTTTCAAGTGCTCTCATTGGATGGTTGGACACATGTAGCAACTTGGATGAAAAAAACCCACAAATTTGGGTTTTAAATTGACCCAATGAAACTACAAACAAATAAACATTCAAGAGAAAGTTTGCTAAGATCCATCATAATTATGGCTTGTACTATAGGTCCTCAGATGCCAGGAACAGAGCTAAGTTTACTGTTGAACAGAAATTTATAATCTTTAGCAACATCTTTTCCTGAAAAGTGCAGATATGACTAAAATGTTTTCTTTGAAAAGTGGCAGGTCAGACATTCTGTTCACCTCAGAGAAAATGTTCATATCCATAAGTTGTAGGCGCTTTCCCTGAGTGAATCCCATATTTCCTATGTTCTCACTACTGGAGCATTTAACCATTTTATATCACATAAAATACAAATAAAACCAAAATTCCTCCATGGATTCCATAACCATTCCAGGTACTGTTCTTTTCTCATAACCAAATTCCTCTAGATCTTTATGCCGTATTTGTTTCCTAATAAAATCTGAGTTGTTTTCCTTTCCCACCACTTGACTAAATTTGCTTTTGCTATGGTTTCCAATAACCCTGTGGTGTTAAATACAATGTACAATTTCAATCTTCACCTTTCTGAACTGCTTCTCAACTTTCAGCATACTTTTTCCTTCTCATTCTTGAAGAAACTTCATTTGGGCTGATGGCTCATGGAATTAGTGTCCATATAAGAACAGACACTGAAGAGCTCTTCACAATCAAAGAAGAAGTCATGGGGTACGAATCAAGAGAATAACTGCTGACAAGTCAAGAGAAGAGACCTCAGAATGAAACCTACCTTGCTAACACCTTGATTTTATATACCCTAGTCACCAGAACTGTGGCAAATTTCTGTTGTTTAAGCTACCTAGTCTGTAGTATTTTGTTATGGCAGCCTGAGCTAAACAATACAGCCATCCTGACAACATACTGTCCTTCCTTTCTTGTCCGATCTACTCAAGTTATTTTTGAACATCTCATTCTGTACCCTAATTTAAAATATTAAAGAGCTTTCAGAGCCAGGTGAAGTGGCACACGCCTATAATCCCAGCAACTCAGGAGGCTGATGAAGGAGGATCACAAATTTGAGGCCAGTTTCAGCATCTTAGCAAAACTCTGTTTCAAAATAAAAAATAAAAAGGGATAGGGGTATAGCTCAGTTCTAAAGTGCCCTTGGATTCAATTCTGAGTACAAAAAAAAGAAGAAGAAGAAGAAGAAAAAAGAAAGAACAAAAAAACACAAACGAAAAAAAAAAAGATTTCAGGTTTTATTTTTCAGCATTTTTTTCAGTTTCTGCTATTTTTATAGATGATTTCTTCTTATATCATGATTTTTTTTTCTGCCATCCACATCAAGTCATTTAGAGTGTGCACTTATGACTCCAGGTAGCACCATTCACATGGACAACTGAGGTTGCTCAGAGTGGTAGATTTGTTCATGTGGTGATAACTCTTAAATTTACACAAATCAGTTTTCTCCTTTGAGTATTTTATATCCAACAATCTTTTTATTGCATAGATATCCAAATTAAAAATAGAAAAGACAAAACTCATAATTCCCCTTCCTTTTCAATATTCCTAACATCATTAAATGACTTGTGCATTCGCATAGTTGTTCACACTGGAAATCTATAGTTATACCTACCCTTCCTATCATTTTACATGTCTAATCAATCCTCAAAGTTAATTCTTCATACCTACCCTATGAAAATTTCTGTGACTTACCATAGTAAAATTGATTTATTGCTTATGTAGTGCTCCATTATGAATTGGATAATTCTCAGAATAGTGGCTCAGGGTCTGAAGCACCTTCCACCTTGTGGATCTGCCATGTTCAGCATGAAGCTTTCAAGGTCACTTGGAAGGTATATAAAATGAATAATTACCTGGGGGAGATGCTATGATTTGAATGTTGAGTGTTCCCTCAAAGGTCCATACATTAAGGTTGGTCCTTAGGGCAATGCTTTGGGAAGGTGGTGGGACCTTTAGGAATTGGAACCTTGTGGAATGATTTTAATTCACTGGAGGCGTGCTCTTTGAAGGCATGCAATATTTTGGTAGTTCTTTAGCTCAAGAGAATTGGTAAAAATGGAGCAAGCTGGTCCTGCCTTCTCTCTTTCTCTCTGCTTCAGTTTCAGGTGTACCATTTGTTCATAGATGTATTCTGATCATAATGTGCCACTATCCACCACTTTCACCAGGGATCAAACCAATGAAGACTTCCTGATCTTTAACTTTGAACTTTCCAAACTGAGCTAAATAATCCTTTTCTCTTTATAAGTTAACTGTCTCAGTTTTTGTTGTTGTTGTTGTTGTTGTTGTTGTAGCAATACAGAGCTGACTAATACAGGAAATTTTTATGGAACCAGTCTGGAAGTATTGTGATTATATTCATACATATATTCCTTTCTCTCTCTCTCTCTCTTTCTTTCTCTCTCTCTCTCTCTCTCTCTCTCTCTCTCTCTCTCTCACACACACACACACACACACACACCTGAAAAATGTAGTCATGTGCCCAAGAAAAGGAAAAGAAACATGAATACTGTTGTGGGCTCTCTTTTATGATAGGTCTTATCAGTTATGTCTTCAAAATAAATCTTTCATCTCTCTTTTTCTATTCTCAACAACTTAATCCAAACCAATACTGCCATGCTTTCCTATTTCCATTGTCCTCTAAAGTCCATTATCATCCTCATCAAAAGACCAAGTAATTTTATGCATGAATATAAACTTGTCAATCCCTTGCTCACATTTAAACCTTGCAATGCTTGTCCATTCTTTTAGAAAGACCAGTATCCCTAAGCCGCATTTTCCATGTACCCTCTTTTATAACTTTTTCCCCAGTTATTTTTACCCATCCATAAGAGATCAATGAAATTAATCAGGAAACATCTATAAGCCAATTATTTAGTGTCATATGGGATCCACAGAACTTGTAGGTTAGATGAACAATTTGGAGTAAATCAGTATGTTCTTTAACACCCTCACATTAATACCAAATATGTTTCAACGTCTTGGGGTCTCTGGTGGTAGTGGAATCAGAGCTTTCAGCATGACAGTATCTTTTAGAATGTTGATCTCCATTAAATTCAATAGCATTGTGTATACACAATAGCATGGGGCCTCTCCTGTGGATATTTGCCATCATCAGCTTTAAATGAGCATCAATTACTTGTCTCCTTTTCACCTCTGGATATTAATTCCCTCAAGGAACCAGTTATTTCATAACCCCATTTCCTCAGAAAGCCCAGTGGAACTTTGCACATTCCAGTTCTTATAGTACTTTCATTGAACCTAGAAAATTATAAAAGCTTACATTTTTTCTTGACTATTGGATTGGTTTTTAATAAAGAATATTTAAGAAATATAAATGAGCAAATATCAAGCAACTAAAAACTTTGAAATCTTAAAAATGACTAAAATACATGGAACTTAAAATTTTTCAGACAAATATTCGTGTAGTAAAATTAATTGTGATGAGATCGATTGAAGCCTTATTTTTCCTTTGCCATTAAAGTAAAATAATGTTCAATGTTTGTCATCAACTTTTGCTGATTGTGGTTGCTGCATCACAGTGGTTTATAGTTAAATACAGAAAATGAAATGAATAACTGACACTGTAAGGGTTTAGAAAACTTAAAATTGACATTTGTTCAAAATAAAAAGGTTTCTTTTTTAGGATTCTTTCACATTTTCAGGATTAACAACAACAGCTATAAGTAAACAGGCTTTGCCACTATTGAAATTCATGAAGCTCCAAAAAATTATTTTGCCTTCCTAAGATTGTCATAAAACCCTCTATAATATGGTCTTTGTGATTCAGAGTGTAGGCAATGCCCTGTCTGGCCCATTTTCCTAACAGAAGCACTTCACATAGAAGAAAGTGAACTTTTATGACTTTGGCCATTGTGTATAATCCTACTCCAGTGTCTGCTTGGGTGTGGTTGCCTAAGCTAAGCCTGGTCTTGCTGGGTGGGGTTTAGTCATCAGCTCTGATCATGTATCCAACTCAATGTTTATGGCCAATAGCAGGTTACAGGATGCCATCTGCAATGTGACTGACCACCTATCATGGCCAGGGTAAGGTCAGGCTGACCCATGCACAATATGCTCACTGCTCTCCTCACTCTGTCCTGGACCTGCTGCCGTAGCAATTCTTGGTCAGGGTGCTGATCACAGTCTTCCAGGGAAGGTTATTCTGTCCTTTTCAGTCTCAGTGACTGATGACAAGCTAGGAAGATTTAATAAAATAAAACTTAACCCAGATTATGAACTAAAAGGCAGATACCAGCAACAGAAGCTTTAGACTGGGTATATCTCAGTGAAGAAATCTTAGGCTTTTAACTCTGAAGAAAGGATGCTTGAGATGTGTACTTTCAAAACCAAATTTATAACTGAAAGGGATCTTTTTAATCTGACAATTATGGCTGAATAGTATAAAATAGCAGTTATGGGCATGTAAAATCTAGGTTGCATATAGAACACAATACAGAAAATAGACTAAAAAGTTACATATGGAAATAATTCTTTCCTTCCCATTTTATCATTTTTTGCCTTTTTAAGATATATTTTTTATATTTTTATTTTTTATATTTTTATTTGCAGAAGGCATTTCGATTCATTGTACACAAATGGACCACAACTTTTCATTTCTCTGGTTGAACAGGATGTGGAGTTGCACCACATGTGCAGTCATACATGTACCTAGAGTAATGATGTCCATCTCATTCCACCATCTTTCCTAGGTATATGCCTCCTCCCCTTCTTTCCCTTCCCTTTGCCCAAAGTTATTCCATTCTCTGCAGCATCCACTTATCAGAGAGAACATTTGGCCTTTGTTTTTGGGGGACTGGCTTAATTTGCTTAGCATGATATTCTCCAATGCCATCCATTTACTTGCAAATGTCATAATTTTATTCTCTCTTAAGGCTGAATAATATTCCATTGTGTATATGTACCAGTTTCTTTACCTATTCATCTGTTGAAAATCATCTGGGTTGGTTCCATAGTTTAACTATCATGAATTGAGCTGCTATGAAAATTGATTGAACTGTGTCACTATAGTATGCTGATTTTAAGTCCTTTGGGTATAGACTGAGGAGTGGGATATCTAGGTCAAATAGTGGCTCCATCTCAAATTTTCTAAGGAATCTCCATACTGCTTTCCAGAGTGGTTGCATTGATTTGCAGTCCACCAACAATGTATGAGTGTGCCTTTTCCCCCACATCCTCTCCAGCACTTATTATTGCTTGTATTCTTGATAATTTCCATTTTGATTGGAGTGAGATGAAATTTTAGAGTAGTTTTGATTTTCATTTCTCTAGTTACTAGAGAAGTTGAACATTTTTCATATGTTTGTTGATAGATTGTATTTGCTATTTTAAAATTTAAAATAAGGATAAAAATCCATAGAAAAATCTTAAATAACACATAGTGTTTTACAAAAAAAATAGTTCAAAATATTACTGGATTTAAAGTAAGAAAAGTTGATTCTCTAGCTATATGGGAAATATTTTTTGCTCTTTTTAAACTTGGAGATATCCTAATAAATATCTGCTGCATATTTGGCACTATACGACTTGTTTTTAGTTTATTTATGAAATGGGGATTTGATTATATCTCCATGTTTAGGTAATAAGTCTACTATTATTCCTACAGATACAGTTTCCTGTAATAATATATAGCACATTCTTATTTCCCAAAGTTCATCTTGATGCATATGGGGATGGAGAAGTTTTATAGTATTTTCAGTCTATATTTAAGCTGTCAGTGCAAAAGAGAATGACAATGTCTTAAATCACAGGAATAAGTTGTCCCTAAAGGCTCTAAACACCTTTCCTTTGTCCTTTGTCTTCCCCATGTATGGGAAGGAACTCCAGTTTATTCAATAAATACAAGATAACAGAATAATTATATCAATTATTTATTAAGTTATTATTTATTAATGTTATTATTTATTGACATTATCAATTTATACCTATAATTAATGTTCTAGCTGACAATTTGTATAAACAAAGAACATTTTATTTAACCACAATAGTAGTTATTCACAGTATGATTCTTTTCTTTCTTTTACAAATGAGGGAGTTGAAGCTTGGGGAGGCTAAATAATTTGTTGAAGTTCACATAGCTGGATGTAAATGGATCTTGCTGTCTGCAAGTTTCACATTCTTTCTTCTATATATACATCATACTTCAGGCAAGTAAATCTTTCCCATTATAGACCATACAAAGATATCCATCTATTCCCAGGACAATAACTGATAGTAACTATTTTCTATCATAGGAGATCCATCAGCCTTGGGGAAGATAGAAATTGAGCAATCTCATTGATGATGTTCACTGTCTTCTCATTGCTACAGATAAAGGTATCATGATATCTTCCTTTCAAGTAGCATGAAATGAAAGTGTGTGTTGGGGGCAGTTCTTGGTGGATGAGGGTATTTGCTACACATGACAGCTCTGTAATTACTTGTGTGCGCTTTTACCAATTTGGATGATAACCAGGGCATCTTCACTTGTTGACTCTCATTTTATTATGAGGATGTAAGTCCAGATGGTGACTTTACATTCTACCAATAAATGAACCCCATTCTCACATAACTTTCAAGAAAATTGTGGCCTAGTTATCAGAGGCAGAAAACATGAACACATCATTATGCTTTCAACTCTTGGGGAAAAAGGAACAAAGTGTGCAAAGAAAGACACATAGCCATTGATTCTGGCAAATTTACTGCCATCTACAAGAAACAGAGATTGGCTGAGAAAGCCAGATATGAATGCAGGATTTCTTTGGATAATGAGAATGCTAAGAGAACTTAGCTCATGCCTGCTACATTTAGTGTTTGAGATATGTAGACATGGCTCTGTTTGGGAGAATATGACTGAGAAGATCAACAACACAATTTATAAACTGTTAGCAGCCAAATTGAAAGTGGCTTACTATAAACCTAGGACCACATCATTGATGGATTGTGGGGTGAAAGGGTATTAACCTTTCTCAAATGTGGGTTCCTATGGTCTGAGATTTGATGAAGAACACCATTTCCTGGGAGAAAATATTCAGAATGGGTCACATGCCTGTAAGTAACTCTACAAAATCTGGTGGTACATTTCTCCTTTAAACATGAGGCCTATTCCCAAGCACATAGCTAAACCGCCCTACAATCAGGTCCTTCTAAATCCTGAAATTGTTTACTGTCTTAAATTTCTTATTGTAATATGAACCACTGCAATGTTAATCTGTCTTTGAATTTGGCCTTCCTCCATCATGACAGGAACTCCAATTTCTAGAGATACTGTCATCACCCTCTACGTGGGACCTGGTCACTCACTGCTAAATCTCCAAGAGATATCCTAGGCAGCAGGTCCAGGTGGTCGGTCATGTTGTACGTGTGACTGAATTGTGTAAATTTGGATGGGACAATTATCTCCCTGGGTCACAGTTTCCTCATTTGTCAAGAGAGTTTGAGCTAGATAGATGAGAGTCTTTTTCAGGTATAGTTTACTATAACTCTTATATATAAAGTTTATGCTGAAACTTCTGGGTTTCTCCACAAAGGGAGGGGCTCTGGGATTACAGATTTTGACTTAACCTGTAAGTGCAAACATTTGTTTTTTCAGGTTGCCTCTCAACTCAAAAGATTCTTGAGGTTTACAGCGAGTTAGTGCTATGCCAAAGAGGTAAGCTGTAAATTACTTAGTGGGCCAAAATCAACTGTAGGTCAGTTATTTTAAGGCTTGCTCAATTTTAGTGTTTGAAAAACATCAACACCTCCATTATGTTGTTTGTATTGATGGGGAGGGGAGTATAGTGGACCCTCTTCTAAAGGGATTGGGCTTGGGAGGTTGGAAAGTGCCCACCGAGCTGTCACACAGAGGGTGTTTTAATAAAGGAGGTAGAACAAGACCTTTGAAAGGAAAGTGTTGATGGCAAAGCATGTTTAGAGGAATTTAAAAAATAAAGCAGTCCCTATGTGGCTAAATTATTAGTGATGTTATTTGAGAACTAGAAACTTAAAGAACTTTATTCATGTTAATCTATTCATCAGTTAGCTGTATTTAGAAGTCATTTCAAATACATTTTGGATAGACTGTGAGAAATTTACACACAAAAAAAGTGCTACTGTGACTTTGCCAATAAATTGTGTATTTCACCATGTGCTAATGATTTTTTTTTCCAAAAAAGAATATGTTGTGACCTCAATAAACTTTTATATGTCAGAATAATGAAACAGAATCTTATTTTCTGGTGCCAACTTTCTATAAAATCACTCTTTAAAAAATATTAATCTCACTGCAGCATGTAGAATTTTACACACAGCTTCAGAATAGGTCTGGCACTATACATCTTTATAAAGTGAAAAGACTTGGAACAGATCCAAGATTCAAATGCCAAGGTTTGTATCTGTATGTTTGACTTCTTATTGTTTCAAAAAATGTATATAGCATATGCTTACCACCATATCATATAACACAATCACATCTTAGATAACATCAATTGGCTGATATTTCTCCTATATGATTTTTTTTCCACTGTGGATTTTTGTATAAGTCTGTGATAAGGAAAACAGCAAATAGGTATATGCTTCCTTTTCAGTAAAAGTTGTAGTAGTCTTTAAAATTAAAAAAATGATAGCACTACATTTAAAAAATTTAAATAGCAACCTTTAGACTGATTAGTTTGCTTTCAGCATAATACCCTTATTTGAGAGCTAAAGCTGCTTGGATCCAAGTCCCAGCTCTTCCTATTTCTAGCTGTGTGATATTGGGAGCATTATTTAGCTTTTCGGTTCTTGAAGATTTTTTCATGTCTACAACAAGAATAATAATAACACCTACGTCATAGGATCTCAGGGAATCAATATATGTGAAGTGTTTAGATAGACCTGGCACAAAACAAATGCTGTAAGTTCTCATTGTGGTTTTATTATCATCCTTAGGCACAAATAGAGGGCTACAGAATGAGAGACGGAGCCTATATTCTAGATTGTTATACAATATTAATCACTAAGAAAACTACTAAGAAAACAATTTTTTAAGTATAGTGAAATAATGAAAAGGGGAAAAATGATAAATTAGTAAATATTTAATACAAAAAAACCCCATGGTGGAGAAAAAGGGGAATAAAAAATACATAAGACACTATATACAAAACAAATTGCAAAGAGCAATATAAATCCAACCTTAATTATTACACTGAATGTAAATTAATACTTCAATAAAAAAAGTAAAGATGGGTAAAATAAATAAAAAGCATGACACAACTCTATGTGGTCTACAAGAAATATGCTGGCTTAGATTTAAAGACAAAGACACAAATAGGCTGAAAGAAAAAGGATACAAAAATAAACACTATACAAACAGTAACTAAAAAACAGCTGTGGTGATTATGCTAATAGATACAAAAATAGAGTGAAACAAAAATTATTAGTGACAACAAGGGCATTGTTTAATGATAAAAAGACAGCCCATCAAGAAGATATAACAGTTATACACATGCATTCACCTAACAATAGAGCCCAGAATATTTTAAAGCAAAAAAGGGTTGAAGGAAAAATAGAAAATTCACAATAATAGTGAGAGACTTTAATACCATGCTTTCAATAATTAAAACAACCAGACAAACAATCAGCAAGAAAATGGAAGTCTTGAATAGTATTATAAATCAAGTATACATAAAGGCATTTTTTAGATAAAAAATACACATTGGTAGCAGAATACATTTTTCTCATTTTGCATGTACATAAAACATACTTCAAGATGGACCACAATTTTTTATCATAAAGCAAGTCAATAAATCTAAAAGGTTTGAAATCATAAAATTATGTTCTCATAACACAGGGAACTACATTAGAAATCAATAACATGAAGACATTTGGAAATCTATAAATAGATGGAAATTAAATGACATATTCTTAGATAATAAATGCATTAAATAAGAATCACAAGAGAAGTTAGAGACTACTTTTAGATTAATTAAAAAATAAAACATAAGATACAAAAATCTGTGGAGTGTATCTAAAATAACAGTATTTTAGAGGGAAGTATATAGCTGTAAAAGGCTATATTTAAAAATTTGTTCTTTTTATTTATATATGTCAGCAGAATGCATTACAATTCTTATTACACAATAGAGCACAATTTTTCAAATCTCTGGTTATATACAAAGTATTTTCACACCAATTTGTATCTTCATACCTGTGCTTTGGATAATAATGATAATCACATTCCACCATCATTTATAACCCCAGGCTCCCTTCCTTCCCCTCTAACTCCTCTGCCCTATTTCTCCCATGCTCCCTCTTCCTATCCCACTGTGAATCAGCCTCCTCATATCAAAGAAAACATTGAGCATTTGGTTTTTTTGGGATTGGCTAACTTCACTTAGCATTATCTTCTCTAACTCCATCCATTTACCTGCAAATGCCATGATTTTATTCTCTTTTATTACTGAGTAATATTCCATTGTGTATATATACCAAATTTTTTAATTCATTCATCTACTGGAGGTTGGTTCCTCAGTTTAGCTATTGTGAATTGTGCTGCTATAAGCATTGACATGTGTGTCCCTGTAGTATGCTGTTTTTAAGTCCTTTGGGTATAGACTGGGGAGAGGGATAGCTGGGTCAAATGGTGGTTCCATTCCCAACTTTCCAACAAATCTCCATACTGCTTTCCACAGTGGCTGCACCAATTTGCAGTCCCACCAGCAGTGTATGAGTGTACCTTTTCCCCCACATCCTCGATAACACTTATTGTTGTTTGTCTTCAAAATAGCTGCCATTCTGACTGGAGTGAAATGAAATCTTAGAGTGGTTTGATTTGCATTTCTCTGTTAGTGATGACGAACATTTTTTTCATGTATTTGTTGATTGATTGTATAGCATCTTCTGAGAAGTGTCTGTTCAGGTCTGTGGCCCATTTATTGATTGGGTTATTTGGATTTTTGGGTGCCTAGCTTTTTGAGTTCTTTATATATCCTAGAGATTAGTGCTCTATCTGATGGGAGAGAAGTAAAGATTTGCTCCCAAGATGTAGGCTCTCTATTCACTTCACAGATTGTTTCTTTTGCTGAGAAGAAACTTTTTAGTTTGAGTCCATCCATTTATTCATTCTTGATTTTATTTCTTGCACCACAGGAGTCTTATTAAGGAAGTTGGGGCCTAATCCCACATGATGAAGATTAGGGCCTACTTTTTCTTCTGTTACACACAGGGTGTGTGGTTGTGTTCCTAAGTCCATATCCATTTTGAGTTGAGTTTTGTGCATGGTGAGAGATAGGGGTTTAATTTCATTTTGTTGCATATGGATTTCCAGTTTTCCTAGCACCATTTGTTGAAGGGGCTATCTTTTCTCCAATGAAATTTTTGGCACCTTTGTCTAATATAAGATAACTGTAATTTTCTGGGTTAGTCTCTATGTCCTTTATTCTGTACCTTTGGTCTACCAGTCTATTATGGTGCCAATACCATGTTGTTTTTGTTACTATTGCTCTGTAGTATAGTTTAAGGTCTGGTATAGTGATGCCACGTTCTTCATTCTTCCTGCTAATGATTGCTTTAGCTATTCTGGGTCTCTTATTTTTCCAGATGAATTTCATGACTGCTTTTTCAATTTCTATGAGGAATGTCATTGGAATTTTGATCAGAATTGCATTAAATCTATATAGTACTTTTGGAAGTATGGTCATTTTTGAAAATATTAATTCTGCCTATACAAGAGCAAGGTAGATCTTTCCATCTTCTAAGGTCTTCTTTGGTTTCTTTCTTTAGGGTTCTGTAATTTTCATTATATAGATCCTTCACCTCTTTCATTGATTCCCAAGTATTTTATTTTTTTGAGGCTATTGAAAATGGGGTAGTTTTCCTCATTTCCCTTCCTGAGGATTTGTCATGATATACAGAAATGCCTTTGATTTATGGGTGTTGATTTTATATCCTGCTACTTTGCTGAATTCATTACTAGTTCTAGAAGTTTTCTGGTGGAAATTTTAGGGTCTTCCAGGTATAGAATCATATTATCAGAAAATAGTGCCAATTTGAGTTCTTCTTTTCCTATGTGTATCCTTTTAATTTCCTTCATCTGTCTAATTGCTCTGGCCAGGGTTTCAAGAACTATATTAACTAGAAGTGGTGAAAGAGGGCATCCCTGTCTTGTTTCAGTTTTTAGAGGAATGCCTTCAGTTTTTCTCCATTTAGAATGATGTTAGCCTGGGGCTTAGCATGGATAACCTTTATGATGTTGAGATATGTTCCTGTTATCCCTAGTTTTTCTAGTGTTTTGAACATAAAGCGGGGCTGTATCTTGTCAAATGCTTTTTCTGCATCTATTGAGATGATCATAAGATTCTTATCTTTGAGTCTATTGATGTGATGAATCACATTTATTGATTTCTGTATGTTGAACCAACCTTGCATCCCTGGGATGAATCTCACTTGATTCTGGTGTATGATCTTTTTGATATGTTTTTGTATTCGATTTGCCAGAATTTTATTGAGAATTTTTGCATCTAGGTTCATTAGAGGTATTGTGCTGAATTTTCTTTTTTTGATGTATCTTTGCCTGGTTTTGGAATCAGAGTGATATTGGCCTAATAGAATGAGTTTGGAAGAGCTCCCTCTCTTTTGTATTTTCCTAAATAAATTGAAGAGTATTGGTATTAGTTCTTTTTTGAAGGTCTTGTAGAACTGGGCTTTTCTTGGTTGGTAGACTTTTGATAGTGTCTGCTATTTTGTCACTTGAAATTGATCTGTTTGAATTGTGTATATCATCCTGATTCAATTTGGGCAAATTATATGACTCTAGAAATTTGTCGATGCCTTTGATATTTTCTATTTTATTGGAGTACAAGTTTTCAAAATAATTTCTAATTATCTTCTGTATTTCCATACTGTATGTTGTGATATTCCCTTTTTCATCACGTATGTTAGTGACTTGAGTTTTCTCTCTCATTCTCTTTGTTACCATGGCTAAAGGTCTGTCAATTTTTTAAAAAGTTTTTCAAAGAACCAACTTTTTGTTCTGCCAATTTTTTCAATAATTTCTTTTGTTTCAATTTCATTGATTTCAGCTCTGATTTTAATTATTTCCTTTCTTCTGCTGTTTTTGGTGTTGATTTGTTCTTCTTTTTCTAGGGCTTTGAGATGTAATATTAAGTCATTTATTTGTTGACTTTTTCTTCTTTTAAGGAATGAACTTCATGCAAAGAACTTTCCTCTTAGAACTGCTTTCATAGTGTCCCAGAGATTTCAATATGTTGTATCTGTGTTCTCATTCACCTCTAAAAATTTTTTAATCTTCTCCTTCATGTCTTCTGTAACCCATTGTTCATTCAGTAGCATATTTAGTCTCCAGGTGTTGGAGTGCCAAAGTCTTGGCTGGGCACAGAATCACGAGCCACTCACAGCTTTGTAGATTCAAACAGCAATTCTTTATTCCCGAACTCACACCGGCCTCTACACAGGTTCAGGGGAAATCTAAAAATCTGCTTGCACAATTCACGTCCAAAATACTTTCTGAATTCCATGAGAACTCAACGGGAACTCAGGCAGCAGGAACACCCTATTCCCAGCAGCAATAACCTTAATCCTCGAACTTCCTTAAACCCAGATTATCTTAAACCGGGAACGCCTTAAACTTGTTTTAAACCAGGAACGCCCTAAACCCAAGGAGCGAGATACTTCCTCAAACCTGCAGGATACACCTTAAACCTGGATCCACCCTCTCCTCCTTGAGCAGGGTCACCTTTCTCAAACACACATGCAAGGTCACAGCGGATTTCCAAGGCAAGTCCATTTAACATGGGGTACGCTGGCAAGGAAATTTCGATGTGTCATTCCTACTTGGCAATGGCCCTCAGCATTGGAGTGGATTTTATTTCTTATTTTATCATTGGCTTCTAATTTCATTCCATTATGACCTGATAGAATGGAGGTTAGTATCTCTACGTTTTTATATTTGCTAAGTGTTTCTTTGTAGCATAGTATATGGTCTATTTTAGAGAAGGATCCATGTGCTGCTAGGGAGAAAGTATATTCCCTCATTGAAGGATGAAATATTCTATATATGTCAGTTAAGTCTAAGTTATTGATTATATTATCAAGTTCTATTTTGTCTTTGTTAAGCTTTTGTTTGGAAGATCTATCTAGTGATTAAAGAGGTGTATTGAAGTCACCCAAAATTACTGTGTTGTGGTCTATTTGATTCTTGAACTTGAGAAGAGTTTGTTTGATGAATGTAGATGCTCCATTGTTTGGGGCATATAGATTTATAATTGTTAAGTCTTGTTGGTCTATGGTTCCCTTGAGCAGTATGTAGTGTCCTTCTTTATCTTTTTTGACTGACTTTAGTTTGAAGTCTGCTTTATTTGATATGAGGATGGAAACCCCTGCTTGCTTCTGCAGTCCATGTGAATGGTATGATTTTTCCTAGCCCTTCACCTTCAGTCTGTGGATGTATTTGTCTATGAGATGAGTCTTTAGGAGGCAACATATTGTTGGGCTTTTTTAAAAAAAAAAAAATCCAACCTGCTAGTTTACATCTTTTGATTGGTGAGTTTAAGCAACTAACATTCAGGGTTATTATTGAGACATGATTTGTTTTCTCAGCCACTTTTGTTTATTTTTCATGTTGAACATGACTTAATTTCTCCTCTGATTAGATTTTCCTTTAGTGTAATTCCTCCTTCTGCTGATTTTCATCATTGTTTTTCATTTACCCTTCTTGTAATATTTTGCTGAGGATATTCTGTGGTGCAGGCTTTCTAGTTGTAAATTCTTTTAACTTTTGTTTTTCATGGAAGGTTTTATTTCATCATCAAATCTAAAGCTTAGTTTTGCTGGATACAAGATTCTTGGTTGGCATCCATATTCTTTTATATGTTGTTCCAAGATCCCCTGGCTTTGAGGGTCTGGGTTGAAAGACCCGCTGATATACGAATTAGTCTCCTGCAATATGTGATCTGATTCCTCTCTCCTGCAGCTTTTAAGATTCTATCCTTATTCTGTATGCTAGGCATTTTCATTATAATGTTCCTTAGTGTAGATCTGTTGTAATTTTGTATATTTGGTGTCCTATAAGCCTCTTGTATTTGGTTATCCAATTCCTTCTTCATGCTTAGGAAATTTTCTGTTATTATCTCATTGAAGAAAATGTGCATTCCTTTTGGTTTGAAACCCTGTGCCTTCCTCTATCCCAATGAGTCTTAGATTTGGTATTTTGATGCTGTCCCATAATTCTTTTGATGCTGTCCCATAATTTTGTTCCTGGTTTTTAATTCTCTTCACTGTGTGATCAACTTTATCTGACGTTCTTTCTTCCAAGAGATCTAGTCTGTTGGTTATGCTTTCTATTGAGTTTTTATTTGATTTATTGTATCCTTCAAACAAGGATTTCTGACTTTTTTCCAGAGTCTCTATCTTTTTCTTGAAGAATCTTGTGCTACCTGTATTTGTTCTCTTATCTCCTTGTTGGAGTGATCAATTTTTTGCCTGTGTTTGCTCATTTAGGTCATTCTTTAATTCAGAGATCATTTTAATTATGAATCTTCTAAACTCCTTCTCTGACATTTCATCAACTTTGCTGTCAGTGGGTTCTGATATTATAGTGTCCTGATTTGTTTGGGACACTTTACTCCCTTGTTTTTTCATGTTGTCTATGTGCCTTCCTTTCTTGCAGTGTGGATCTGAGATATTAGTTTCTTCTCTATATTCTTGTAGTACCTGTGCAGATTATCTGTACCTCACCTTGATGTTGGGCTTCCAAACCCTGCTGGTAGCCCTCAATGAATGCTACTGCACCCTGGATCTTGTCCTGTGCCAGTTGGTGTGGGTGGATCTGGGCCGCTGGGATTGACCTTCCTTGGTGGTCTGCTTGTTGGAAGGGGCAGTCCTTTGTCAGAGGCTAGGTTCTGGTGGGTGTCTGCCATTCTGGGGGAGGGGTGGACTGGGCCTGCTGTGTACCTGAGACCTGCCCAAGCTGGTGTGGGTGGTCTGGGCTGGATTTAGCCTCCTGTGGTAGTCTCCATTCTTTTAAAATAAACATATATATCTATATACATTTTTTCACATCTTTGTCTTATTTTGATTACCTTACAAATTGAAACATAATACAAATTTTAATTTAAAATATTTAAATTTGTATTCTATTAAGCTTTTCATTTTGAGAAATTCAAAAAGTATAAGTTAAATATACACCAAGAAAGAAGAAAATGATAAAGAATAGTAAAAAGTAAAAAAAAATATAAAAATTGAGTAAGAATAGAAAATTAATAAAGCCAAAATTTTGTTCTTTAAAAATAGCAACAAAATTACTAAGCTTTACCTAGATTGAACAAGAAAGAAAAACTATTACAATGAATAGAAGAGAGAACATTACTATGCATCTAACAGAAATAAAAAGAATTATAAGGAAATAGTATGAAAAATTATGTGTCAGAAAATTAGGTAACACATGAAATAGATAAATTTCCAGAAATACATACATTACTGAAAGAAATAAAAAATCTGAAGACATATCACAAAGAGATTAAATTAATAGTCATAAATTTTCCCACAAGGAAAATGGCTTCACTGGTAAATTCTACCAAATATTAAGAAAGAATTAATACTAACCTTTTATAACTCTTTAAAAAAATAGAAGAGAAGGAAACACTTCCAATATATTATCTATGGCCCTTTATTACCATGAAGCCAACAAAGACATCATGAGGGAAAAAAACACAAAATCTAAACTAAATACAAATATTTCTTCTGACTATAAGATGCAGAAATCTTTAATGCAGTACTACTAAGCTAAATCCAACATTATGGGAAAGAATCATACAACTATGACCAGGTTCAATTTATCTGAAAATTGTAAGATTTGTTGAACATTTGAAAATCAAAACATACTATACCATATTAATAAAATATAATACAAAAGCACATGGTCATCTCAATACATTATAGAAAATGCATTTATAAACTCTAATAGCCTTTAAAGATAAATACTCTCAGAAAATTAGGAATAGAAGAGAACATTGTCATTATGATATGAAGATCCATGAAGAAATCATTAAGTATGATACTTAATGGTGAAAGACCAAAAGCCTTTCATTTAAGATCTAGAAAAAGGTTTAGAAAGTTCACAATTGCCTCTTCCATTCAGTATGGTATTGGAGATTTTAGCCAAAATAATTAGGCAAGAAGAAATAAAAGCCATTAAAACTGAAAAGAAGTAAAACTATTTTCTGTTCACAGATGAAATAACATTGTAAGTAGAAAATTCTAGGGAATACCCACATAAACATACAATCTATTAAACCTAATGATGAGATCACTAAGCTTTCAGGATATAAGATCAACATACAAAAAATTATTTAATTTCAATAAACTAGCAATAAAAGATCTGAAATAAAATTAAAAACCAATTCCATTTATAATAGCATCACAAAGAAAAAATACTTAGGAATAAATTTAATAAAATAAGTACAAGCCATTATACTGAAAATTATAAAACATTGTTAAAGAAATTAAAGATGACCTAAATAGAAAGTCATTTCATATCCAAGGATTAGAAGCTTGAATATTGTTAAGATGATTTGATCTATAGCTTGATCTATAGATTCAACTCAGTCTGTTTCAAAATCCTAGCTGACTTTATGTAGAAACTGACTGGATAATCCTAAATTTTAAATGGATATGCAAGGTATCCAGAACAACCAAACCAAACTTGAAAAAGAACAAAATTGGAAGAACTAGAGTTCAAAATAAAATCCACAGTAATAAAGACACTGAGGTACTGAAATGAGGAAAAACATGTAGATTAATGAAACAGAAGGTAGTGTCCAGAACTTTGAATTGTCAATTGATTTTCAACAAGAGCTATAAGACAATTCAATGGACTTCTTCCATTGAAAACAATCCAAAAGAAAAGCCTTTTACCAAACTGTTGCTGAGACAACTGAATATACACATGCAAAAGAAAAAAAAAATTGTATCACCAGCTCATATAATACACAAAATTAATCTAAATGGGCCTATTTTATCTTAAAATGGATCTAACAATAAGGTCTATTATTATTAGGATGTAAGATCTAAAAATAAAACCTTCAGAACACAATACATGAGTAAATCTTTCTGATACTGGCAATGGTATCTTGGACATGATACCAAAAAGCACAAAAATAGGTAAATTATAGTTTAGAATTCAGTGCTTGGTACTATCTGACAAACAGCAAGTACTCAGTTGTTATTATTATCATTACGAGGAATAAACCATAATATCATTGAGAATGGAAACATGAAGCAAGAAATTACATTTTCTTAGGAGGAAATAATTAAAGAGTATTTGACACCAAATATGGGTCTCTGGAAGAGTGAGCAGTTGCTGTACCAAGAAGAATGAGAAGGAATATAATGTACCATGTGTGTTGTACCTGTCAAATGTGGGCCCCTCCCTGCACTGCAAAGAAAAAGCCATTGCTAACAAATAAGCCTCTAATGATGCATCTCTGGTGACTGCCATAGAGTTGCACTTGGGAGAAACAGCTCGATTAAAGTATTGCCTTCTTTTTTTGAAAATATACCACTGTGACTTTCCATCAGGGACCCATGGTGAAAACCATTGATTTATTTCTTTTTCAAGGGCATTCACAGCAGCCTGGCCCCTCAATGAACTCTGCATTCAGCTGCCCTAGAGGGTGACGGCATGCCTCTCAGAGGTACATCCCAGGGCGATTCCTCACGGGATACAGAATATGCGTGTTCATTCAGAGGAGCTCAAACAGGCCATCGGAATGGGGTGCAAATTTCTCCACCTATTTTCAGGAGACAGAAAAGTTTCATGCCAGTTTTTTAAATTAAAAGAGCTCCCTTTTCATTCAATATGACACCAGAGAGACTGCTGTGGGAGAAAATTCCATGAATGTCTCTGGTTCTGAGTCCAGATGAGTGCTCAGTCAGTCTGGCTCAATGAGAGCAAAACCTGAACCACCAGGCTGAAGAGATGATTTTGGGGGGAGTGGGGGAGGTAGCGGTGGGAGGTGAACAAAGGGGGCTGAGGAAGGAATCACTATCAGGAGAATAGAATCTAAACAAAGAGCTTCTTGAATGGCCAGAAAGGTAAGACTCTAGATGGGGAAGCAAAGACTTTAGGCTATGGGCAGTCATCTGCAGAGTAAGTTTTCCTTCTCAACATAATGTAATTAATTGCTGTCCACATGTGGGCAAAGTCACAGACATGGAGAATTGTTTTTTTTTTTTTTTTTTTTTTTTTTTTTTTTGCATTCAGCACGATTCCCTTGAATGCATGTGGCCAATGATGCTATTCCTGAGAAGGTCAAGAAAGTTTTGGATGAAATCACTTCCCTCCAAGATCAACCCCTCAAAAAGGAAGTGCTGAAGTTTTTATTATGGCAGAGAAACTGGTATTTCATAACAGTCTAATGGTGGGTGTTTCTCTACCACATGATTATTAATTTGTTGCTTTCCTCCAAGGCTTAAAATGAGAACACCAGGCCCAATTTGTTTATAGTTCAGCATGCGTAGGACCTGAACCACACAGCACGCCCCACAGGAAGTGTGTGTAGGTCATCGCCGCACTCCACACGGAGCATCACCCTGGTGTGTTTAGACAGGAAAGCGCAGAAAAATGAGCATACCATCAACTTTGCCAGTAATTCAGAAACGGAGATATCTGGAAGCGATAAAAACTGCAATTGATAAAAGCTTCCCTTGTTAAATTTGGGCCACACATACTACTCTAAATAAAATATACCACTTAGGAAATGATTTGTGTTGATAAAACTTGATGGAGTTGTTTTTCCAAATGTCTTCTCCCTGCTGGGAATTTCACACTTTGGCAGGCTCTCCTCGGGCCTCCCCAGTTGCCAGTCTCCTTCCATGACCTGACCCGGTGTTGTTTATACGGCTGTTTACACATGTCTTAACAACCTTTGCAAAGGGTCTTTAATGACTTTCACTCCTGGCAGTGTGCAGCTTGAGGCAGAGCTCCAAAGGCTGCCAGTATTGTTGTGTTTATTTGTGCAGTGCCCTCCCCAGTTTCCTCTGAACCCCACCAGAGGGGCCTGGAAAGTATGCTGCAGGTTAGCTAGCTGTGGATGAGTTTTAAGACTTGGACTATAGTTGTTATTAGTGAAATATGGGAGGGCCATTTAAACAATTAGAAATTGTCATCATGCTTCATGGCAGCTCATTTAGAGAGAACATTGTTATTTTTTAGTCTGCTTGAAAAAGTAACATGGTAGGGGCCCAACTCCCATAGTCATCAGATGTGTGATGGAGCCTCAGATCTTGGAACTTGGTTCCTTCATCTGCTAAATGAAGGGAGTGTATTAGATGACTGCCAAGGGCCAACTGTTTTGAATAGACTGAGCCCAGTAATTCCTGGTAACCCTAGATAAGTGGCTTATAGTGTCTATAGATTAGGAAAGATGGAAAATTCCCCTGCAGCTATCTTGAAGAACGACAAATTTCATGGAAAAAGTATTTGAATTTTAGGCTAGATTGATAATCGGAGTAGATAAGAGGATAATTGATAGCAATTTTATATAATTCAGACCATGAAAATACAACTAAGAGGCTAGATTATCTAGCAGGATATTTTAACCTGGGCATTACCTGTTCTTTCTTTCCACTTTGGAGAGACTATTGAAGTACTGGAGAAGTTTGAAAATCAATCCATCATGAATTGAATGGAGAGGGTAAAGCAGACAGGGAGCACCTGAGTGGGTAGAGCAAGAAGAGGGATAAGAGGTGGTCGGTGAGCAATGGCCTGGGTTTCATGTGCACATGACCCAGTAGTGTCCTAACTTCTGCAGACATCACACAGCCAGAACAGGGCACCACTGGAATCTGCTGTGTCCACAATAGCAAAGTTCGTATCCCGAAGGATACGCCTCTCAGAGAAATGAAAATGAAGATATCAAAACTGGGATTGTTTGGCATTAATGCTGTGTCAAATGTTTCTCACTTTGAAACACGAGTAAGCAAGGTTGAAATGATGTGACATTTCAAAACATGGTCACTTCTTATTGTGACAAATAGATTCATGTATCTAAAAGATTCACAATTGTTCTGAATACAGAAAAAAGTATGTTCAGAGAAAATTAATGTAAATATACATATCTCTTCATTCCACATATTAATTCCTAAAATAACAGTCCTCTGACACTTTCTTTCTAAAATTCTCATTATCTCAGATTACTTTGGTCTTGGTTTCTTAAAATAATGATTTTGAAGGTTGCTGCAGATACACACCTTTCATGTGGAGTTACATGTCAGTTCCCAAGGCATGTTCTCTAAAGCCTGCTGTTGTACTAGGCCTAGGAATACCAAAATAAAGAAGGCAAGACTATAGTACATCTCTGCAAAACACTTGAAGTCAAAAGACAGGGTATACCAGATAATTTTTCAATGCAACAAAAACTTCAATATAAAGACATAAATGCCTCCATTAGCTGTTTTTCCTTGATGAAGAATCTTTTCTATATAGTTTAGGGAACATATACTGACATGCACTCTAAATGCTGTGTGGGTAATGCAAGTAGCCAGATTTTCTGGTTGGTGATTTCTACCGCATCAGCCAGGAAGATGACCTTTTTAGTTCCTCAAATCCCCCTCTTCTAGGGATGTAGTCTCTGCTCGACTTTACTTTCTGGGGTGTGGCTGGCCTTGTCATTACAAAAAATTTCAGCCCCTTTATAATTTCTCACCAGAAGGGTTTATCACGTCACGGAGCAGTAACTGGTGCATGTGTTCCATGTTCTCCTCTCTTTCCAAATTAGGAGTTTCATTGCAGGTCAATTGTCTGCCTCATCATTATATATTAGAGGGGTGTGGCAGCAAACACCATGTCTTTTTGGTCCATAAGGGGTATATCTGGATGTAATAAACAGATTCTCAAAAATATATTCTATGAGACGAGAAAAAGTAAGGTGGAGATATACACAGAAAAGTTGCTGATAAGGTAAATTGAAAATGAGCTGTTACGCAAAAAGTGAATGAGGAAAGGAGGATTAGTTATGGGAGAATGGAAGCCAGTGAAAAACATGAGAGAAAATATTGATGTAGAAAAATAATTCACAAAGCCTGCATCTGAGGAACAAGATTTTCAGTAGAGAGAGATAATAAAATATAATGTTTGAGGTTATTTTCTTCATCTCTTTCTTAGGACCTTTATTTTTCAAAGTGGGGGTGGAATCTAATTTTTACATAACAACTATCTCTTAAAATGCTTTTTCTCAGTCAGTTCACTGTCACTCAAACATGAAAGCTTTTATATTCTTTTTTAAAATTTTAATTTGGTATTTATGAAAGCAGAATGCATTACAATTCATTTTACACACATAGAGCACAATTTTTCATATCTCTAGTTATACACAAAGTAGAGTCACACCATTCATGTGAAAGCTTTTATATTCTTATAAAATATTTTAGCTTCTCTAGAAAACAAGGAAAACTGCCTTATCAGTCAGCAAGAAGTCAGGACTATATGATTTAGGGACCATGGCACTGACCTTGGGAGGAAGGTCCAGTGAAGCTTTCATCTTTAAGTTGAAGTGACTCCCTCTCTATGACAATTATTTGTGAGTCTGTATTTTATACCCATCATCAGCAAAAGGAGTGAATCTTTAAGTGGCACCAAGTGAAAGAACAAATGTCTCAATGCATGTCCTGCTGTACTTAAGGAGCCAGTAGCAATTGTCAAGATCACAAATTCTTTAGTTCTAAATGTCTGAAATCAAATGATAGCTATTTACTATCATATGACTGTGCACTGTGGTCAGAAAAAAAATGTCAATTTTAGATATATAATTAAAAGGATCTTCTCTGTAGAAAATTATTATAGATTTATCTCATTGACAGCAATATTACCTTTGGTAGAATGAAAAGCATTTTTTTAAAATTCATATACATGTCAGTAAAATGTATTTTGACATATCATACATACATGGAGTATAACTTCCCATTTTTGCACTTGTACATGATGTGGAGTTAAACTGGTCATGTATTCATTTATGAACATAGGAAAGTTATGTTTGATTCATAGACTGAAAAGAATTTGGATCAGGGTAAAGAGTTCGAAACCTGACTTATTCTACTCTGATTTCTGGGTAGATAATGGAAAGCCTGTTTTACTTTTCCCTGTATTTAAAATAATAAGAAAGGATTTTAACATCTAAAGAAACCATAAACATGAAAGTACTCTGAGAAATAGAAAGCATCATGGTAAATTTAACTGCCCCTGTTCATTAGTGGTAATTATCATTAATGGACTAATATGTCATATCTAAACCTGCATTATCCTCACATAATCTCTACAGTGACTCTCTTTTGAATCCATGGTTTTGTCCTTTGTACAAATGATGCAGCTGAGAATGGGCAAGTGTCATGAACTTGCTCAAAGTCTCAAGAGGTCTAAATGGGTTAGTACCTTGATGTCGGATAACAAAATCCAAGCTCTTATTCATTCACTGTCAAGGTTTCAGGGGATTCAAGACATGTGGCTCTTTTATCCTCTTCTCCCATCTTCTCTGTTACTAGTGTATTTTTAGTGTTGGTTATGAGTTGGTGTGTTAGTGTATTTTTCTTCGATATTTATTGTGTTCAGTAGCAGTGATACAAACATGCTGTTCCGGTTGTCAAGTGCCTCCTGGTTTTAGTGGCAGAGGTAATCAGAGAAGAAGATAGCTTGCATAGCCTGAGAAGTGTTTGACTGGCATTGACTTCCTAAACCAGCAACCTACACAGTCATGGCAGACCCCGCACCTGGAAGGGTTTCTTGGTTTAATGCTCTATTGTTGTTCTTTTCTTGAAATTTTCAAATAAGGCAACCCACCTTCTTGTTTTGTGCTGGGCCCCACAAAAGAAGTAGCAGATCCTGGTCTTGACAGAAATATAAGTGATATACCATGGGTGTGGAAAGGGCTAGAGATAGGGTCGTAGGAAAAGTTCTGCCTGAGTTTAATCTCGGAGCATAGGAATAATCTAGCCAGGAAAAAAAGGTAAATTGAGTCCCCACCAAGTATCAGGACAAAAAGCCCAATCTGGTGAGGGAGACTGAGGACCTGGTTAGACTGAATGCCTTTCTTTACATAAGAAAGGACTTTGGAAGTTGCAGTGGCAGGAAAAGTTCCTCTGCAGAGCTCACTAGTAATGCTGCATGTTAAAGTGGGCTCCTCCCCCTGAAAGAGCCACACCTGACTCCATGGCAGAAACTGTGAAGGCAACATAGGGTGCTGGTTGGGTCTTTGGGCAGCAGAATTAAAAACAGAAGAAGAAAGAAATCAAGGGTCTAGTTGTCTACAGCCCCTGAGTAGAGTATTCAGGAAAGGTATGAGTTAATTGCAAAAGCTAGGACTTCACTTTAAGCCAAACTAACTCTGTAGAAAGCATGAGTAATGATACCAGTTATCCATTTTATAGGATTTTCAAAGGGCCAGGCACTATTAAATGGGTTACTTGTACTAGCCCATTTAGATTTCCTAACTACCCTATGAGGCAGGTATCATAGAAAATAGCAATTTTCCTCATTTTACTGATGAGGAAATTAGGGTACAGAGAGTTTGTATAATTCTGACATTATACAGCAAGCAAATGGCAGAGCAGAGTTTGAATCCATGCTGTCTGACTCCAGAGTCTGTGCTTATAGCCACTTCAGTGCATTGAATACTAGACTTTCTTTCTAAAATCAATTAGGTTCCTATGACTTATGAAAAAAGACAAAACTTGTAAACGTGGACTAAAAGATTTGGTCTGGACTCACTGTCTCACCTATGAGCTCTTTCTTTAGGATGTGGAAGCAGTCCACATTCCTTTGTGCTGGCAGCAGATTGAAGGACAGTATAGTATATCCCAACCTACAGGTACTTAGAATGTGACATCAGTGATCCTATGCAGTCTTGAGGTCTATGTTGTCTCTCTTGAATCTGGGTGGCAGCATGGTTACAATAGAAGCTATACTCCGTGACTTACAAAGGAAGGCTACTAAGGACAAGAGAGATTTACCTCATTCTCCTGGGATGCTAACTCTCAAAATCCTGTCACCACAGGTGAGGAAAGAGAGGTCATGTGAAAAGGTCTTTTGTAAGCAGGTACTTCGTACTTCAGGTCACATCCAGGCTCAGGACCTGCTGACAGCTAGCATCACCCTCCAGACAAAGAGTAAAGAAGACTTCCAGATGACTCCAGCCCCAGCCACCAGTCTGACTGCCACCCCAGGGAGATCCCAAGCAAGAACTACCTTGCTGAGCCCATTCAGCCCCTGCAACTATGAAAGATAATCACAACATCGTTGTTATCTTGAAGCATTAAGTTTTAGCTTAAAAGTCCTCCCAATTATCCACTGCTAGGGAGTGCCTCGGTGGCTAGACCAAAATCCAAATTCCTGTGTCTATAGTGCCAAAGCCCTAGTTACTCTGTCCCATGGTGAATGAAATAAGCACACACACACACACACATACACACAGAGAGAGAGAGAGAGAGAGAGAGAGAGAGAGAGAGAGAGAGAGAAAGAGAGAGAGAGAGAGAGAGAGAGAGAGAGAGAGAGAGAGAGAGAGAGAGAGAGAGAGAGGAAGAGGAGAGACAAGGAATTGAGAAAACATCTGGGTTTGTGCTTAGAAGAATCCAGAAGAAGGTAATGAGGATGTGAAGAAAAGCAAACTCAGGTGAAAGGGTAAAAGAAATGAACAAATCACATTGCTACGGAAAATTGGAAGAGGACTTTGCTTCTGCTGTTTGTTCTGTCTGCCCTGCTCTTACCTTCCTTGTTTTGTATCCAACTTTTCTACACCAACTTAGATCAAAGAACCCTTCCTAACTGCATCCTCCAGCACTCTCCCCGCATGCAAGGCCACATTGCTTTGTTATACACTCTGTAAGACCATTTTCTTTTCCTTTAGAGCCAGGGTCAGCAAAATTTTTCTGATTTTATTGCTAATAACTCCCCTTTCATGGCACTATCTTCTGGAGCCAATATTAGTGGTTTCTATGTATTATCAGGTAACTTTTGTGGGTACAGAGAATATTTAAGAAAATTCTGTGTGTCCTTGGTACATGTCCTGGACCGCAGCACTTTTCAATAAATCTTGGACAGATTTCTTGAACTGGGGCAAGGATATTGCCTTAAAAGGAAGACTCCTGGCAAGAAACTATATACAATTTGGGGGGTAACCCCAAGTTGTAGTTCTAAAGTTGAAATGGGATTCCTCAAGTGCCGGTTGCAAAGACAAACTGTGTGGAGAACAAATGCACCTTGTTTGTAAATAGGGTTTTGCAAAGATAAACCTGTTCATTTCCCATATGTGTTTTCCAGCTGGAGCTCACAAGCTCTTTCCCCAGGGTTCAGCCTTCAGTATGCTGGGGAGTCCCCCCTGCAGATCAAGCCTTGCTGCATAATGCTTAAGGCACCTGGAGATTAGGTTACAATGTGGAGGCTCCAAATGCTGCTAGGAGGGGGTTTGTCTGGAAAAGGTGTAATCACATGCCCTCATTTCATTTCTTGCCTCCTACTGAGAATTATTTCAGATACTTCTAAATATAAGTATAAAGATGCTCTGTAGATTCCTTATTCTGCCTTAGTCCTGGGTAAGCAGTAACACCTCTGCCCAAGCAGCAGGTTAAATTGTCACCTGAACTTCCATGTCATACACTCTTTGTTTAAGTCGGCAGAACTGAACAGAGCAATTAACAGTAGGCCAGAAGAGAAGTTCACTTGGGCAATACCAAACTTCAGTAGTTGTCTTGTCACCTCCTGGGAATTAAGATGTTTCTTGGTTTGCAAAAGCTGTTAACCTGGAAAGTGGATGTTTCCTATTATTTTTTTGATATATTTATAAGACTGGGTCACTGGGTAGCACTTAAAACAGAGAGAGTACCTGCTTGGATGATGGTTATGGAAATAGCCTTTGTAACACCTTTGGTGACAACCATCCTGGTTTGCCTGGGATGTGGAATATTCAGTTCTAAGACTAGGAAACTCCTAGGAAAACCTGGAAAAGTTGGTCACCCTAATAGTAAGTAGCTGTTGACTTGACAAGGTTATACAAGGGAAGGTAATATTTAGCCATAAAATTATGTCAGAATGTTTGGTTGAATACTGTGCCATCTCCATATAGATATTATTAGGAATATCTATATGTCTGTGTCTCATCTTCATATATTTTATGTCTATCAACACATTTCTAATAGATTAAACCAAATGAAATTATCAGTATTTAACTGTTTTAACCCAAACCCCCACCACTATCAAGAAACAAACCCAGCATTTTCATATGGTTCAACCTATTTTTTATCTTCATCTATTTTCCTAGGCTCAGTGCTGGGTACTTTATGTGTATTAATTGGTTAAATTATCCTAACAAGCTTTGGAGATTAAGTGGTGTTATACCATCTGGTAAGAGCAAAGAGGTTAAGAGGTTAACTTGCCCATGACTTACAGCAAGCAACAATAAATCAGATCCTATATTTTCATTACCCACGGAAGACCAAGTGTCTCCAAACCTTATCACAAACTCCCAAGATAAGGATAATTGTATTCATTTTATAGATTAGTAAAATGAGGTGCTGGAGGTTACAAGATGTGTTCGGACTACACAGCTATCTGTGAACACATGGCTTTGTTTCATGTTTCCTTTCACCAGATCAATTGTCTTTCCTAGAGCGTGCTGGCTTTAGGAGTAACCTTGACCTCCATGCATATAAAAAATACAGTTGTGTCTCAACATTTTATTATGAAAAATTTAAAACACATAATGAAAATGAAAGAATTAGACAGTGAACATCCTATTTCCTGGATATTATAATTAACATTTTGTCATATTTGCCTTAATTCACATCTACCCATCAAGTTGTCTTATTTTTTGATGCATTTCAAAGGGAGTTGCAATCAGCAATACTCTTTACTCCTGAACATTTTAGAAAATATATCATTGGCAGGAATCCAGTTTACAGTCTGTTTTTTAAAAAATGAAATTTACATACAATTAAATATTAAATGTACCACTTTATGACTTTTAACATTTGCATACACCTGCAAACTAGGCCAAACCCTAATCAAGATATGGAGTTTTTCCACCAATCCAAGAGTTTACATCCAATTGCTCCCTAGGCATCCCTGTCCCTGACTTCCTCCAAAGGCTGATGCTCTCATTTTGTTCACCATAGATCACTTTTGTCTGCTATAAAACTTCATGTGAGTGGATTCACACAGTAAGAACTTGTTTTTGAAAACCTACTTCACTCAAAAAAGCATTTAGAGATGAGGCATCGTTTTGCAAAAAAAAACCCAGCACTTTGTTACTTTTACTATATTCATTCTTTTAAATGAATATGGCATGATTTGTTTATTTTCTTGCTGATAGGCAGCTATTTCTAGCTCTTTTTATTTGAAAAAAGCTACAATGAACATGCTTTGACATCTTTGTGTAGATATGTGTTATGGTTTGGATGTGATGTGTACCCTCAAAAGCTCACATATGAGACAATGCAAGAGGTTTGGAGGAAAAATGATTGGGGTACAGCCTTAATATAATCAGTGGATTAATCCCTGATGGTATTAACTTTGTGGTAACTGGAGGCAGGTGGGGTGTGGCTGAAGGAGGTGGGAGATTGGAGTGTGGCTTTGGGTATATATTTGTATCTGGCAAATGGAGACCCCTCTTTCTGCTTTCTGATCACCACGTGAGCTTCTTCCCTCCACCATACTCTTCCACCATGATTTTCAGCCTCACCTTGAGCCCCGAGGAATGGAGTTTGCTGTCTATGGACTGAGACCTCCAGAACTGTGAGCCCTCAAATAAACTTTTCCTCTTCTAAATTTGTCCTGGTTGGGTTTTTTAGTCACAGCAGTGAAAAAGCTGACTAAAACAACATGTTTTATTTCTCCTTGGGTGGAAAATCTAGAATTATAACTGTTCAATCACAAGTAGATATAAATTTGATTTCATAAGCGTTGCTAGACCTTTTGTCAAACAGGTTGTATCATTTTATCAGGAGCATTCTACAGGTGAGCCACATTCTATCCCTTTTTATTTTTTATATTGAGATAGGGTCCCATTACATTGTCAAAGCTGGCTTCAAACTTGCAATCCTCCTGACTCAGCCTCCTGAGTCACAAGCATCATTAAGCCTGGTGTAATAACATAACATCATTAAGTTATGACAATTGCTGAATAACCAACTGTACCTTGCCAGGCTTAATGATGGTACAGTTGGTTATTCAGCCATTGTGATAACTGTATCTTGTTGTAGTTTTTATTTACATTTCCATGCTTCATAATGCAAGCCTTTTTCCATGTGCTTATTGTCCATTCAGACATTTTAGATCACTGCTTTGGCTCACAGAGTTTGAGGTTTTAGTCTATTACCAATTGGCCCTGTGGCTTTAGGACTGTGTCAAGGTAACACATCAAGGTGGAGCACGTGGTGCAGCAGAACTCCTTGCATTGCAAGTGAGGGAAAAAAGGAGAAAAGAACTGGGGTCACACAATCCCCTGCAAGGGCACATCTGTAAGTGTCTTCCATAAGGCTCATCTCTCAAATATCCAAAGCACTTCCCAATAGTGCCACCATGGGTATAATGCCTTCAATACATGGATCTTTGGGGGACATTCAACATCCAATCATAGCAGTGCTGTTGTACACAAATCACATCTTTATAAATCACATGGCCACCATCTTAGCATATAGTTATTGCTTTTCTCAGTTGTCCTTAAAATTAGGTAGGATTTTAGAGTTCTAAAAAAAAAAATTTCTACTTTCTTTTACATTTTTTATCAATTTATTCCAGTTCTTCTTATTTCTTAAATTTGAGTTGCTATTTAGGTTCCTTTCATTTTGGACTACAAAACTTCCTTGAACATTTCTTCTAGGATAGATCTGCTAGCAACAGATTCTTAGTTTTTATTTTGCAGGGCATGTGTTAATTTTTCCTTTATTTGTGAAGAACAAATTTGACGGATAGAGCATTTTTATTTGAAAGCACTTTGAGTATTTCATGCTACTACTCTCTGGACTTGAAGGCTTCTCATTAAAAGTCAGCTATTCATCTTTTGGGTCTTATTTATTTATTTATTTAAACATTCTTTTATTTTTAATTGACATATAGTAGTTGAAAAGTACAAAAAAAGTAGCACATATTTGTGGGGTATGATGTGACTTTCAGTGTGTGTATGTATATATACATACATACACACACACATACACACATACACACACACACACACACACACACAATATTTAGTGATCAGACAAGGGTAATTGGCCTGCCATCTCAGACATTTGCCATTTCTTTGCATTGGGAACGTTCAAAATCCTCTCTACTAGCTATTGTGAAATATTCAATTAGTCACTGTCCACCATGGCTATCCTACTACTTTAATACTCCCCCAGCTATTCATTTTACTGAGGATCATTTGTACTTGATGAATTGCTGTCCTCCTGCTTTCAAGATTCTCTCCTTATCTTTCCACAGATTGATTATGATGAGTCTAAGTTTGCATTTCTTTGAGGTCATCCTACCTGGAATTTGTTGAGTGTCTTGGGTGTGTAAATTAATGGTTTTCATCATATTTGCAATTTTATTTGGTCACTATTTCTTCAAATAGTCTTTCTTTTTCTCTCCTTGTAGGACTCCCTAGTGTATACTTAATGATGTTTTAGAAATTTCTGAGGATCCATTATTTTTTTCATTTTTTTCCCATTCTGTCCCTAAGATTGTATAATCTTAATTGAGCTACAGTAGTCTCCATTACCCATGGGACATATATTCTAATACCTCCAGTGGATGTTTGAAACCACAGATAGTACCAAAACTTACATATACTCGTTTTATTTTCCCTATACATGCCTACTTATGATTAACATCTGATTTATAAATTAGGCACAGTAAGAGACTAACAACAATAACTAATGATAAAAATAGAACAATTATAATGATGTACTGTAAAAAACTGCTAGTATCACTACTGTTGCACTCTGGAGCCATTATTAAGTAGAACAAGGGTTACTTAATCATAAGCCCTATGGTACCATCTCTGATAACAGATGGTTACCAAGTTACTTATGCATAGGTAGCATATATGATATCAGTACACTGGACAAAAGGATGATTCTCATACTGGACAGAATGGGGTGGGATAGCACAAGATTGAATCATGCTACTCAGAATGGCATGCGATTTAAAATTTGTTCATTGTTTAATTCTGGAGATTTTCATTTAATGTTTTTGGACTAAAATTGACCATAGGTAACTGAAACCACAGAAAAAGAAACAGCAGACAGGGAGGGGATTATCGGATCTTCAAGTTCACTACCTTTTTTTTTTTTTTCCTTCTCCAACTGCCAACACAAATCTGAGGTTGAGTTTATCTGTTGAATTTTTTTTCATTTGGATTTTTGTACTTTTCAACTCTGCAATTTATATTTGATT